>NC_064768.1:37862214-38462214 GCF_011397635.1 Epinephelus fuscoguttatus | reverse complement strand
ATTTAAAAGTAGTTAGTTACCAGGGAAAGTAGCTTTTGTTTTACTTCTAAATACCTGCTTCAGGTCTCCGAGGCAACAAAATGAAGCCAAAGCGGGAAGTGCCAAAAACTGCAGTTCCTCTAATGGCCACTTGAGGCTGGCTGCAGGAATGAGTCAGTCCCCATAGACTTCCATGTTGAAATGCCCAACTTTACAGCAGAAATAAACATGTTTGCAACCTGGTTTTGGTCATGATAATTGTACAGGGGGAATTTTTTTATGACATTTCAATATTATTTAGCCGTAAATTTGCACATAATTAAGGGCATGGATGCTTTGACTGACTTTGCTGACTGTCTGGGAGGCGTCACTGCAGTCTATGAGTCAGATTGACTCCTCCCTCCTTCACAGCTCCATCCTCTCATCCAAATATGACTACTACTACTACTAAATATGATTTAACTTCGGTCTCCAAAAACAGCCAAAATGCCAAACTGGAGGCTTCAAAATGTGAGTCCACAAACCAGTTGGTGATGTCCAGGTAGCTTCATCCATAGCGACAATCTAATTCTGATTGATTGATTCATTGCACCACTGTAAGGTTAGGGGACTCCAAATTTGTCAACACCAACTCTTGGGCGGTGGCCCTCGGTGTCAGACACCGTCACACTGAGGCAATCTTACCGTCTGTATGGGACACACTGAGTGGCTTCATTTTTTGACATTCCAAGCAACTATAGTATCTGAAGTTCCACATGGTATTTGACGTCCTGGGTCTGATGATCAGTTAGGGGCCCAGGGTCATGAAGGTATTTATGGCCCAGGTCAAGAGGGTATATATGACCCAGGTCAAGGATTGGTGAAGTCCATCTAGGGTGTCTCTCTGTCATCTGTTTCATTTTGTCTCACATTTCACAAAAACAATCAACCTATATAAGCAGGGTAGTTGGAGCTGTTATTCAGAGCAGTTCATATTGGCTTCAAACCCTCTCTCAGGCAATCCTAGGTGCTTGATTTGATGCTGTACTTCTTGTAATAAACCTTTCTATATACAAGCAAGACAGTGTCAGCAGAGTCTCCTTCATCACCTTCACATCATCGCTATTTCATAAACAACACAACTGCAGTAGTGTAAAGAGCAAGAAGTCTGCATAGGGCAGGCGAAATGATGGGTCAAACAAACTGGACTTTCACTCAGGAGAGCACAGTTCATGTCCCACGTGAAACCAAAAGTCAACCAAGTTTTTTTTAATAACAATGCAGTCGTATATGTGACGTCATGTATGTGACATATGTCAGGTGACAGTAGTGACAAACCTTGCTATTGTTGCCTTAAACTGCAGAATCAAACCTAAAAACAAAGTTAACCTAAGTTGGAAGTTTAGTTTGAGCCTGTATGCATTTTACGAGCCAAAACTGAACATTGCTTGTAAAAACAGAAGGGTTTTTTTTTAAAGACAGTGCATCTAAGAAACATAAATTGACATGTTTTCCCTGATGCTGGAGGGGTACCTGGGGCGTCATAGTTTGACTTGAGGGCCACTGACTTGTGGGTCAGGCAGGTTTGGGTAAGCTTAGCCTGCTATAAAATAAGGGTTTGGGCAAGGAGGTCAAAAAGTGACAGAGCAGTGTTTCGGATAAGTTACTGATAACTTACATAAACATTGCATGTAATAGTCCACCTTCTATCTTCTCTACACTCTCTCTCAAACACACACACAAGACAGAGGAACTTGAGTACCACTCAACTCACAGCACTATAGGTGCATCTGGTCATAACGCCCCCCCAAAAAAGGGAAATCGGCTGCATTTGTCTGCTATGATCAAAGCAAAACTAACAAGTAACAAATCCCTTTAAACTGTAGTTATTGCCATTGTGTTATTTAATTTAAATTAGGAATTAGTTACATTTCTTGTTACCACCAAAAGAAATGGCACTAGAGTACATTACTTTCTAACATCTAATCAGGATTAGGACGAAGTATTTGTAGCACAAAATTTCCTCAAGAGTTTTGTTAAATTACCTGAATGTATATGGTTTTACTGACTCAGTTGGTGTCTGAAAAAAATGATGTGCTCCAGGGGGTTACACACACTATAACACATTTAATCCAGATATGGATCATATGGGATTCAGCTGTCTCAAGAAAATAAATGCGAGAGGTGACAGTGTTTTGTGTGACTTCACCGGGCCAGATGGAGCTTGACGTGAAACAGCAGTTCACCATAAATGTTGCCTGTATGCTAATTTTTCAGAAAAAACAAACAGACAGTCATAATTTTGAGGAGGGAAACACAATGTTGCTACCTCCTCTTGGTTTCTTCAAGAGCCCTCACTGACTGGAGCTTATCACAACAATCAGAACTCATCATCATCAGTCTCGCTCTACATGACAGCTGCAGGTTGAAATTAACATGATTTAGAAGACCAGTGTGTCTGCGATGGCTCATGATTGAGTCAGATTGTGTTTCATTAACCTGCTGACATGTAGCAGGTAGCAGTAACGTTAGTCTGCACTGTGTCGGCTTTGAGGTGATTATCTATGATGTCACAAACTTGTCTGGGGGAGCTAAACCAGGCTTTGTTTCCTCTACAGTAGCTGCTTCTGACCTTACGGCTCAAACTGCTCAGGAAGCACAATGTCTGTTAGACAGACCAGTCCCAAGGATCAGTGTTTGTCTGGTGGCATTGTCCTGTATTGTACAGGTGTTGCTGTAGCCAGTAATGAATCAGATGCAGACTCAAGAGTTAAGCCCAAAATTTGAGTCTGACCTGGGGAACAATCCTAACTCAAGGTGATCACCAATGCTGGTGAAAGCCCTCCTACTCACAGCGGAGCATCTTGTTAGAAGGAGGACAGAAAGATGGAGCTGCAGCCGATCTGGGGGGAACTCAAGGCCAACTGGTAAAAGGAATCAAAGGAAAACAATTGTCTGTTATAACATTGATTTTATTTTTGTAGTTTTGGACATTGGCGCCATCATTGTACGAACCAAGTAATTGCTGAAATCTCAAGGCAACTAAAAAAACAATGGGTGGTAAACAAACCCACGGGTTAGTCAAATTTATGTAGTAAAGAAAACAAAAATTTCAGCTAATTCATTGGCCTTTTTACATCCTGTATGATTGTGTGTCTGTTGCCCAGTTGGACCTGGAGCAATGTGTTGTAGTCTGAAGTATCAGTAAGAACACTACATCTGAAACATTTAGGAGGGCATCAACATCCAACACCAAAGACCACCTTTGAACAGAGACAGGCATTGCAATCTCCAGTCCCATGATGACAGCTGAACTATTCAAATAACGATGGAGCAAATTCCAGCTGCTGATGAAGACCGTGAGACCAGACTGAAAACTCAACTGACCTTGATGTAATTAGTCAAAGACCAGCCTGCTTTGTCAGTGAAAAAGTGACGAATCTGTCAAGACAAAGTCAAGAAAAAAATTGGCTTCAAAGTCCAGCACTGTTCCTGGGGACTTGAGGTCAACCAGTTTCTAACTAGGGCTGGCGCCATATTAGATTTTCACTACATGATTATCATGGTCAGACAAGTTCTTGATAGGAATGTTATCGTGATATCTACAGAAAATGTGAAATAAAAGTAATACTGCCGGTCAAACACACCTTAAAATTAGTTTACTATGTGTTTTGTCTCTGTTTTGGGTGGTGTAGAGAATCTGTAAACATAACGATACGAAAGTGTACAAAAAGAGCAATTACACGACATGGATGGTGAACAGACAACCAGTTGGTATTGGGGGAGGAAGATGAAGTGAGAACTGTAAGAAAAATAAATGATTTAAGAGGCACTGGATTATTTACATAATATTATCATATGTGTATCATCAACATGATACAAACTAAAAAATATTACAGTTATCTTTAATACCATTTTCTTTGCAAAACCTAACTAACTGAAAGAACTGTGTTCTTCCAAACATGACCACGACTAATCCATAACCTTGATCACCTGTTCATTATCGGCACCGTAACAGAAAAGGTCCCTGAACCTTAACTAACTAAGTGCTTCTTTAAACCAAAACAAGATCTATCCCTCAACCTAACCAAGTCGTGTCTGTGTCTATCCATCCATCCATTGATCTGTCCATTTTCATTCATGATCCGGGGCCAGGTCGCGGGGGCAGCAGGCCAAGCACCACCCCAGATATCCCTCTCCCCACCAATGCTTTCCAGTTCCTCCCAGAGGATCCTGTGGCATTCCCAGGCCAGATGACATATGTAATCCCTCCAGGTTCTAGGTTTAGGCCTGAGCCTCCTACCAGTGAGATGTGCCCAAAGCACCTCTAATGGGAGGCGCCCAGGAAGATCCTGATCAGATACTCCAAGCTTCCACCAGATGTCTGTGCTCCTCCCCCTATCTCTAAGGCTGAGCCCAGACACCCCACAGAGGAAGCTCATTTTGGCTGTTTGTATCCACAACCTCATTCTTTCGGTCACTACCCAGAGCTCATGACCATAGGTGAGGGTGGATGGGCCAGTAAATCCAAAGCTTGGCCTTCAGGGTTAGTTCCCTCTTTGCCACGACGGTCTGGCGCAGCGCCCACATCCATGCAGACGCGGCACCAATCAACCGATCCATCTCACACTCCTGTCTACACTAACTGATGACCAACACCCAGAGATACTTGAACTCCCTCGCTTGAGGCAGTGACTCTGTCCCCAAGCCAGACAGGGCAATCCACCTCACCAAACCTTAACCATAGTGCTGTCACAGCATCTAGCAAATCATTATCCTGCTAACCAGGATCATTCTAGAGAGCGCTGACAGAAATTTTAGAAATCATGATAAAAACACACCCATTTTTTAAAATTTAAAATTTATTTGCTGTAGCCTTAAAAGTCCTTTTCACCATCTGACGGGCCTTTATGACATTCAGTAAAGTGGCTGCCTAATGGAAAAGAAAACACACTTTTATTGCCAAGGTCGGTAAAGTTACCTGTTGTCCAATATCACATTGAAGTTGTCTGAGTTTTTTTCTGTGACATGGTATGAATCTGAATCTATTCTGTGCCTTACATCTCACAGCAGTGCTTACAGGTTGAGAGGCCACAGAGGAACTAAAGTGCATCTTAAGACAAGCTTCCAACCCGCCGCTTATTGTTTTACCTCAGGCACTGTGTCAGCCCTCTAATGTCTGATGTTGAACTTGGAAATGATAAGCGCAGGGTAAAGACTGCAGGAAGAATGGAAAGTTAGTTTGGAGTCTGTATTTCTCTCCCACTCAGCACTCAAGTGGAACTACAGTAGGTGGGCGTTTTTCTCCAACAAAGAGACGGAAAGAGAGCGCGAGAGAGATCGACCAGGAGACAGGGAGACGTGTGGAGGGAGGGTGGCAGACTCAGTGAGGCAGGTGAAAGGGAGGGAGGGAAGGTAGAGTGATAATTCTGTGTTGGAGACAGCGTGTGTGTGTGTGTGGGGGGGAAAGGTTTGCGTAGGGAGGATATATTACATGCAGTTCCATTAGTGCGTGTAATGGTGCTGAAAGGCTGCGTCCCGGTGCTGTTGACCGTGATGATAGTGGGAGTTGAATTAAACAGTCCCTGTCAAGCAGCACTGGTCATACGCAGGGCCGGTCTATGGAAGAGAAACACACCACTCTCATACAGCCGTATCACAACATGTCAACCCGACCGCAGCCTTTGTTCTGGTTTACCGGCAGAGTGTATGCTCAGCATGGGACCAGCTCAGCGATGATGACGCACCGTAATTGCCTCTGTAGGGTGTACAAATTTACACTCAGCGCTGTGTGGGCACAGGTAATTGCTTTTCACATTACCACCTCAATATTAGTAATAATGGATTAATTGTTGGATGATTGTTACATGTTGTTAAATTTGTCACAAAAATCTGTTCAAGTTAAAAATACAATTCAAAATTGTTTAAGTTCAATTAAGTCTTCAATACTGACTTCCAGTCGTATTTCTCTATACAAGGATATCCATTTGCCCAGAGGTGTATCATGGAGAAAGTGGTGAAGCTGTTGTCAGACCGTCAGTGAGAGTCTGTGAATGTGAAGTGGAAACAGCTAATAAGCATGTTCAAATGTGTTGGTCTCTGATGCGCTCTCTCCTGACGGCACGGACTGTAATATCTCCCAGCAAGGTTACATGTGCCATCTTCACAGCTGCTTGGAGGTAAATCAGAATCTTTCATACACCTTGCATGCCTATTAATAGGCTACCAATTAATTAGTCGGCTACAAATGAACATATGTGCAATTTCTGTAGAATGTCCACTGGGAAGGTTTTCATAGATTAATTTTTTAGTTCATAATTGATACTTATTTAATACATATGACCAATGCATTACTGTATTGATGGTTTTGAATATATAGTTAATAAACACACTATGTACAACACTGTGAACTGACATTCCTTCAACAACAAACGAGCATGGTTACATTTATCCAGCACACACATGGGGTTGGATTTAGGCAACAAAAGCATGTAGTTGGGTTTAGAAAAACAGAACAGGCTTTGTCTTTATGATCATACAGGAACACAAATATCCCCTGGCAAAGTTGGTAGTTGTTGGACCCATCCCCCACCCCTCCTGCCCGCCCTACTCAGACTTCCGCCCCCTTTCAACAACTTTCATTGTTGTCGCGTGTTCTCCCTGATGTGTATCCAATTGACCTATGGCTAAGCCACGCCCCCTCCACTCACTCGGACAAACTATCAACATTCAGTGACCGGCGCTATGGCAGGTGTCACAGTACACGACATTTCACAGGAGGCAATTGATGATTTTTGGGGACATAACGATCAGATGTCATTGAGAAGTAACCAAAAGGGCCTAAACTACGCATTGGAGGGATATATTCATCATTTTATTGTTGAGAAGGTCGATGAAAAGCTTAAATTACAAGCCAAAATTTACAGGTCAGAGTGTACGCTTGTGAACCGCATCTGGTTGCCGTCACCAAAGACAACAAGTTAAAGTGCCACTGAAGTTAAGGTTTTTGGCTCAGAATATGAGAAAAGGATAACGGCCTTTTTACCATCTTTACCAAGAGTGTCTCTCCGTTAGTTTGGTGCTACAGTATTTACACTGAATCATTCAGCATAACGTTTGCCAACCTTTGTTATCTCTGCCATTACAGATAAGTTAATGAAGCTAAGCTCCAGAAGTTAACGTTAGCTTAACTAGAGCCCTTTGGACAACAGCTAACAATGATGTACCATCACCAAAGTACAAAACTAGAACAAAATAGGCTAATGAACTCCCAGCAAACAAGGTGACATGATGAACAACGCAGCTAGGAGCTAACGTTAGGCTAACTTTAGCTAACGTTAGCTAGAGATGTTAAAGATAACTTTATATTTCTTTCCAGCAAAGTGACAATATGTTGCCTCAAACACAATGTTGACTTACCTTAGAACAGATGTAGACATCATTGTTAATCTTATTCACGTTGAGTTGATGTTGTGGTCTAACGTTACCACACAACTTTATCCAAAGGAGACACTTTTCTCGCTTGAGATGTGGTTTAAAGTGTAAAAATACACCTGGTCGCCCAGCCTCTCAGGATACCTTGTGTCAGAGTTGCATGTACCCCATGCACACCGTTTGACCATTTTTAAACTCCAAATCTCAGAAAAAGCTCATAAAACCGAACAAAACTGACTTTCTATAATGCATTTCAATGGACGTCCAGGCAGAGAATGTCTGAGTGTATGGGAATGGCTATACGCACTGTGATTGGCTCATCGCGTTTGAGGGCGGGACTTAGCCATAGGTCAATTGTTGGTGTCTGACATCAGAAGTCTCTGACCAAGTGCCGGTATTCGATGACTTCGGAATGACACCGGGTTGACTGTAGAGGCACCATGTTTGGTAACAGCTATCAAATCCACATGTGACCACCTGCATGAAGCCAATGGACACTGATGAAGCCTCATATTGCCTTTAGCTGATATATTTGTGAAAATCGGAAGCTATCCTTTAAATTAGGACCCAAAATACCTAATTTCACTTATTTGATAACAACCACTTCATGTAATAAAATACTTAAGGATTAGGAAATAATAATATAAGACTGTTGACATAGTCGGTGAAGATTATCAGTCATCCAGGTCATGGTAATCGTAAGTGCTATGTCGTAGGCAACTGGACTTGCGTTTCTTGAAGACGTTACGTCTCTCATCCAAGAAGCTTCTTCAGTTCTAAATGACTGGTATGAAGTTGCAGGCTATAAACCCTGTGTGGGTGGGAACCCTTGCAGAGTCGTAGGGGTCACATGAGCTCTTAGTTTCAGAGTCGTTAAGGTCACAATGTGAGTCGTTGACCCACCTGGCCACCATGTGAGTCGTTAGGGTCAGGTGGGACCAGGGATGAATTCATTTGGGGAGGGATCCCAAGACTGCGTTTTAGGTGGGGGATAAGTTGACATAACTTTAACAACCCTTAAAGAGATAAAGAGATATGTGCGTTATAACCAGAATCTGTAGGCAACGGGACATGATTTTGGTATTGGAAGTATCCTGGTTTCCATTTGTAGTACTGATGAACAACACCTGAGCGGCAGGTAAACGGCCCATGTGGAGAGGTGGAATGTACTGGCCAAAATGCGATCTTGGGACCCATCAGCCAACGTCTGATGACGACTTAGCTTTATATTATTCATTCATTTTCCATAACCGCTTATCCTGTTGGGGGTCGTTAAGGGGCTGGAGCCTATTCCAGCTGACAATGGGCAACAGGCAGGGTTCACCCTGGACAGGTCACCAGACTAACACATAGAGACAGACAACCATTCACAGTCACAGTCACACCTATGGACAATTTAGAGTCACCAATTAACCTGCATGTCTTTGGACTGTGGGAGGAAGAGGACCCAGAGAGGTCCCATGCTTTATAGTAGCTTTTTGTCTCTTTATGGATTAGCTGCAGTGACTGGTGCACAGAAAAGGAAGTCTTGGCCCAGAAATCCGCTGGCAACTACCAGTCTCCCTAAATACTGGCTGTTGCGCCTGGATGCTTATCGTCATCAGACCGATTGTCTATGGATACTGAGATTAGGTACCTATAGTAAGTGCAGGAACTAAGAGTCTGAATTATAAATTCTTGTTTCTGCCTCCACAACATTTGAAGAATCAAGAAGATTGCTTTGTCACTGCAGCTCTTGTTGTCTTTTTGACTGGCTCTCCTTCTGTCTTTTTTAAAATAGTTAATAAACATAACAGGAAATGTACTCATTCTTGTGGCACGCCGTACTTCCTTATTTTGTTAATTAAGTTGTAGACATGATAGATTCCCCATGGGGGGATTTCATTTTCACAGTGTGCATTATGCATTCCTCCAGAACATACATACATTGTCGTAGCAGCCACAGGATAACGACTTTTCTTGATAGCTGGGACTAATGTGCTAGAACTGAATTTAATCTCTGGATCCTCTGGTCAAAAAGCAAGTTCCTGTGTTGCTCAAAAGGTTATTGGTCCCCAAGGAAAGTTCCTGCAGTGGAAACATGCTATTAAGAGACATTTTTCTGACATTTTGACAAGTCTCATTATGAGAAAGTTATTATAGTCTCGATTACAGCATAATCACAGCACACTGTTGTTAAAGCACTGGTAAAATCTGCATGACCTTCTCTGAGATCAGCATGAAAGACTTAGTTAGGCAACCTCATTTCTGTTTGTTGCACAATTTAACACTTTCTCTTCGCTCCATTTCTGCCCCTGGCAAAAAGATAAAAACAAACTTATCCAACTGTTTTCTTTGTTGCCGATTTTCCACCAGCAAGTTGATTGTTTGTGGTTGTTGTTTGAACCTTATCTGCTGCAGAGACCTCAGGGTGTGCCAGAAAACAGACGGGGGTCACTGTGAATTATGCGAGCCAAAAGGCACACTGATCAATAGTGGTTTTAGGTGTCGTGAGTCTAACCTAAAAGACATATTGATCCAGTTACATGTCTTGTTGGTGCACTTGTGCATGAAATTCATTGTGTTACAGCAGCCATCTTTTCAATGCCAGGGTCCTGAACCCATCAGGTTACTTCACTGTTTCTCTGTTTACCGTTAACCGATGTAAATGAGAACACACAAAGGTCAATTAAGAACCACTGATCGATACCAGCTGCGTGTTTATGGTTGTAGAACATGAGGTATGTATTGTATTGTGTTAAAAGAACCAGAGCGGTAATCAAGATGCTGCTCCGAGCTGAAACCGGCCTCAATTGAAAATCACTCCCTAACCATCCGCACATGTACTGTCAGTATTGAGTGGCGCTCTCAGTTCATCTCTCTGGTGAGTTGATTGGTGAACTGTGACCGCAGTGTTCACAGAGACACCTGGGGTCCTTTGGGGGGGCTGTGATTTAAAAGCCAAGCGCAAAAGACAACATGAGGAGAAAATAAATAAGAACAACAAGATCAGGGTTCAAAATGTCAGAGCTATATTTATGTTGTATTTCCTGTGTAAAATGAGTGAATTATTCATCATTCTGTGACTAAAACAATTCATCTCCATATTCACACAAGAGATTCTGAAGCACTTTTTCCAAGGAATTGCATCACCTTAAGCTAAACACTTTTTCTCAGCTTTCCCTGCAGGTAAAACATTTGCTTTTATATGTTGCTTCTTTCACAGGTTCATTATCCACCACTGTGTCTCATTTTAAGAGGATTTCGGAATATTACAAAACAAAACAGAAAGAGCTTAAACATTCCCCACTCACAGGTAATACTTACTTGTATTGTGGTTATTTGCAAGAAATGCAGAGGTAATACATGGAACAAGATGGAGAGAGAAATAAATGGATGCATTTAGGTTCATGACTGAGATCTGCATCATGTTTGGTAGAGTTTTTATGGGTTTTAGAAGTTAAAGTAGTCTATATAAATCCCCCGGCTGGGTTACGGGTAATAACATATAAACACAGGAAAGGGACCATTTGCTAAATGTAGTTTTCCCCAGTTGATAGCTTAGCAGCAACACCGGAATATTCAAACAAAAGTGGTGTTCGATTAGGCGCACAGCACATTTGGAGCATGGTTTTTTTTACTGAGGTGTTAGTCATTTGCAGAATGCTACGAAGTGAAAAGGAAAGACAGTCCAATAACCTACTTTGAGAAACGCACATTATTATTTCTGTGGGATCATTTTTGTTAAAGAAAACATCTGTTTATTTGGTTTTTGTTCTACTGCTAAGGTGAAAGGCTCTGTGAGGAGGCTCATGCAGATGCTTTGGAGCAGGGATGGGCAGTATTTCCGCCATGATGTTTTGAACCTTGCCAGGCAGCGACCACGTTGCATTTAAATAGCAGACTGATGAGGGCGGTAACATGCCATGCAATGTCTACAATGAAGAAGAAGACGAAGAAGAAGCCCGTGGTGCATTTTGGATAAGTAGTAGCCCTGCAGTATGCTCTGCCATCATACTACAATGTAGGCGTGTTTAGTAGGAGTGGTAGCATACTGCTCCTCCCCACTACGGTTTTGGACATACTACATACTAATTTGGTCTACTACAATCCATACTACTTGGCCTTTCGGACGCAGCCCCTGAACCTGAAGAAAACCATGTTGAAATGTTATTAAATTATTTAAATATGTTTTACATCGTGGCTACGAGTGCACAGCTATCTTCGGTCATATCTGTTTTAGCAGTGGACATTAAGCTCAGGCTCGGGAGAAGAGAAAATATGCTGCAAGGCAGGCAGAGTATAAAGTCTGAAGCAGAGAGTATAGACTGTGAGGAGAGAATGTGTGAGACAGAATTTACAGAAAGAAAAAGAGGAAGATGGGGACAGAATCTCATTAACGGTCTGAGAAGTCTTTGGCCTTGGCCTTTAATGTGATGCTATGTCTCTCGGTCTTCGTCAGAAGCTGCCAACTTACACCCCCCCCCCCCCCCCCCATTCGCTCTCTTCCTTCTGTTATTCCTAGCTCACTGGCTCTCTCTTCTTCTTTCCCTTCCTTTTTATTACTCTTGCATCTCCGCTCCCTGAGCTTCTCAGTGTCTTTCTCCTGCACTTCTTAATGCTGAGAAGCATGGAGAGATGGGTATAATTTATTTATGGTCGTGCATTGTCTGTGTGCGTGGGCTTAAGTAATACTCATCTGAGCTGTGCCGCTATAATACAAAGCCTCATTCCTTCTCATATGCGAGGGATGACACACGAGCACTGGAGCCTGTTACGGTCCCAGAGTCTGAACGCTCCCAACTCAAAGTCGAGGGAGTCTGAGGGGGAAGAGGGGCTTTGTAGAGCTCAGCGTGCTTTGTTAAGAACTACAAAGACGACAAACTGCCTCTACCCTTTTTTGTTGGTTTCTCTTTTACTTACTTTGCCTCTTTCTTTAGCAAATTTAGTCTATTTTTTAATACTGTTTTCTTCTTGCTCATGTCTGCTCCTTTTCTTTTCTCTAGTCCAGCGCTGCAAGGCAGGTCACTGCTGTAGATGTTCGGGTGCAGTGAAGCAGAAGTGCTTTATTCCACTATAGAGAGCATCTTTCCCCATTAAATCTGCCTGGTGTTTTCCATCTGTCCCAGAGCTGGTTTTAATGGCTCGTCACATGACTTTAAAATGTATCTGGGGAATTTGCACAGCCAAATACTGTGTGTGTTTTTCAGCCTGCGTGCCTCTTCCTCTATCTGCCGTCATGCTCTGGGCTCTCAGTGGACAAAAAGGCACACCTGAGGGAGAGACAATTAAAGTTGATCCGCTAATGTTTTGCTAAGAAATCTATCATTGGTGTTTTTTTAAAAACTTCTGTGCTTCTTTTAAGACTGAACAAGTCGAAGCAATCTTAGTTTTATTCATTTTTCTCTTGCAGTGACTGTGCCCCTACATTAGCGTTCTCAAGGGGATGTGCAATTTTGGTTTTGACTGACATGGTCTGTATTGTAATTTGGTGCAATATCTGCCTGAGTGAGTCCAAAAAAATTGTCACAGTATCACTTAAGAGCCACACAGGCAGTTAACCAGCTGCAGAGACGACAGTTTTGCTGTTAGTCCCATCTGTGATTTAAGCACTTGTTACACCGTATGACCAACACAACTCTTTGCTGCACAGGAGCTGTCAGCGGTCAAGTTTCCATCCAAATTTAGTGCAAATTTTTTACTGGATTTACTGAAAACTGGCAGAAGAAAATTCAAATGAATGCACATTTCCATCCAATAATATCATATGAATACTGAGCTAATATAAGTATCTTCAGTGGAACCAACCTGCAGTTGTTCTAGTCACATGAGTCATGCCAGTCATGATTTATTCGTTAAAAAAGCTTTATATGAACTTCAGAGCCTATCTATGATTCAGACTCTGAGCAGGGATTAGTTGCACATGGCTCTTGGTAGCTAGCAGCTAATGGTGCTAACAAGGGCAACGGTGCTGACAGGGATGACCAGAGGATGGGTGTTACACTTTCGCAACTATACATCCTGCCACTGTGGGTTGGGCCGGTGTAAGTGCCGAATGTGTCAGGGTTGCCAGATTTGTCCGGGGTCCCGCGCTAACTGATGACGTCACGTGTTATGACTGGCTTTATGGCAGTCACAAATCCTGATTGGTTGTTCAGCTGTATGCTGAATGAAGTATTAAAACATTAACCTGACAAGCAGCAAACATTAACGAGATCGGCTCGGTTCGGATTAGCCTTCTTTTAAGTTAGCATTAAGCTAACAGCTTGTGGCTAATAATAAAACGGCTAAAAAGAAGAGAAATGCATAAGAAACATAAGAAATTACTGTTAGATCGGCTCGGGGTCGGAGGGTGTTTCACAAATCAATGTACAATGTTTCACAAATCCAGGCTTAGTGTATCATACGTATGTGTAGGCTATCTGTATACAGAATGAAAAATAAACATAACAGCATGAATTGTATCTAACTTTATGTTCTGTCTTTCTTTGTTTTGGGACCCTGAACACTGGCTGCACTGACCCTTGGAGCAGTGCTGTTATGCTGTCAAATATGTTCACATATTTGTGAACCATTGTACATTGATTTGTGAAACACCCTCCGACCCCGAACTGATCTAACAGTAATTTCTTATGTTTCTTATGCATTTCTCTTCTTTTTAGCTGTTTTATTATTAGCCACTAGCCATTAGCTTAATGCTGACTTAAAAGAAGGCTAATCCGAACCGAGCTGATCTCGTTAATGTTTGCCGCTTGTCAGGTTAATGTTTTCATACTTCATTCAGCATACAGCTGAAGAGAAAACTTTCGATTTATTATTTTTATTTCTCGCCTCAAACTCTCTAACGTTACAGTCATTTCCTCAAACTCCAAGCCACAACCATGGCTACAACCAATCAGGATTTGTGACTGCCATAAAGCCAATCATAATGCGTGACGTTATCAGTTAGCGCGGGACCCCAGACAAATCTGGCAACCCTGACACATTTGGTACTTACACCGGCATTATTAGCCACTGTTTCAGAGCAGAGTGGCGGCAATTAGCTAGTCAGGGATACACATGTGTGGCCAGCCCAGCTACCAAAACAGAGAAGCAGGCTACCCATCCCGGTGCAGGACTCTGCCTAGCTTGCTAGCTTCCACATCTCAAGTGGAAGTGTGAGCCCTCTGTGACATCACTCACTGGTTTGTGGACAACCATTTTGAAGCCTCAACTTTGGCATGTTGGTGTTCTCCATCTTGTTCTTTTGTAACCAGCAGCGAAGTGAATGTATATGGACAAGAGAATGGCACTTGGTGGGAGAGGTGTCAGCTGTAGACACCACTGGGACGCTGATGAGATGTCGCCATCATCCACAAATGGAGCTGCTGTCTCAGCAGGGGTGACCAGAGGCAGCGGGGAGGTGTTGGCAGTCGGACCATAGCATCATGTTGAAGCCTCTGACGTGATCCCAGCGATGCTGATGTCTAAGCATGAGCAGCTCCCTGCAGCTGCTGAACACAGCTCTGTACGTGGTCACTGTGTGCTGCCGTATAAACTGTGGGAGGCCGCATGTATTCAGTAAGCACGTCTTTGGGCATTTTTCACTGATCAAATGCTTGCTCATGATTTGAATATAGTATTACTCATAGAGTCGGTAGAGGGCGGAGCCTTTGTGAGATGGAACAACATTTGCAGGCTTTACAATACAAGGCTATGATACTCTCCAGGCAGCGCACTACTCTACTACTACACCCCAGAAGTTGACAGCACGTCTCCTCACAAAGCCGACTCTCAAATGTCTGTCAAACACTCACTCATTCTTACTCATGCAAAACACTCACTCATTTAAATGCCTCGATCTTAGAAGCTGTTTCCACAAATATGTCAGACTGTTGTATCCTCTGTTTAAAAATGAAAAAAATGCACAGTAGCTGCATCATAGTTCATAGTTATTTCCTTACACAAAAGCACTGAAAATCTATATTTCAGTTTGACTTTAAGCCTGGCAATTAAATCTCTTAATCACCGTCTGAGCCACTCTTTTCTTTAAAAAATGCAGGCGGGGAGAGGAAAGAGTAAAGGATGATGGCGGTTGAACATAGTTGGGAGCTTGCAATCTGTTGCTAAAGCAATAGTAAGTTGTGTGGGCGTGAGAGCAGAACAGAGCAAGGGAGGAAGACCAAACTAGATACACTTGCACGCGCGCGCACGCACACACACACACACACACACACACACACACAAGCAACTAAACAAGGCAAGAGTAGGAGCTTCTTTTTGGAATTAGACAGCAGTGGATGTCGTTCTAATTTCCTCCACTCCTCCTCCCTCCATCTTTATCCCTGTTTCTGCCGAGCGAAGCCTAATGATGTCCCTTGTGACAAGTGCTGGTTAACTACTAGCCATCAACACTCGCAGGCACATAGACACAGACGCGTGCGTGCCACCACATACACACTGCACACGCTCATGCATTCTGGCCAGCAGCTGGTAGCTTTGCCAACTGTGTCCCCCTGACTTGAAGGAGATATGGGGAGCAGATGTGACTCTATTCTGCCTGACAGGTCTAGGAGGAAAAACAAGAGCCAGCAGACTGTGTGTGTGTGTGTGATGGGCGATACAAGAGCCTGTCTCCTCCCTTCATTGCTGGGAAACATACAACAGATTTGTCTACGCACTGTATGGCCACGGCCACACCTTCATTCTATGCACACCATACTGAGCGAAGACCCAGGCTGCATCCCATTACCCCAGAAATGCCTCTTCCTTTCTCTCACCACTTCCTTTGTGATGTGTGCCCCCGCCATCCCGACACTGGAGGAAACACAGTAAGCTGCTTCATTATCTCCTTTGCAGCAGCTTTGTTGGAGGAAACATGGGACTATCCTTTCAAGAAGCATTCTCGCTGCCACGCCCAGCTACAGTTTAAGCCGACATCTGCAACAATAAGGCGCAAGATTAAAGCTCCCAAGGACATCAGACACAAAAAATCATCAGCTTTTTGATTTTCAGGGTTTTAAAGATTTGTTTTTGCTTGAAAGTCTTTCTACAGGCACCTCTGATGAAATGTTGACAGGGTGTAGACAACATAAACCAGACTAAAGGTCCAGTGTGTGCACTGCCATGTTGCACCGCCATGTTTCTACAGTAGCCCAGAACAGACGGTTTTTGCATCGGCCACCACAGTTAGCAGCCCCTCTGAGACTGGAGTGATGGAAAAAATGAGAAACTGCTTTTGTCAGCGTTTTTACAGGTTTAAATCACCAGGTATGTTTGTTTTTCAGGAGGAGGAGACCTCTGTGAGCAATTCAGGTCCCAGTAAAAACCTCCTGAATGTCTGGATCGTAAATGATCAGTGAAAAAATATCAGCACAAAAAAGCAGTTGCTAGGCTAGCGGCCTGTCTCCGACATGCCAAACAGTGTCAGAGAAACACTGATTTGTAACGTAACACAGTGTTTTTACTGGATTAAATCACCTGATCTGTTTGTTTTGATGAGGAGGACACTTCTGCAGATAATACGGCTCCTGGTAAAAACCTCCTGAATGTCTAGCTCAGAAATAAGGTGAGCACATGTAAGCACGTGCTGGGTTAGTGGACTATCTGTATGAGCCGATCTATATGAGCCAAACAGCGTTGAAGAAACATTGATTTTTACTGCGTTGTTCAGTGTTTTCACCGGTTTTAATCACTACATCAGTTTGTTGTGAAGAGGAAGAGACTTCTGGAGGTAATTTAACTCATGGTAAAAACTTCCTTAATGTTTGATTCGTAAGTTATCGGATATAAAAGGTAATCACACATTGGCATGTGCTAGGCTTGAGACCTGTGTCCGACATGCCAAACGGCATTGGATAAACACCGATTGGTAACATGAAACTGATTTATTCAGTGTTTTTACCAATTTAAATCCACCTGGTCCATTTGTTTTGGAGAGAAAGAGACCTCTGTGGATAATTCAGCTCCCGATAAAAACCTCCAGGGGTCCGTTTCACAAAGCAGGTTTAGTGAAAACTCTGAGTCTGTTAACCCTGAAATGAGGGAAACTCTGGGTTTTCCGTTTCAGAAAGGGAGGTAACTTAAACCAGAGAAAGCGGCGTAACTCCAGCCCGTTTCAGAAAGAGAGGTAACTGGAGCTTGGTGTCAGTTACTATGGCAACTGACTCTGTGAACCTAACCTGGTCGGGAGCAGGTTTTCTTCAATGAAACTTGAGTTTCTAGCTGTTTCCTCCCTCTTACGCCACACACATAGTGTGATTCATTCATTCATTCATTCATTCATTCGTTCGTTCGTTTGTTCGTTCGTTTGTTCGTTCATTCGTTCGTTCATTCGTTCGTTCGTTCGTTTAGGGTCGCGCGGGTTTCAGCGAGTTTGATCATCTGTCCTCAAGGTAAAGTTGTGTGAAGTGTGTTCTAGTTCTAAATCTACTTTTTTTTGACCATGGCATGTCCGTTCTTGGAGGACCCTGTGGAGGAAGAGGCAGTGTTACTGAGGAGGGAGATACGCATTCGTCAGGAGATTATTCACAGGCCCAGAACTGACGTATTATCATTTCCAGAACATTTTCTTTTTGAACGGTACCATTTCACATTACAGTCCATCATTTATATCCATAACCTCATCCGTCGTGACATAACCAACGTCACCAACCGTGGACGTGCACTTTCATCTACCCAGATTCTTTGTGTTGCTCTTCGTTTTTGTAAACAGGAGTTTTCTGTATAATATCGGAGATGCAGAAAATATCAGTGCGGCCACTGTCTGCAGAGCCGTGAGAAAAGTGTCCCTAGCTCTGAAACATCTATTAAACTCTTTTGTTGTGTTCCCTGGACATAAACCTGTGAGGGTCATCAAGGAGGAGCTCCACAGGATTGCAGGTGAATGATGTAGAAATCAGTTAAAATTTATGATTATAAATCATATTCAGTTAATGACATGGTGCTGCAACCTCAGACTGGGAGTAGTAATTTTAATTTCTTTTAGGATTTCCCGGTGTGATAGGTGCACTGATGGAACCCACATTCCCATCATTGCTCCTTCACAAAATGAAGGAGACTATGTGAATATGAAATCCATTCACAGCATTAATGTGCAGGTAGATTGACTGTCTCAAAATGTCAGACAGCATCACACGGCAAAAACTCAAAATCATACCAAGAATATTTGTCTCATTTCTAGTCAAAACAAATCACACCTAAAAGTAACTTGTTTTTAGACCATTTTCACTTGAAAAATAATGAGGTGGGATTGCATCTAAGTGAACTAAACTTTAGCTTTAACACCATTCCACCTGTTTGCATCTGTAGCCTAACATTATTGTGATTGCATGAATGCATAAAATAAATTTAAACTTAGGCCACGCATTGACTCGAGCAGTAATTTTCTCCTACGCCGACTCCCGTTCCTTCGCTGCTGCAGCCGTGTTACTCTTCTTCTTGAAAACAGCTTCAAATTCGCTGTATGAGCGCATTAAAATATCCAACTCCAGAGGAGTAAAAAATGCAGACCTTGTCTTGTAGCTTGTTGCCATGGTGAATCGTGGTATCGGGGCTCCATTGATGACGGCTTTTTAAAGTCGTGGTGCACGCGCTTAACTCAGAGTGAACAAACTCTGTGTTGATTGAACCGATTGAAATCACCTGTTCTGAAACCCGTAACCCAGAGTTTCCCATCTCAGAGTTACTCAACTCAGAGTTCAGGGTTAGGCTCAGAGTTTGTTGAACCTCCTTTCTGAAACGGACCCCTGAACATCTGGATCAGAAATAAGGTGAGCACACATTATGTTATTGGAGAAAAAAATGTGAGCACACTTTGCAGGTGCTGGGCTATCGGCCCATCTTCAACAAGCCAAAGAGCTTAAATGAAACCTTATTCTTTAACGTAAACTGCTTTATTTGGTGTTTTCACAGGTTTTAATCACCACAACAAACTAAAAAAACTTTCCGAATGGGTAGTCCTTAAGCTATCAGAGAAATAACAGTGAGCCCACATTAGCACGTTCTAGGCTAGCTGTCTGTGTCCCACACGCCAAACAAAATCAGATAAACACTGATTTGTAACGTGAAACTGCTTTATTCAGTGTTTTACCAGTTTCAATTACCTGGTCCATTTGTTTTGGAGAGGAAGAGACCTCTGTGGATAATTTGGCCCCAATAAAACACCTCCTGAACATCGAACAGTGAAGAAATTGTAACCGGGAGAAGTTTCAGCTGGTTGCAATCTGCAGTCCTCACCACTAGATGTCACTAAATCCCCTAAATCTTACATTGTTTCTTTAAAACACACTGTTGTTTTAAAGATGAGGCAGATATTCAGGCAGATTTCATAATGGAGCACTGTAAGGGTTGAGTCCTGTGGTTCACAAGAGGACTGAAAATCAGTGATAAAAGCTACTTCATTTAAAAATCAACATGAGCCTTTGTGTGGATTCTGTTTCCCTCATCTACCTCCCTCCTTTCCTCTGACAAACTCACAGCTCCAACATAAAACAGTGCGATCTAATCACAGCTTCAGCTCACAATGATGACATATGACATGAGTCACACATCAGCTTGACACATAATGCTATGACCCTATAGATAAAAAATGAATTGAATTAAAGATACTGCTGTTTATGCCTTCTCAGCTTGTGCATATTAAGCACTGCCACACCAAGCACGATCCAAATCTAATACTCGGTGGAAGCTGCAGTGTGAGGGCATGAGTTTATTTGAGCTGGAGTGATTTATAATGAATTCCTCCCGTGAGGCAAGAAGCCGAATAAACACACTGTACACGCAAATACCAACTGATCAAGTGATAGTGAAACATTCAGGGGGTATTTTGGAGTCGGTGACATTATCATCATAATCAGACATTTCACTGCATGTACAGAATATGTGTGTAGCCTATGTGATATGTGCTTGTAAAGTGTTTGTGCATGTTAAACTTGTCTAATACTCGAGTTTAGTCGCCATATTATGAATCTTTAGGTGGAGAGCTTATCTGCCATCAGGCTCATTTCCTTTATATGGGGATTAAAGGGGAGTAATTTATCTTTAATCTCATCAGATACGGTGCTCAGCAGTGTTTGCACGCTTGAAACTAACGTGGTAGACACAGCCATAACCCACACCAACATCCACACACACACACACACACACACACACACACACACACACACACACACACACACACACACAGTTGAGCGATTAACTGGTAATTTGCATTTTGTGTGCACTAATCTGGGACAAGGCCATAATTACACTTAGTGACAATAGCACCGAATGCTTGTTGGACTATTTATTAGATCAGTCAGTGTGATTAGCTGTCAGTATCCTACACTTACACAACAACACTACAGCTGTTCGTCCAGTGGTTTAATGCTGCTGTAATCAAGAAGCATGATGGAGCATGGAGCAAATTAAACATGTGGCTGGGGGTGAATCCAGTCTGCTGCAGTGCTCAGTGCTTCTATTAGCTCCATGAGAAATCTCTACCGTAGCATACAGTCGGCTCGTTGGTTGGGCGTGGCTACGCTATGCTTTCACCAAAACAATTACAAGGTTAAATGAATGAATGAACTTTATGTGGCACCTTTCATGCACAGAATGCAGCGCAAAGTGCTTTAATTCAGCAGCAGAGACAAACAGCAAAAGAATATGTTCATCAAAAGATATGTTTCGAGTTGTTGTTTCAAACTGTCCACTGAACCAGCAAGTCTAATATTTAAAGGCAGGAACCATATTGTTCCTTATTGTTGGGGTGTAGTAGCTAAAAGAAGCACCCCCAAAGGTTTTGTACTGGCATTAGGAACAGTTCAGAGCAGCTGCAGAAGATCTCAGGGTCTGTGGAGGGACATAAGGTAATAGGCTTCTTCAAAGACGCTTGAAACGCTGGAAACGCTTATTCAATACGCGCTATCCACTGGCGTCTGACGCTCAAAAAAGTTGAAAATATTTTAACTTTTCAGCGTCTACGCGCGTCTAAAAAGAGGCGTCTACAAAAACGCGCGTCTAAAAAGACGCCAGAAAAACGTCTGTCTAAAAAGACGCTTGAATGCTGGTCAGACGCGCCATATCACAGGAAAACAATGGTTTTACTGGCGTCGTATTTCTAGCGTTTCATCTCGGTGTGATCGCTCCCTAAAAGATACTAGCAGCCAGTGTAGGTTATGTAAAACTGTATCAAACTTTTTCAATACAAGGTAATTGAATAATAAAACGAATAACTAGAAAAAAGCACAAGTTAAAAAACAAAATATATACAGGGCCAGCCTGTTCTCACTCCCAACCAGTCCGACAACGTCAGTGGCCGTCGGCGTCAGACAAATCGCACCGGGTGGTGGCAGTTTTAGAAACTCCAAACTTTCACCCAGGAGATAGCTGTTCATCTGGACAGCCCAAAATTGCACAGTGTCTCCGCGACGCAAAATCAGGGTTAAAATCGTGAAATATGAACGAGGCTTTAGTCAGCTCACTAAAGTATCGGCTTTTCCATTACAACAAACAGAACATTCCTGCAACAATACAGTAGCTTGCAGTCTATTTACAAGCAGTTTAGGGAGGAGGAGCCAAGTTTGAATGTTGTTTTCATAAACAGTAACCAGCAATGCCTGTATAGTAAACCTTTAGGGATTTATTTGCATGAAAGTCTGGGCTAATAAAACACAGGTAAGTGAAAAAACATGTATTTATCTTCTTATCTTCTTCTGTCAGTGAACTGAGCCTTTAGAATTAAAAGCAGATCTGACAACATAAAGAGTCATGTGATTAAAATGTCAACATTAAAAGTATCGCTTAATGGTTTTATATAATAAACTACAGTGCTCAAGGTGACAGTGTTTGTAATGATTTTCACCTTTTCATAATGTTTTCTTTGTCTTCAAAATAAGACATGAAAGCTGTGACAGAGCACATCTTGGAAAGAGACGAGGACACCATGACATTTAAAGCACATGCCCTTTATTTTGCATGATTCTGTCTGAGCAAGTCTACGAGTATATTTGAGGTTGTCATGGTTGTTTGTACTGGCAGAATAATGAGGCTTGAGTTCAGTCTACATGTAACCTGTACCCCTTTTTGACAGTCATGGGCTGGTTTGGTTTGGTTTGGGTCATCAGCCCAGCACAGCAGGGATTTGCATTTCCATTACAACAGGGCTACCCTAGTAAAGGTGTGTCTTTGGGCCTGTCCCAATACCCACACTTCCCCTAGAAATACCCACTTGATCTTGGTTGTGCGCGTTCACATTTAGACTAATGGTGTCCCAAAACAGAAGTGAGGTAGTGGAAGTGGTTTCCAACACTTAAAACCCGCCATAGATTCCAAGGGAGCGGCAGAGACACTTTGAATGAAGTGGAAGATGAAATTTCCCAGAACACCTTGAGAAGTCAGTAACTTCGGCAAATTTGTTACTGTACGATCAGATTGTAGGCTATACAAACAACAGATGGTTGTACTAGCATAAACTCATCAGCAACTTGTTGAACACAGCGTCAAAATATTTAAACAAATGGACTTACCCGAACAAAACCGATCAGAACTAGAAGATGTCGTAGGCGCCTCCTGTTTTCAGCATTCTTCTCCGTTGATTCATCAGACGGAGAAGAATAAACATAGCACACGCCACAACACAAGTGCTGGAGCCGGCATTTTCATTGCGTCGCTACTATGCGTGACGTATGCCTGCATGTTGGCCACACCGTTTTGCATGAAGTGGTGTCTCATTTCTTAGAGAAAGATCTCTACCCTAATATTTCTCACTTCCTTCATCGAAGTGTATCTTGCAGACAAGGGCACTCAATACCGAGTGGAAGATTTAAGGGGGAGAAATGGGATTGGGCCCTGAACTGATGACGGCTTGTCTTGAGTGATGACGCTTAAAGGGAAATTTCAGTTTATTTCAACCTGTCTCCTATTGTCCTAAATTTGTTTCAAGTGACTAGTGACATAAAAATAATAGTTAGCATGTTAGCCGTTAGCCTAGATACAGCCGGGGTGCATAGTAGCGTCAGACCTGTTAAAACGTAAGTGAATGGGCAACCTTCAAGTGCAAAGTTAGTCCACTAAACAAGCTTTTTTTCCACAAAGACCGCCTCATATCGTTAGGATCAATGTCAGAGAACATATAGAAAACAACATGTAAACGTGTTGTCTTACCTTACCGGTGTGCTGCCACGTTTGTTTACCATCTAGCTCTGCCTTCCAAAGCGCGGCCGAAATATCGCGAGAACAAGCAGCGATCTCATACCGTGCCTGAAATTTCGCGAGCTCTAGATAAAGCCCAGCTGGATACTACTCCAGGCGGAGGTGTCTCGTACTCGTCTTTGTGGAAAAAAAGCTTGTTTAGTGGACTAACTTTGCACTTGAAGGTTGCCCGTTCACTTACGTTTTAACAGGTCCGACGCTACTATGCGCCCCGGCTGTATCTAGGCTAACGGCTAACATGCTAACTATTATTTTTATGTCACTAGTCACTTGAAACAAATTTAGGACGATAGGAGACAGGTTGAAATAAACCGAAATTTCCCTTTAAAAGCAGTGGGCTAAAGTCCCGTTATTTTTGCTGCACATGTTTTTTCTGATATCGATTTTTTAGGTGGCTAAAATGTTAAAGGCCGTACACATGCCACATTATGAACACTTGAATTCATTGTTTTTAAAGCTGACGCATGGCAGGTGCACTTAAATGCCAGAGTGACGCCGTCATGTTGCGCACATGTTACCAAGCGCCTGTTTTTTAGGGTGCGACAGCTGGTTTCTGAGATATTCAGTTCAACTTTTGGAACACAGCAGGCTGACAGACATCCATCCTTCTTCCATAAATATTAGTATTTAATAAATATGGAGAAGTTGATCACTTTTGTGCAGGGCTGCCAGAGCTTTACATCTGACCCACAGACAATAGGCCGTCACACAAAAAGCACCTAGAAGTGTGGAAGCAGATAATGTATTATTCTATATCAAAGGTGAAAATAATGTCAGTTGCACAAGGTCTTGGAAGCAGTTGATCAAGTGCCAGATTTGGCAATAAGAAGGACTCCTTAGAGGTGTTTTGGTAAATTGAGTAGTTCTTGCGTAGTCAAGCTCTGGAAAATTAAATGGAGCAGAACATTTTGGGCCAGGGTGACCTGACACACCCTTATGCTGCTACCCCCCTCCACAGCTTAGCTTCTACTCCAGCCTGCTTCTCCAGTCTGGGGCCGTGCCATCTGACATCTACTATATGTAATACACTGACTATGGATAACTACCTCATACAACCCCAGCCCAAAAGATCTAAACCAGCCCTTTAACATTTGCAAAACAGTGAGGGCATTTCTGAAAATGATTCGTACAAACAGCAGCACACAGTGGATCACCTGCAAAATCCCACAACTTGCTCAAAATCCTTAGTTTATCTCTCCAAAGTAAATATTTATGTCAATGATGGCGGTGCAGAATGACAAACACTGTGTCCCTTTGTTCTGTAATTTGTTGACAGGCCATGTCGTTGTGATACAGGAGAGAAAAAGACTGTTTTACAGCACTGCATCACACAGAGGAAAAAAAATACAAAATCAGAAATGTAAACACAGGAAACAGCCCGTAGGCAGAACTGTACATGGAGCGCTGTGTGGGGAATTACAGTGCAGTCTCTCTACCCCTCCTGACGTTCCTCTCTGTCGAGCCACGGATTCTCATGCACAACACAACAGGAAAAAAAGTCTGACAGAAGTTTATAGAAAGTCTGCTGGATGGATTATTGACAACTGATTCAACCATTTTGGATCTAGTGACTTGTGCAATGAACTAAAGCTTAGATGTTTTCAGGGGGTAAGACTATTCAACAGCAAACCAGTATAAAAACTTTTGACCAACATGACATAAGCAAATGATAATGTCGAGAATCATTGCATGTGTGCCAAACTAGGGATGCCAATGGTTCAACATAAATCTATTAACCACCAAGAATATTTTTGACTGGTTACACATGTTGGTCCACAGGTTATTTTAGCTGCTCTTCAGTTAACTGCAAAGCGGTCTACCTGGATCTGGTGGAATTTAGCTAGCGCCGCACTCATCAGCGATTAATTCTCGTGATGCCGCCCCAACCCAACAGCACCCTCTGGTCGCCCTGGGGAGTAAGTGGCTCAGTTTCAGCCGCAATCCCTCTTTAGTATTGTTAACTTTTTTCATTGTTAGCCCCATTAGCATCATTAGCAGTGTTACTGTTGAAGAAGTATTTTTACTGTTGGAAACACAGTCTTTTATAAAAACTGGGCTGTCTACACCAGATTTAGTTCACTAGATCTCAAGTGGGCTGGACCAATAAAACCATCACATAGTAAGCTATGAATAACAACAGCTCCAATTTTTCCTTTTCTTTTCGTGTAAAGAAGTACAAGTACATTCTGTAAACATTCATTATTTAACCCTTTAAAACCTGAGCAAATTGGCTTGTTTCTTTAAGAAACATGAGAGGAATAGCCTGGTTCCAGACCACAGACCCCGCCCACTCAACTGAGTAGGCTTGCATCTCTGGTCTGGCATACTGCAATGAATTTGTGATTTATCTCATCCAAACGATGAACGGACCAATGAACGCCAGGGGTGGGGGCGGGTCTAGCAATTAGCCAATCAGCGCCACACTAATGGCGACTGCTACAGATCCTACAGACCACATTAACGATGCTATCGAGGTATTTCGCCACTACTCGCGTTAACAGAGGACCAAATTAAGGAAGCTGCTAAACTGGATTTGACGGTGATGCAGCTGGGCGTGCACGACGACGGAGACATTTTAAACGGGCAATGCTCGCTTGTTTTCGGCACCCCCGAGGCATGGATACTAATGACGTCAGATTCTGGGTGAGTCGTTGATCTCTACTGATTGGTTAGGGAAAAATCAAATTCCCTCCCCCTTGTAAATCGCCTTCAATGGAGGCAGTGTCAGACTGAAGGTTCTGGGAGCTTCAGTCTGACACTCAGGCTATGGGAGGAAGGCAATGAGCAACGGACGAAGGCAATAAGCAAAGAAAGAAGAAATAACCCCAAAAATGAGCAAGAAATCAGTAAAAGGAGAAAATTAAAAACAAGACATTTTGTAAAAAAAAAAAAAAGGAAATAAGAAAAGATAATCAAACAAGGAAGAGAGCTTAAAAATATAATAATTCTGTAATATATAATAGTGCAATTATAACAATTGTTTTTCTCTAGCTTTTTTAAAATAATTTTCTAGATCTCATTATTTTTTGTAATGTGTAGAACATTTCTTACAAAGGTGCTCATTGCCTCTTTTCCCCATGTTTTTGAAAGAAATTGCACAAATTTGCTCAGGGTTCAAAGGTTTCAATACTTCTGAAAGGCGTCTGCAAGCAGCACAAGAAAAGCGATGTCACTCCAGGTTTCAGAGGGTTAATACACAGATGAACAGCCTAAGATGTCTTCAGAACAATAAGTGTAATTTTAATAACATGTCTCAGTTTTTCCACATTCAATCAGTCTAGTTGTCATCACATGGGCATTTATCCATATATTTCCATTTTTGTAGCAGCAGTGTTCCAGCAATATTGTTTTTAGACATTAGTCTGATGCAGATTCTTCTGTACTGAAGCCGCTGATTAACAATACTTTTCATGACGTTCAATATCTATAAGTATTTAGTGTTTTCAGAGAACTGTATTCTGGTCCGGGTGGAAAAGCTTCTAATGCAGCATTTTACATGAAGCAGATTAACATGCTCCTAAAACCTTGCATCTCATAGTCTAGTCATCTAGTGGGCTGGATTGGACCCTTTGGCGGGCCGGTTCTGGCCCATAGGCTGTATGTTTGACACAACTGGTTTAAATTTGTGTTTCATGACCAGAGAGGACAGACGGAAATGACTGTGGCATCTGCTTTTGCTCCGGAGGTAGAAACCTACAACTACCAGAACTTGTACGTTTGACATAAAGACGGCTGGCTGGCAACAAAACAACCTCGTACTATAGTTAAACAATAAGCTAAAACATGTTTCTAAAAATATTTAAGGTGAGAAATAAGCAGTGCAGGGACATCATCTTGATTTATATCCAATCAGCACTGCCTACTTTACCGTTTGATGGATTTCAGTCCAAGTTTGAGAGAGTGAGGGGGCAGATATATCTCTTGATCTACCTCTCTACTCTTTGTGTCTGTGGTGGCGGTATGGGTGGCAGGTAATACGAAATGCAGCCTGTAGTTTGAGCAACAGCCCAGGAGAGGCAGTGAAATACACGTTTAGCATCATTTGCGTCATCTGGCCATCTGGATATCACTGGTTGGATGGAGGGAATTTTTCAGTGGTTCATTTACACATACATCCCACATTGTTTTGATACAAAGCTGGTTGAAAATCTGTGAAGTATCCCTTTAAAAAATGCTAAAAGGGATTTGCAGGTCAAAATGAAGCTGCTAATTCATGGGGGCGACATGAGGATGGACCGGAGGGTGGCCACCTGTTTTTCAAAGCAACACTGTCCCGCCACAGGGACTGATTTACCAGCAGTAATTGCCAAATTAGGGCAATTAGGCTAGCTCCTACCTGACCTTGGTGGTGCGCAGTGCAGAGTGGCCAAGGATAGCTAACTACTGAAGACCTGAGGGTGAGGAGTGGCACTATGTTTCTACATGTGACTACGGAAAGCATGATTAACCACCACTGACATCCCTTTGCAATTTGTTAAAAGTATGAGAAATTGCTTTCATGACGAGATGATGTGGGGCTGAACAAGCAGTAGTCCTGATTTGAGAAATGTATCAAAGCAACTGAGAGAAAGTGTAATATATGAAGCAACTCTCGAACTGAGAGACCAACACATACACACAAACAAAACACACACACAAACACACCACCTTGTCACAACTCTTTTTAGCTCTCATCTGAAATGAGAACATGCCCTGGGCCGCACTGGGAGAATGGGAGCCAAAGACAGAAAGAGAAAGAAAAAAAGAGGAGGACAGAGAGGGAAATAAAATGAAAGAGAAAAGCCAAAGGGGAGAACACGGAGTGATAAAAGGCCAGAGCAGAAAAGGGAAGGGGGGGAGGAGGGAGGGACTGCGAGAGAGAACAAGACAGGGGCTGTGGATCAGCCTGGAGGGTCAGCGGTGTGAAAGAGTTGTGGTTCATTGTAATGTCTCAACCCCCCCCCCCCCCCCCTCCACCTCCCATCCGTGCCCAACCACAGGCCCACCCCGCCTCTCACCCACCCACACCCTCCAGCAGCTATTTAACATGGAAATTGATTTAAACAGAAGCTGAGATATCCGCAGTGGGACCTGAGGACAGGTGCCTCCAGTCAGCAGAGGAGAAGCTAATGAGAGGTGAGAGACCCGAGCAGAGCTAACAAGGAAAGCAGAGAGCACAATGAGACGGCAGAGGAGAGGCAGAAATTAGAGGGAGGGAGCGCAGAATGGGGAAGAAATTGAAGTGAAATTGGAGAGAAATGAGGGAGTCGAAATTTTCTAATTTCCAACTTGAGCTCCCAGCCAACTGAGAGACGAGAAATAAATAAATAAATGAGTGAGAAAAGTGTGAGCGCTCGTATGTGAGTCTGTGTGTGGGTGTACAGCTACAGCCTGTGGGTTACCAGTAGTCAGGCAGAAGAACTGTTAGTTCAAATATTACCCATGTGGAAGGAAAGTTTAGAGTATAAAATACAGGAAAGTAAAATAAAACTGCTCAATTAATAGCTTATGCAGAGCAAAGGTTACAGCAGGCATTGTATGGGAAAAAAGACTTGGAGAACTTGGTACTTTTGCTAGTGCTACTTTCAGACTTCCCTTCTATTGAGTTGAACAACATTTTTATTAGTTTTTTCAAGATCAGATTAGATTTCAAGCTTTGCCCATCACTACACCTTATACTTCTGCTTAGCTTAGACCTTTTGTCCTCATTCGTGGACAATTTTTTTGTGCCATCTAGTGGTAGTAAGAGCACAATACACTAATCCATGTAAAAACAAAATGGCAGCCACCTCTGCCAAGTCAGTCTGCAGCAGATGTCGACACATAACAAAACATGATCAGATTTTATTGTTAAAACTTGTTTATTTATGATTAATAATGTTTGTAGTTTGATATGGCAACAAATTTGACCAATTTTAACAACAGTAACAAGCTAAGACACCCTTTACCAGGAAGAACTCGTTTGAAGACATTGGGACCTTATCATCGTCTAATTACTGTCCCAACATCCTCACATGATACCATAATTTAAGTCCCAACATCCTCAAATGAGAAAAAGAGTAAGTCCCAATGTCCTAAAACGAGACAATAATAAAGTGCCAACATCCTCAAATAAGACGATGACAAAGACCCAACTATAACGATACAATGACAAAGTCCCATTGTCCTCAAATGAGACGATAGTAAAGTCCTAATGTCCACAGATGAGATGATGACACAGATCCAATGTCCTATGACAAGATGATGATGAAGTCCCAGCATAAAGTCCTATGTCCTCAATGAGATGATGGCAAAGTTCCGGTGTCTTAAATGAGATGATAATAAAGTCCCATCATCCTCAAAAAGACAATGACAAAGACCCATAGTCCTTAAACGAGATGATAATTAAGTCCCAATGTCCTAAAATGAGACAATAATAAAGTCCCAATGCCCTCAAACGAGACAATAATAAAGTCCCAATGTCCTCAAACGAGACAATAATAAAGTCCCAATGTCCTCAAATGAGACAATAATAAAGTCCCAGTGTCCTAAACCAAGACAATAATAAAGTCCCAATGCCCAATGCCCTCAAATGAGACAATAATAAAGTCCCAGTGTCCTCAAACAAGATGATTATAAAGTCCCAACGTCCTAAAACGAGACAATAATAAAGTCCCAATGTCCTAAAACGAGACGATAATAAAGTCCCAACGTCCTCAAACGAGACAATAATTAAGTCCCAACGTCCTCAAACGAGACGATAATAAAGTCCCAATGCCCTCAAATGAGACAATAATAAAGTCCCAACGTCCTCAAACGAGACAATAATTAAGTCCCAACGTCCTCAAACGAGACGATAATAAAGTCCCAACGTCCTCAAACGAGACAATAATAAAGTCCCAATGCCCTCAAATGAGACAATAATAAAGTCCCAACGTCCTCAAACGAGATGATAATTAAGTCCCAACGTCCTAAAACGAGACAATAATAAAGTCCCAGTGTCCTCAAACGAGATGATAATAAAGTCCCAACGTCCTCAAACAAGATGATTATAAAGTCCCAGTGTCCTAAACCAAGACAATAATTAAGTCCCAACGTCCTCAAACGAGACGATAATTAAGTCCCAACGTCCTCAAATGAGACAATAATAAAGTCCCAATGTCCTCAAATGAGACAATAATAAAGTCCCAATGTCCTAAAACGAGACAATAATAAAGTCCCAACGTCCTCAAATGAGACAATAATAAAGTCCCAATGTCCTAAAACGAGACAATAATAAAGTCCCAACGTCCTCAAATGAGACAATAATAAAGTCCCAATGTCCTAAAACGAGACAATAATAAAGTCCCAACGTCCTCAAACGAGACGATAATTAAGTCCCAACGTCCTCAAATGAGACAATAATAAAGTCCCAATGTCCTAAAACGAGACAATAATAAAGTCCCAACGTCCTCAAATGAGACAATAATAAAGTCCCAACGTCCTCAAATGAGACAATAATAAAGTCCCAATGTCCTAAAACGAGACAATAATAAAGTCCCAACGTCCTCAAATGAGACAATAATAAAGTCCCAATGTCCTAAAACGAGACAATAATAAAGTCCCAACGTCCTCAAATGAGACGATAATAAAGTCCCGACGTCCTCAAACGAGACAATTTTATGTTAGAATCTTGTTTCTTTCTGCTTGAAACTTGTCTTTCTGGAAGTTTAATACAGCATCTGCAGATGGACTCACAACAAACAGTGAGAATGAGCTGAGTGCAAAGAGTGAGCCCAGAACACAGGAGATGTCAGACACTTAGACTCACTGACAACTGCTGAGGTCAGGGATCTTTAACTAGCACTGTCAGAGGGGAGACAGAGCAGTTTGGGCCATCTTATCTAGTCATGTTCTTGGACGTCAAGTAAAGCACTCACAGCTTGTTACACACTGAGGAAGAGTAAACGTCATGTAAGGCGCTTGTGCTTGTGACATCCTGACAAGACATAAAATGCAAGATTACTTCACATTCTTTCTGCTTTGTGGCTCACAGCACAGAGGTCTAAAAGTTTCCATTACAATACAACACATCTTTGTAGCGTCCATGTTGTATCATTTCTTAAGGTTCATGAACACAGCAAAGTTGGAAGAATGACCATCTGAGGAGCATGTGAATGCACCATTGGCCTAGGCTGGCACTGGTCTCGACTTGATTTAATTGGCCCTCGCTCGTTCATTTAGTGCACTCGGATGTTGAACAGGCTGAAGGTGCATGCCCACTATATATGACAATACGCAGACCATACCAGAAATTAGCTCCAAGTCATTGTGTGTTATACAGACACACCAATCATGCATGAAAACAGCAACTTTTAAACTGAACTAACAATTTTATAAACTGTCTTTGCTTGAGTAGTCTGCATATTTAAAGTTGAGTGGGATAAAATCAGCCCTGTTTTATACCCATCAAAGCACACCACCTAATCAATAACCCAAACCTATATTTAATCATGTTATTAGTGGAGCACCTGTTGGAGGGAGCATAAAGCCCCGTAAAAGGCTCACTGCACTGTGACAAAGCCCCTTAACCTCTTCTGACAACTATTTAGTTGCTGATAAATAAGATACTATAGTGGGTATTTGGTTAGACCAGCATTACTGAATTTCAGTTTCTAAAGTTTTCACCAGCTAGACGCAGTATCTTCCATCTAATATTTGGTGCAGTAAGGGGTGTACAGTAGGTTTATTGGATTTTTAGGCTGAAAGTTGTTGCCTGTGTCCGAAAACTCAACCCTGATTTATTTATTAAGCACATTTAAAAAAACAACTCACGTTGACCAAAGTGCTGTACAAAAATAAGAAGTCGCTAAAAACACATCCACGAGAGCCAACATAACTGTCAGGTACACAGCCCATACATTCAGAGACACAACACACACAGGCAGACGTCAGAGGAGAGAGCCACGGCAGGGGGGGGCTCTAATGATTTTTTCAAAAATTTGGCCAAGTGGAAGCCTGTACAAGGAAAAGAGAATGGGGCCTAAGATGGAGCCTTGAGGGACCCCACAGGAAAGAGTGGCTGAAGAAGAGGACGTATTTCCTATGCTGTCAGAGAAGCTTCTATTTTTAAAGGAGGAAATGAACCAGTGTAATGGCAGTGCCACCAGTGACAACACCAAACTAAACGCTGTGATCTACAGTATCAAACACCGCGCTGAAGTCGAGAAGAACTAGGATGGCACAGTCTCCGGTGTCGACAGAGAGTAGCAGGTCATTTTACACTTTCAGCAGGGCAGACTTGGTGCTTTGATCAATGCTAACCCTGGAATGAAACCTTTCCGGGATGTCATTTTGTTGTAAGTAGGGCAGTAGTTGATGGAGAATAACCTTCTCGAAAAAACTTAGAGAGGAATGGAAGTAAAACAAGGTTTATAACAGTGGTGAGAATGTACCAAAACAGACTAAATGTGGTGCGTGAAAGTTTCTTAACCATATGGTCTTATAAACTATATGGCTGGTCAGTCAACTAAACTGTAATATTTCCTGAAACAATAACCAACTTCAGGTCCCCTTTGATCATGAACATCAGGCAAATTAGATCGATAAAGGACACATAAGCGTTGATGTACAAAAAGACGACTGCTAAACTAAACATAGCTTACAGTGTACAACAACCAGTGTTTGCCATCTGTATGAATGCTGTACAGTAGCTGTAGCAGTCTCTAAGCTTCTGATCAGCATTAATTTTGTTAATGAAAACTATGACAAAAATATTCATCAGTGATCTTTTTTCCACGAAGAAGACAAGATGTTTACAAGCTAAAAATAGATTTTTGATTATCAACACTGTGACGAAATGTATGTTTTGATATTCGTTGAAGAGACGAGATGGGAATAAAAGGCAAGTGGTGGACTATGTGTGGTATGAGACTGCAAACACCAGTTAATAGTCTGCACCAGGATGTTTCGCTAGCCTGCAAAACACTCACACTGGAGTAGTGTCAGCTGCTGGTGTGAGCTGTAATTTGCAGTAAATAATCAGCCTTGTTTGTCTGAGTGTGGATGGTGGAGCTGCTGAATGGATTTGCTGGTTGTAGCAGTTTAGCCGTTAGCTCTGTTTGTTAGCATTATCTGCAGCAGAGTGAGCAGCTGCCAGCCACTGGACTCCACATCTGTTGATCCCTGCAGGACTCCACTCAGATCCGGACTGTCAGAGAAAAAGTTTGTGGTTTGATGGTGTTTGACAGGCAGGTAGGAGGCTCAGTTATCTGCGAGTGTAGCTGTGCTGTAAGTAAACAGTCTGAACCCTGAGTTTTCTCTGACAGACCCCAGAGTCCAGTTTTAACCATCGACTGTGTGAGAGGACGTGAGTTTAAACCTCCAGACTAACACTGCAGATTCAGAAAAGAATTCAGACTGAAATAAAGTTATTTCTCTGCTTTTCAACCGTGACGTTGAGACATCAGAGTTTACAGAGAACCCTGGCACTAGCTGTCAGGTTGCCACAAATTAGTTATTTATGGTCTCCAGGATTGAGATTTCAAGCTACAAATGATGATCAGTAAGTGTGTGCTCGTAAATCATCCTTTAAACCTGCCAAAAACTCTGCTGGATGAATGCAGGGTTGAAAATGTGTAGAAATTATTTGTAGCTGAAGATAAATGACATTTCAGCACTTGATACAACCTGTTCCCTTGATTCCAATTTCTGATACATGTATCAGCCCAATATAATTAGTTCAAAGACAAAAATCACTTTGACTGAAGGTAATGACCAAAGTGAGTAAAATATAAAATAATATAATAATAAAATATTGTCTGTGCTTCCGTTGTCATTTGCAGCTTTTCAGACTTATTTTGTGGCTGAATATAATTTGTAGCTCCTTAAAATCTGAATGAGGATAGTGATAGTGAGATACTGGCTACAGTGATGAAACAAAACCAGCATCAGATGGACTGTATTCATAATCAAGACGCCACAATAATATAAATAACCAGCACCAATTAATCAGCCAATGAGAATATGTGTGTGGGCGGGGCATAAGCACATACAGCGAGCAGCAGCACACGGCACACCGTGAGGACAGAGAGAGGGCTCAGTGGGGACGGAGCACCACCTGCCAACTTGACCAGCAGACTTCACTACAAGCTGATTGGCCGTTGAAATAGGTGACGTGCTTTACATTCTAACACCAGCTGCCGGCGATTTGACCAGCTGAGTTGCAGGCGACACCATCAGCCGGGTTGAGTCGAGCTCAGACCAGCCAGTTCACACCACTGCAACTTTTCTCTGCAACAGTCTTAAATGGTTTTGCCTTGTTGTAGTCTGAGTGGGCGGAAGTTTGCTGCAGAGATCAGCCTCTCATTGGGCGGAACGAGCCTGCTAAAGGCCCGCCCTACCACCTCCAGTTGTGTAGCAGTTTTCAACACGTCCTTTACTAACTTTTGGGATGTAGCCATTTTTCTGCCATGGTTTACGTCCAGTAGGCGATATTTTTGTGGGCGTGTTACACCAAAACCTGTTTCCCCCCGGCAATATTTGTGCAAGCACACCTTTGCTGTGGCACCGCCCAGAACGATTGTGATTGGTTGAAAGAAATACAAGCAGCCGGGGTGTTTTTTGTTTTTTCTCCAATCTTAAAGTGAGAGTCGGCCCAGCCAGACCTTTCTTTTCTTGAGAAAGGCTAGCCTTGTTGCAAATCATTGGTGTGAATTGGGCTTTAAATGTTTTGAGTTGCTGTCAACTAAAACTTAAGACTAAATCTAAAATAGCTGCCAAACAATGTCTCTGATTGATCAGTCGGCAATAGCCAATACTTGACTAAATATTTTATGTGAGAGCCGATGAAAACACCTTAGGAGCACAGACCATTTGGACGGCACGACAACAGAATTCAAAGTAGCTTCCTGCACGGTTCAAGAATTTGTAAAAAGGTTCAGGTATTTGTAGAAATTTCCTGTAATGGAAAAGAGCCAACACTAAGAGGAACACTTGACTTCATTTGGCTCCAGTACCAGCTGAGTGATATTTCTACTACACCCATTTAGTATTAATTCCAAAAGCACCTAACCCACCAAACCTGTTTACCTGGCTCCATTCACCATGCACATACAATAATCTTTGCCAAGGGGATAAAGATCACACCACTTAAGTGTGATCCATCATCAAAGCTGCTCGCTACCGGCTTTGCCAACACCCATATTCACACACTGAGCTTTTCCTGCTTGAGCCAAGTTTCAGTTACTTCTCCTGTCTGTTTGAAGCAGCGCCAGAATTGGCTGAAGGAGGTCAAAGGAAAGGTCCCACAGTCTGACAGATGAAAGCGGGGGAGCGCGCAGGTAACCGTCCATACCTTTTAACTCAACTTAAAACAAGGCTTTGGGCTTCCCACGAATGCATCACCAAATCAGAGCTGAGACAAGGGGAAGTAACTTCATTATTTTTGATGGAAATCAGACGTGACAAAGAAGCATGAGGACATCACAAGCTGGGCCAGTTGGAGCACCATTCGTTGTTTCCCCCACCGAGTATCGGAGCTGTCTGTACATTAAAGAAAAGGCTGACTTCAGTAAAGCTCCAGTCTTATTGATCTCTGCTTGCCACGAGGGGATGCAAGAATTCAACATGTGAACATGCCGCTGTACGCTCACGCACACCAACACACGGTTCTGAATATCAATGGGATTAGTGAAAGGTCTGGCTGTCGTGAGCTCTCAGAATGTAAACTACACTAAAATACGGCCGTGTTGCTCTTTAAATGTGATCACGCAATTTGATAAATGTTATTTAGGGAACATGACAGGTATGACATTTCCTAGCAATATCCTCCCCCACATCGATGTAAAGGCACTTCTCATTCTCACTCGCTTTCTATCACCCTCTCTCTGTTTTTCTGCCCAAACTGGTACACACACACACAGAAGCACTCGCTGTTCTCTCTCACTCCGTCTTTCATTAATAAACAACCCAAGATGTGCTTCCAGTCTCTTCCTTGCGTGTACACACACTCACAGGCTTGCTCTAGAGTATCCCACTTTGCACTGCAGCTTCTAGTGAGTCTTCCATGGCAACCATTTCAAAAGTAAGATTCATCCACTTTATATAGCTGGCCTAATTTGTCTACTCCAGCCCCCGCTGAGCACTGCCATCCATGATGATGACTGGGCCCTGTGCAGACTACACGGCACAGGAGAGAGCGGGGACAAAATCCCTATGCAAACACCAACATTTAGTTTTGAAAGTTGGTGTTCTACTTAATAAAGCCTTGAAAAGACCTAGATAATAGTGAGAGAGGACCGTTTTAATGCGAAAATATACATGAGTGCTGAAGTTGCAGACACTTAAAATGGCACATAAAGCAGCAGAGAATATGCGTAAAGCTGTTCCAATAAAAGAACTGAGCAGTGACGCAGTGTGAGACAACGGGCCCCTCGGCTCATACAGCACCTCCACCACCTGGGAGCCAGACCCTCACACTGAGGAAGACATAAAACAACTACAAACATGAAGCTTCATCACATGTAATCAGTCAGTCAGCTGAAATTTTAGGATGAGTTACAACTATAATCCAAAGATTATTCCAGATAGATAGATTCCAGATAGGGTCATGGAAAATCCTGACGTGGCACACCAAAACCAAAAGCCATAACTGCTGTTGAAGTTTTTAAATTATATGTCAATATCAGAGTTAAGGAACTACATTTTCTGATGTGCATAAACTACCGGTACAGTTTACACTTTGACTTCCACAACAATCCTGTTTTTATGTGTCATGTATCTGCACATACGTGTTAAGCCATTCATTGCTCTTCACATAGGCTGATTGTCTTTTGCCTTAAAAAGACAAATATACAGCTTTAATTTGAAGTACATTAATCATGGAACAAAGCATTTACCAGGGACAATCCTTGTCACGTTTGTGGGTGGGTACCCATAGAACCCATTTTCACTCAGATATCAGAGGTCAGAGTTTCGGGGACCTCTTTGAAAGTGGCTATGCCAGTTTTTGCCTGGACATAAAGTGCTGCAAGGATTTTTTTGTAGGCCGACACAGAAATTAGCATCGCCCTGGTTCCCTCGGCACAAAGCCAATAGGATTTTTCCACTAGATTTTGGATTATTGCAGATATATTATATTGGCAAACGACCAACGTTGAAATGTGATTGAAATTATATCAGTTGTTTCAAAACAAAAACATCATTACAACAACTTTTAATTCTGATGGTTGTAAAAAGGTTAACAAAATTCTCATAAGTCAACACTGAAATTTCAGACAGGTCTGTTTCAGTGGTGGAACAATTTTGAAACAACATTTAACGTTTATGAAACAACATTTCCAAATCAACCTTGATTCATCTGTCAAAATCAAAACATTACTCAACAGTGATTCAACCATGGTGTGTGACGTTGATTCAACAGTGAGTAAACATTAGAACACCAGCTGGGGTAGTGAACAAAAGGTTATCACAATTACATGTTTTGTTTTGCAAGATAATCTTCACAAAATAACATTTGGACCATAAACATAATTGCTAGAAGTAAAAAGCTAACACTAGGCTATAAATGAGCTACATGTCGGTGGCACAACTAACACTGGCATCACAACAAGGCTGTAAAGCCGTGTTTGGTGTGATGACATTCAGCAGCCTCATTTAGCCACTTGTTAGCAACCCCTTTATCATGCACCAAAGTAAGGAGTAGGATATTTACTGGCGTCTTTTATGTCACAGAACAAAATGTGAAAGTCTCTTTAGCTTGTGATAACCACTGACTTTGAGACAAGTAAACCAGGAACGCTAAAATGCTAACTAATTTCCGGGTTTTAGGACCCATTCCAACACCACTCCATGTAGCCCCCTTCCAGGGCCAGTTTGAGGGCCAGCAATTACATCAGGGTGGTCATGCCCCCCCTGGATCTTTTCTCGGGGTGCCACTGGGTTAAAGGAGGAAAGACATGCTTCAGCAGATTTCAATAAGACAACAATGTCTACTTGAATGTCCGCAACGTTTCTCCAAATCAAAAAGTCTTGCTTGTGACCGCATAGTCCATCCAACATGTCCAAAAACCAATACATGTTCGCCTTTCAAAATCAAAGAAATACAAATCAGGACAAGCAACACACTGCAGTGAAACCCCAAAAGAACAGAACTCACCTGATGTGGTGTTGGGAACAGGTAATCCAGCCTTGAATTCCAGTCCTCACCCGAACTACGGTCCTCAAAACAAACTCATTTCCATGTTCACTTCAGATGGATGAACCATATAAAGGAGCATCTCCAGGCTGCCCAGCTACTCCTTCATTAACCTCCAAAAACATTTCCTCTCTGGCCAAACAATTCTCTTCCATGTGCTCCCAGGCCACACCCCCTTACACCTGTGATCACCTGATCACTGTTAGCTATATGAGATTATGCAAGGGTTACCTTCAAGTTAAAGCATGGGTCACATGGATCGAGTGCACCAGAGGACTGACCTTGCAAGGTTTTATTTTAGTATTATATCATCTAATTTTCATCCTTCTCCTCACGTGTGTGGCAGCGTCACAGTTTTGTATCTCTGCATGGTTGTTATGCATCTTTTTATTATTGTTTTGGGTCTCACTGTAGTTGCTTTGCCTCTCGCTGTAGTTTTTTATGTCTTGTTGTAGTTGCTTTGCATCTCTGTAGTTTTACAGTCCACCACACTTGTCTGTCTACACACCTTGACTGAGTTCAGAAACTTTCCAATTGAGAAAAGGTTAAGAATCTCACATCAAAATATCAGCTTCTCACGTGCAAAGAAAAACAGCCTTGTTTTCAGCTTATAGATGCATTTTTCAGTTAATCAAATGGGTTTTTGCGGGGTTGTTTAATTTAAGAAAGAAAGTTTCTCAGCCAGTTTCCTCTTGTTTATCTGAAAAATTCAAAATTCCTAAAACTGGAGGTACATGACTTTTTACTGAGCAGTTCAAATAGTTTTTAGAAATGGCTTGGTAATTTCCTAAAACAACTGCACACTGTTCTTTTTGAAAAACACAACTCTATCAGGAGAAATGCTGCATTTGTTGGGGACTATTTTCAGCTGCAGATCAACACACAATTAGCACATAACTGATTTAATTCAGCAGGATGGTGTATGTCAAACTGACTCAAGATAAACTACAATGCCCATGTCTATTGCCAAGTTGAAGTAGCATATGGTAACTCTATTGCACAGAGGAATAAACTGTGTATACTGAGCACAGTGACTGTTAGAATCACTTCATTGTTCGGGTCTTTTTATTGGATTTGATGACAATAAGAACATTTTAGAAAATAACCAGCCTTATCCTCCGATGCTAAACCTTTTGTTGTTAAAGGGTAACTTTGGTATTTTTTTAATTATATCTATATCTTATGTCTCTAAAGCCCAGTTCAGACCAAAGATTGGTGACAAGACCAAACCGTTTTAGAACGTTGCAGAGAAAAGTTGCAGCAGTGTGAACTGGCTGGTCTGAGCTCGTCTCAAGCCAGCTGATGGTGTCACCTGCAAGTCAGCTGGTCAAATTGCCGGTGGCTGGTTTTATAGCACATCATCTGTTTGAATAGCCAATCAGCTTGTAGTGAAGTCCGCTGGTCAAGTCAAAATGACCACAGACGGTGTGTTTGCTTGCTGCAGCAGGTGCTTTGTCCCCACTGAGCTGTGTGTTTCCGTCCTCACGGTGTGCTGGTGTCACTGGTGCTGCTCGCTGTTTGAACTTATACCTCCTCACACACACATATTCTCACTGACTGATTAATTGGTGCTGGTTATTCATATTATTGTGGTGTATTTATCATGACTACAGTCCGCCTGATGCTAGTTTTGTTTCTGATTTCCACCGTTTCATCACTACTACAAATACAGCTGTAGCCAGTATCTCACTATCACTATCCTCACTCATATTTTAAGAAGCTACAAATTATATTCAGCCACAAAATAAACCTGAAAAGCTGCGAATCAGAACAGAAGGACAGAGTTGTTGCATAGCGATGATACAACGTCTCATATAGTTGCACTGGTGTGAACCAGTAGGATTTTACAACGTTGCAGAGTGGTGCATTGCAAGTAGCTGCCTGTTTCAAGTCGTCTCGTCGCAAATCTTTGGTCTGAACTGGGCTTAAATGGTCAGTTAGATCAACAAAATAACGGTGCACCATTGAGAGACCGCTGCAGCCAACAGTGACAAAATAGGCTGCAATGTAATCCCTGCAAGCAAGAGAGCATTGTCAATTTACAGCCACTAAAAGTGTTTGTTTCTGCCACTGACAGGCTCACATCTGGCAACCTTATGAAGAGGATCCCCACAGAGGTCGATCTCTTTGGTAAAGAGTAAGATCCCTTTTGTTTAAGCAGACATAGCCCAGACATAGCTATCGTGAAACCCACCAGACTTCATTTAAATAAACAGTAGTTTTATCTTTGTAAAACACATTTCATTCAACACCGACAGGAGCAAAATAAAACTCACAAAAATTGTCTTAGTTTGTCTTTTCACTGCGCCAACAATCGCCAACTCTGAAACAATCCCTAAATTCGTCTGGTGGGTTTGGTGACGATGATTTCGGGGCTGTTTCTGATTTAACAAACAAGATCTTACTCTTTAACAAAGAGGTTGACCTCTGTAGGGATCCTCTCCATAATGCTGTCAGTCACTTAGAACAACAATCTGAGCCTGTCAGTGGCAAAAACAAACACTTTTAGTGGAGATAAATTGACGGTGGTCCACTGCGTTCAGGGATTATATTGCAACCTGTGTTGCTGCTGTTAGCTGAAGCTGGTCTCACTCAACACTGATCAGTTTCAAAATTGTTGTTTCCATGCATCACTTAGTCACTGAAACATCAGAAAATAAGGCTGGAAATGGTTACCCTTTAATGACCTCCATGCACCGGTCAGCCCTGTGACTCATTTCATCCCACTCTGCACCACAGAGGCCAAGCATTAGAGCTTTCTCCATCTGTACTGTGTGAACATAAGAGCACCCATCACTATACATCTTCAAAGCTTCCCCTGCAACTGCCCTGGGAGATCAAGGACACTCAGAGGGGTCAGCTCACTCCACTTAAAGCCCCACAAGTCACCCAGATTATTGCCTGTCCTGATGAAGCCGCAGCTGAAGTGAATCTGTGGGAGGCTGATTGTCACCGTCTTCACAGGCGTCAGCGTGCGATGTTCCTCTGATGGTGTGAATCTGCAAAGACCAGGAGATGCAATCCAGCTGTCCGCCATATCTGCCCACAGCATCTCCACCCCGAACACACACTCACACAGCATTTTAACACATTCCTCCACACTCTGCCCCATCACCACCAGCCTGAAAATGACAAGACAGCCTGGCCTCCTGTCTCTCACCTCATTCCATCTATTCTCCCACGTAGCGTTATGTGAACGCACCACGCCAGTTGACTACACGGAGGTGGGGAGACAGAGCAGACTGTGTTGCAGGCGGCTGCAGCCAAGAGGAAACATCACAGATGACTGATACATGGCTCGCTCATATTCAAGTCTACTTTTATTGATCATTGCACAGCAACATTTACTTTCTTTTCCACCCTTGCGCTCTTGACAGTTCATCGATTCAAACAAAGGAGATGGCTTCCACACCATCACTTATCTTTCATTAGATTATAGGAGACACAGAAATCATTATTTTGGACATAATAGCACATAGAGACTGAAAAATGATGTGTTTTGGATATGGCCCGTTGACATTTCATCTCAAATAATGGTTTCTATCCTAATATCTAATGTTCTATCCTCTAAGCTGCTAGCTTTTTCAATAAACTAAATGGAGCCTCTGACTTGGCTAATGCTGCCTCTGACCAGCGAATCGGGACAGTGAAATTTGTTTTTAATACAGGAAAGTACAGTTTTGACCTCTAAATGTAACTCGGCACCACAGGCAGCCGTAATATCATCAGTGATAATGGCAGAGAATGGCATAGAGGGGAATCAAATCAACAGAGGCGTGATGGATAGATGGAGGGGAGTTAGTAATGTCTGTCTTCACCCTCTGTCCCTTTCTCACATGCAGCTCTTCTCCCCGGGTCCATCTCGCTGAATTATCATACTTGGATGCCGAGGCGCTGAGAACAGGCCAGCGCTGGTTATGAAAGTGTTGCGCATTTGCAGGGAGGGTACATGTGAGTACATGCAAATAGGCCGCTGCATTAGCATTTGATATCCTCGGGGCTGCATGGGCCGTGCAATGCCAAGATGTGGTGGTGGCGTGTGTGTGCGTGTGTGAGCTTGCTGTGAACTCGGCCGCAGCGAGATAGCGATCCACTCTCTCCGGGCATCTTTAACTCTGGAGCACTGAGTCTAATTTCACGCGGCAATAAGGCATGGATACTGAATAACACGCAGGCGGAATGTTAAGAAATCAAATACTTGAAATGCAGATGTCACACAATTCTCCGTGAATGGGTGAATACAGCTTGCCTTGCAGAAAGTAGAAGACTTTGTTTCATGTCTAATTCACGGGTTAATAGAAATTAAAAACAATTTCACAGCCTACTATAACAGGAGTGCTCATTTTATGGTAAATTAGGCTGTAACAATTACATTTGTTGAAAGAGGGGGTGGTCTGTGGGAGCTGTGTACGGCAGCATGCAATCAGCTCAGGCTTCAAGTGGGTGGCTTCACTGTTAGAAAATAATTACATGAGGATAATGTATCAATTCAATATAGACACAGAGTGTAGAAATAGTAGAAAATAGTCCACATAAAATGAGTCTCTGCTTCTTCCAGCGAGCTGAGTGTCTTGGCTGACCAGCTGCAGTCTTAGTCCTGTTCCAGTGGGAGTCTGAGCCAGCTCCTCTCCCCCGCACTTCATCAGCTGGCTCCTGTGGGTCACTTGGCAGCCGGCCACCAACAGCCCCTCCCAACCAGGAACAGAACTGGGCCGTGGGCCTGCCTTCAAACAGGGCGCCCCCCCACCCACCCCTCCAACCACACCCCCACCCCCAACCCTGAGAGCTTCGTCTGACCACCTCCTTCATGCTGAGCTGCTCCCGTGCACGGCTTCACTGCAGAGGAGACAAAAACCACAGGGGAGACATCGGGATGAGTCCACGAGGACACACAGCACGCTGCTTCACATCACGTATCCTCCTTTACTTTACAGTGATTTAATGACAGATAAGAGGAAGTGTTTGGCAAAGAACCTCTTTTTTATCGGATTTTTAAGCAGTGGCTGTAATAATTAAAGGTCATTTTCCTGCCAAGCAGCATGGCTCTTCAAGGGTAGCAAAGCTGCATTTTGTTAAGTAAGACATAATCACTGATTTTGGATGAGTGCATTCATATTTTAATCAACAGCTAATGTGGCCATAGGTCTCAGTTTTTGGATTATTTTGCAGCAATGTCACTGTAACAGCCAATGAGAGGCAAGGACCTGACATATCTTTGGTAATCCAAGGTTGTTTAATAGTCTAAAGATGAACAGTGTTTGGATTTTATATTTAAATAGTCAAATTTGGCTCTGAGGGTGAAAAGAATTTCAAACCAGCTGCTTTATCGACACAAACTGGATTTTTTAAACAGTGTCTATAAGCTGTCGTGTAGAGCACGTTCTGCAAACCACTGAGTGACCTTTAAATCAGAACACATCTCAAAATGTTCTTCAGCGCTTCATTATCAAGCTTCCCTCGACTAAACTGCCAGCAACAGTTATGTTTCTCAGAGTCTGACCACCAAGCGTTACTTCTTGAGCCTCCATTTCATTTCTTCCTGCCTTCAAGGCACAGATAGGACATCGTGAGAAATCCCTTTGACACCTCTCTCCTCCTGCTGGTTCCATTTCGGGAATCGCCAGAGTCTCGCTCCTGTTTTCCTTCTGTCAGAGAGCCTAGAGCTACGGATCCTCATTAGTCACTTTCCCTGAGACCACACTGACACCGGCGACGCGCTCTCCCTCGCTCAGACTTGCTGAAGGCTAGCTCGGCCGCACACCAATTCACAGCCGCTGTCAAAAGCCAGGCGACTTACAGGAGCTGGGCAATCATCAGAATCAACCAACCTTTGAAATGCTGTGAATATCATGAACGTGCTGCTGCTGCTGCTGCTGCTGCATAATGTTACTGTGACTGAAATGCCCGCAGGCATCTGCAGCAAAGTTTCTTGCACAATGGTCTTTTGGGAAAATGGGAAAGTTAAAAGCACCATAGCAGTGGTTTTGAATGTTTAGGACCATTACCTACAAATTGTGTATACTTCACATTACAGCTCGAGATGGCTAATCCATCACAAGGGAGAAATTTGTCAGCTTCGTTAAAGTTGGTGCTGCAAGCAGGGACCGAAAACTCTCCTCGGTGGTGATTTCAGCTGCTAAAAAGCATTATTTAGGCATTATTGGAAAACCCAAATATGTGTCTTTGTGTCTGTGCAGCAAATATGAAGCTACAGCCAGCAGCCAGTGAGACTAACAACTGCAAACAGAGAAGAACAGCTAGCTCGGCTTTGTCCAAAGGTAACAGTCAAGAGACGAAGTGTAAAAACAACAATTTGCAGTTTTACAGGGAGGTACGTGACTGTTTCCTGGTTGGGACCAGTTGCCAGGCAACCAGAGAAGATTCCAGGATGTTACAAGTCCTTGGTTACCCGCCTGTAAAATGATGTGACAATTTTACTCATCAATTTTAGTACGGAAGCAAGATTTTGTCACCTTTGGACAGAGCCAGGCTAGCCTTGATGCTAAGCTAAGCTAACCAGCAGCTGGCTGTGTATTTAGTGTACGTGACTCACTGCAGGAACACAAATAAGTGCATTTCCCAAAATGCCAAATAAAGAGGCTGCTGTCTGGAAGCAGACGGAGATCTCAGGTGTCTGAGTGTCCGATGAATGTGCCATCAGGGAGAGACTCCAAAATGAGCCCTGCTCGCTACAGAGGCAATTAAGGCTTGACAAAAAAAATAATGGATTACATGCAAGTTTCAAATCTATGCAAGTTGTTTCATATTATATCAATATAAATGGACACTAATGGCTGCCTGGAAGGAAGAAAAAAAAAATCAATCTTTAAAGGGATAGTTCAGATCTTTGAAGTGGGGCTTTATCCACAGTCAGTGTGTTACCTACAGTGTCTGCTGGCACACCCCCAGTTTAGAGAAGCAGGGTGGAGTACTGACATGGAAGCTAAGCGATGTACTGCTGTAGATGGCAGCAGCAGCAAAACCTAGAATATTTTCATGGCTTTACTTTATAGTGAGACAACAATTTCTGATGACGAACTAAAGCCGTTAGATCAATCTTTTCAAAGCCAGACTCCATTGAGAAAAACAGCGATTTAACATCACTGAACATGGAGCTGCTGGTGCACCGCTGCCTCCATCAGTTAGTTTGTTTGTGTTAGTTTTTTTGACTTAAGTGTTTAAAAGAGTTTTTCTCAATGGAGTCTGGTGGCTTTAAAGGAATAGTGCACCCAAAAATGAAAATTCAGCCATTATCTACTCACCCATATGCCGATGGAGGCTCAGGTGAAGTTTTAGAGTCCTCACATCACTTGCGGAGATCCAAGGGGAGAGGAGGTAGCAGCACAACTCCACCTAATAGCTGACAGCGCCCCAGATTCAAACGTCCAAAAACGCATAATTGAAACCACAAAATATCTCCATACTGCTCGTCCGTAGTGATCCAAGTGTCCTGAAGCCCCGACATAAAAAGTTGTTTGAAGCTACAGGCTACAATGAGGCTAAAAACAGAGTTCAAATGAGGTTTTTCCAAACAACTTTTTATGTCGGGGCTTCAGGACACTTGGATCACTACGGACGAGCAGTATGGAGATATTTTGTGGTTTCAGTTATGTGTTTTTGGACGTTTGAATCTGGGGCGCCGTCAGCCTGCATTAGGTGGAGTTGTGCTGCTATCTCCTCTCCCCTTGGATCTCTGCAAGTGATGTGAGGACTCTAAAACTTCACCTGAGCCTCCATCGGCATATGGGTGAGTAGATAATGGCTGAAGTTTCATTTTTGGGTGCACTATCCCTTTAATGAGAGCATGAAGTGAAGCCGTTAACAGCTTCCCTGTCGAAACGGGCTGTCTGACAGAAAGGTAAATAATATAGCGTACACTTTAACAGGGGTTCCCGCACATTTTCAAGGACAAGAATTCCAAACTTTTCCATGACTTTTAAAGGACCCACAATGAAGATTTTTTTCTCTCTCTCTTTTGCCGGGCGTTTTTCAAACATCAGATTCAAACTCTATTAAAAAATAATTTCATCTCGCTTGCATACAGGATGGAAGAAAACGACAAAACTAACATGATGTTAAAGGTAGGATCTGGAAGATTTTCCAGTTGCTGTTTGTAAACACACATACAAATTTGGCCCGTCCTATCAGGCTCAACTCTCCCGGGTGTACGGAGCCTGGAGGTATGGAAAAAGGCTTCACAGAAGAGGTTCAGGCAAGGCTCGCGCTGGTGCACGCTCGGACATGCTTGGACACGCTCGGGCACGGCACCTGCGCTCTCTCATTGGCTGGGGAAATCTCCGCCCAGAAGCGCTCACAAAAACATACAGTTAAAGGGCAGGAGCTCTGCAAACAGAGTCACCACCACACATGAGTAGAAGCCCATAGGTGATGATTAAGCAGGATTTCATTTGTATATGTCTATATTTTGTTTTTGAAAATCCTCCAGATCCTACCTTTAAACAAAACGTAACACATAAGCACATACTATAGCTATGTTATGTCAATAGCTAAATAAAATACATTTCCGTTACGTTAGATGACGTGTACCAATCCACAGAAGATTATCGTAACTTTATAAACAACAAAATTCCATGACAGTTCCAAAACTTTCAATGATTTTTACTAATTCAATGACTTTTCCAGGCCTGGAGAACGTGACTGTGAAACTTGCGATGACTTTCCAGATTTTCTATGACCATTGGAACCCTGTTTAACTGATTGACTGACTTTTTAGCTCAGACTTTTACAAGTAGCTGGAATAGATTTCGTTGCTGCCCTCGTCCGCAGCAGTACGTTGCTCAGCTTCCCTGTCTGTACTCCAGCCTGCCTCTCAAAACTGGGGGGGTTGACCGACATCTACCGTATGTAACTACGGATAAGAGCCTCATATATTCCCACTTCCAAAAATCCGACCTATCCCTTTAAGCTTGCCGTCGGTAAAGAGGAAAACATTTGCCGTGAGTTGCTGTGCTGAAGCATGCAGAAAGCAGGAGTATGACTCTTGGAAACAGAAATAGGTGCGGCGGACCAACCTGAGGTTTGTACGGTCTCACTTCAGCAGACTGTCAGTCTCCGGGCACTCAGTGACCGATAGCTGTGCCTGAAGGAAGGACAAAGCCCAAATCAATACCCTGTCTAAAAACACTGGGAGAAACTTGAGACAGATCATGCAATGTCTACAGGAGAAGATATGCTCATGCAACTCAAGCTTTCTTTTTTTGGATAACTTTGTACAGGCAGAACATTTTAAATATTACAGTAAGCAACCTTTACACAGCAAATAAAAAAAGTAACAGCAGCTCAACTGTACAGAAGATATTGACACAGATTTGGCTTTGTTCATTTTAGCAAGAGTTGCATTAACACTATTCTAATAGATTTTGTTAGTACACAGAACAGTTATTTTGGTACATAAAATCCACTACTGTATGATATTGGAAGTTACGTTTGTCTTACTTTTGAGGTGATTCTTTTTTGTTGCCATGACTGTAATGATATTTTAAGAAACTGTACGCATTTACCAGCAAGTTTATGTCAATGGATAAACACACTACGAAATTAAACATTTAGGGTTAGGTTACCTTTACAGTGGAGTTCTCTAGGTTATAACCATCCTCTCCATTGCACTGCCATTACTCTGTACTAAAGTAGCCATCGCGCCAGCGTCATTCATGACAATGAAGCCTAGACCTGAATGGTGGTTTGAATTCAGTTAATTTTCAGATGCTATGAAAGCAATTCTCATTAACGATTACGACCACAGGTAAGAGGATTGAAAAAGTCTTATACATACCCAGGCATTCAATGCTTTAGAACTCTATACACATTAGGAAGCTATCCAGGTTATTTTAGAGGTCTTACCTCTGGGTCCTTTTTAAAAAGTATAGAAAGAGAGAGAAAGAATAAGTTGTGCTCTTTTGATAATCAATCAAGACATCATTTAGTAGGGTTAAAGTCTTCAGACGTCAATACATTCATTTAGATTTAAAATGCGCTTTTGAATGAGAAACAAAGGAAAACACCTACATCTGACTGCTGAAGGTTGTTTAAAAAAGGCCATTTCAGAATTTTACTAGGACAGGAAACAAATAAAGCAAGTTAAGTTTCATAAAAAACAAACTAAGCTTTATTGACAAACTGCTGCAAAACATCTTTTGGACAGATTTAGTAACCTATTTAGGCAAGCTTACACATGTAGCATAATGCATTTTATGGAGAGGGTACAGATACTAGTGGCAGAATAAGTACAGTTAGGATGTTTTAAAATATGTACAAGAGTTCGGATTGAGCTGCAGGATCCCTTCTCTGTAGAAAGAGAAGACCCATGTGGAGATTTTTGTCCCAATCCTTCTTTGTGTACTTTGTGCATGCAGTTTATAGAGAATCAGATCACAAAATGAAGACCTGAACTGTCGTTAGCATAACACGAGGCCGTCTCTCGGCCGTGTGCTCATTAAACAAACATTTTGTCTTCAGAGTCTTAAAATTAATTTTTAACATGTATAACAAATTGAGGATATGAGGACAGTCCATCTCAACAGTGTCTATTAGGGCTATATTTCAAAACTCTAAGTACAATGACAAATATTGCTGCCTAAGTCTAAATGGACAACGTTTTAGAACTATTTAAAAACAAACCATCATCAAGAATGAATTGCACTGATTCCATTAACATTGATTCTTTAACCTTCACTTAATTTAAGATTGTTTTTTTGTTTCTATATTACATAATTGAAAGTTTAAAAGGTCTTTTATTTGGCTATATTAACAGAATTTTGAAATGTAGCCTAAATGGGAATCTGCAACTGACCCTCGACAGATTCTTTGTATTTAAAAACAATTAAAATGGATTCCTTAGACAAGTGGGTAATGAGCCACTAATTCCACTAGAAATGACTACTCCCAAACAGTAAAAAAAATTAAAGATCAACAATGCAAAAAAAGCCAGAGGGGGGTAAAAAGGGTCAGAGAAAAAAATACAGCAAAATAAATTAAAATTCAAATGAAAAAGAACAAAAGAAGGACGCCAACTTCTCATCGCTAACCCGTCTAATTGGGGGTTGGTGGCTGGTTGGTTAGGTGGTTGGTTGGTTGGTGCGACAGAGTAGGGGGTCGGGGGAGGGGGTTTGCGGTCAAATCTCAAAAACCAGTTCCGATTTTCAGTTCCCAATTTGCTCTCTCGTATAAAGTCCAGTGAAGGAAAAGACCAAACCAAAGACAAAACGGACAATTACTTTTGTCGGGCTGCTTAAAGCGAGAGCTGCCGTGGTAGACAGGCGGTAGTCAGGGCGACACGTTAAGGGTGGTGAGTCCGCTTCAGTACTGTCGGTATGGGTGCTCCCGGTAAGGCGTCTTGGCACCTCTGGAGGGGGGAGGGGCCTTCCCTGCGGCTGGTCGCTGGGTCCCGTTCCAGTCATCCTGGCCTGCAGAGAACACACACAAAAAATATTATTAGATATCGATTCAAACCACTTCAACTTTTATTACACAAAACGATTTGGGTCAGTGGACTTTAAAGGGACACTGTGAAGTTTCCTTGTTAATAAAATTTACATTCAGTGGTTCTCACCAAAATATACTGTGTGTATCCTTGTTGAAGAAATGGGTTGGAATAAAATGAAACCAATGGCATGACTGTTTATGGCATCACCCGACACAAGTAAAACAGAGACCTACAGGGAACCTTTAAAGGGACAGTCCACCCCCTAAAATCCATATCTTTCCTCTCACCTGTAGTGCTATTTATCAGTCTAGACTGTTTTGGTGTGAGTTGCCGAGTGTTGCAGATATCGGCCATAGAGATGTCTGCCTTTTCTCCAATGTAATGAAACTAGATGGCACTCAGCTTGTGGTGCTCAAAGCAGCAAAAACTCAACAGCAATGCCTCTTTCCAGAAATCATGACCTGGTCACTCAAGATAATCCACAGACTGAACCACACCCACTAACTATCGCCGCGCAGAAGGAAGCATGCATCTACTCATGGACGAGAGGCTCAAGCTTGTTATAGTGCTAGATGTAAACACAGGGTTCCCACAAATTGTCATGAACAAAATTCTAAAACTTTTCCATGACTTTTCAAGGACCCATAATAAAAAAAAGCCTGCCCCACTTGCCCTGTGTTTTTCAAAGATTCAGCTAATGTACATGACGGGAGAGAAAGAACGCGGCGAGAAAATGAAGACACATACGTGACAGTAAACAAAATGTTGTCACACATTGACACATATTAGGGCTATGTCATGTGTCAACAGCTCCAGAAAATAAATTTACTGTTATGTTACATTACTAGGGCTGCAACGATCAACTATTAAAATAATCGGTGACTATTTTAGTAGTCGACTAATCAGTCTGATTGAAAAGTACCCCAAAATACTCTTATTGCAGCTTCTTACGTTCAAATATTGGCAGCTTTACACACTCTCCCATGACGGTGAACGAAAACCCTTAATGAGTACGAAACAAAACATGAGATGACATCATTTTGGGGTTTGGGAGAGACAGACCGACATTTTTCAACATTTTAACACATTTTTTGAAAAAATGATTAGTCGACTAATCCAAGAAATAATCGACTGATTAGTCGACAATAAAAATAATCATTAGTTGCAGCCCTATACATTACATGGAAGGTTATCCACAAAAGATTACCCTACACACATATTTCCAAGACTTTTAATGATTTCTCGTAATTCCATGACTTTACCGGGCAGGTTTTCCAACCCTGTAAACATTAATGCCGTCCTCCTCGGCTGAGCTGTAACATTAGTTAGCTCAGTGGTGCTAGGTGAGCTAGCAGCAGATGCACACTTGCTTCTGCGCAGTGATACAGTTGTTGGGTGTAGTTTGCTAGAAAGAAAATAGTTCCTACATGAAACTGCTCACAACAAGGTCTGTGGATTATCTTGAGTAACCAGGTCATGATTTCTGGAAAGACACATTGCTGTTAAGTTTTTCAAATTTATTTTTGGCGCTTTGAGCACCACAAGTTGAGTGCCATCTAGTTCCATTATATTTGAGAGAAGGCAGGCATCTCTACGGCCGATACCTCCAACACTCTGCAGCTCACACCAAAACTATCTAGACTGATAAACAGCTCTACAGGTGAGAGGAAAAATATGTGTTTTATATTTTGGGGTGGACTGTCCCTTTAAAGTTACCAGTCAGTGGCTTTAACTTTGAAATCGAACATCATTTTGACCAGTTATCCTTAAAATCATTTTAAATCCTGCTCCAATAAGATCAGTGTGATGGGCTGTTGATATTTTTAGACCTGAATCTGACAAATTCTGGACACATTATGCAAATCAGTCAACCAATCAATAAATAAAAATGTATTCATTCCACTGCGTAGGGAAATAAGGCATACGACACGACTAGAAAATAAAAATACAAATAAAATACAATTAAAAATAAAGTTTTTTGCTAACTTTTTTGAGCACACTTTTTAATTCAGCATCTCTTTAACTATAAATGAGGTCATCCTTGTTGACAGTGAATAAAGTTTCTCCTCACCATATGACTCATATGACTCTGTGGTCTCTCCATGTCCGTAGTCGTAGTACTCTGGCTCTCTGATGGTCAAAAACAGGGAGAGAAGAAGAAGAAGAAGAAGAAGAAGAAGAAGAAGGAAAAACATCACTTTTAATCTTTGAAAAACTTCAAGTAGCTGCTGACTGTAATGTCTAGGGGGATGATAATTGGCTTCCATGAATAAGATCAAAGCTTGGCTCTGTAGCATGAAACATCTTAGTCCCGGCTGGTTCTCCTAAATAACACCGCCATCCAAAGCGTGAAACATGAAGTACCATCAGTGCTGAATTTGTGCAGAGTGGCTAAAAAGTGTTTCTGCTGCTCTCAAATTCCTTTGAGTGAAACTAGCAACTAGGCAACGTGTGTGCACTTTGAGAGGAGCAGGTGAAAACCAAAGAGACGTCTGAATCACTCACGCCTGCGGCTGACTGTAATAGCTGTCGTATGACTCGTAGGCCGTGTCTGTGTAGCTCTCATCGTAGCCCTGGAGAGGGGAGGAAACAGAGACACAGAGTGAGACATCGGGAGAAGCTTGTTCATGAATCATGAATGTCAAGATGTCCCCAAAGTACTACACTTGTACTAAAGCAGACACGCTCCCCTTATGTCTCGAGCATCCGAAATCACTTGTTTCTGTGTTGACGGACGAGCAGCTCAAAGCTAACAGAGCGCCAAGAACAATCTGATTCAGAGGAGACACGAGTGGTGAGGTCAGATTCAGCCACGTCAAATCTGACGCAGTCACGTTCCACAGATAAACTCATCTTTTGGCTGTTGCACTACTTACTCCTCACAGTTCTCACCTTCTCCTGACTAAACTTGTTTGAATGATAAAAACATGAATAACTGTGCTGAGGACGTCCACACACAAACTAATTGAATAAACTAAACCGACCCTCCTCTGCGTCTTGTACTTACATATTCCTCGTAGCTCTCAGCAGCTGCAGCAGGGGTGTGCTGGTGGGGGGGTGGATGCGCCATCCTCTGGGGGGGTCCGGCGGCTGGGGGCCTGGCGCGCGGTGCTGAGGCTCCCCTGGCGGGCGCTGCTGGGGGTCCTCCTCGGCCTGCTGGGACGCCTCTCACGGCACCACCTCTGGCTGGGCCGCCTCGAGCCACACCTCCCCTGGCAGGAGCACCGCGAGGAGGCATTCCCCTCCCCCTGGAGAAGAGAACGCTGAGTTTATACGGTGTTCCACTTGAAGGAAAAGTTCTGCATTGTAGGAACTCGTTCACTGCTTATTCACTTTGTTGCCAAGAGTTAGACAAGAAGATCAATATCACTCTTATGCCTCTGTATGAAGCTAAACTAGCTTAGCTTAACTTCACCCGATCTGTCCGAGGGCAACAAAATCAGTTACATCTCCTGTGTTTCAATAACACGTTTATTAGGGCTGGAGTTATTTGTATACTTGTGTGCCAATTCAATACGTATTTCGAATATTTAAGTGCTATGATATTATGATTTTTTTGTTCACAATTTTAACACTAGACCCTGGGGAAAAGTTGAATCATACACTTCTAGAGACTTTATATCATGAGACATATCCCCAGACACAATGCACATCACAAGTCCGATATTTCAGCAGGAACACATACTGTATAGAAAAGTGTAAAATAAGCTAATTAGTGTTTCTATGGTCTTATTATTAACTATTTCATTCCATTAAGCACTTTGTAACCTTGCTATGTGAGAAGTGCCTCATAAAAAAACTTCACTTACTTACTAAAATGTAAATTACATGTACAAGGAAGTAAATTTAAAGTGGTACATTTAGCCGTCCCTGCTCATAGAGCACGCAGTGTTTTCCATACATTGAATTATCTGTGGTGCTTGCAAAAATATCAACACGCACTGCCACTGATGTCTTTATTTAATTTTTGTTTTTTATTTTTGATTATTAGTATTTAAAATGAGTATAATCTTGTTCGGTTGTAGAGGTGCACTCAGTGCATTGATTTGCTCTCCCCTTTCTGTTTATCAGATCACAAATGAGACAAGAATTAACCAGTTCGCCACCCCACAGTCCCGCCGACTCTCCCTGCTGCCTGGAGACAGGAGGAGACTGGGCGGAGGCTCTGGAGACGGACTCAGTAGCAGCTGCAGCAACTTGCATTCAGCCAGCACAAACCCGTGTGCTGGGGTCCATAGCGGGCTGGGTCTAACATGTGTACTGGCAGCAACAGAAAGTTTGCGCCGGGCTAGCTAAATCTGAGTTGCTATTCAAGCAGCTGAAAGTCCGTCGTCGGACCGTCTGCTGTTTGCTGCTTTCTCGGTTTGAGGAAGTGCTTCTTCCTCCTTCCGCATTTGAATTAAATAGATTTATGCATTAAAAAAAAAAACAATTAAAAAAAAAAAGTAGAAAAAAATAAGTGAATCTATTTTTCCTCCACCTCTAATGTTTCTTAGAGAGCTGTCAAGTTGCTGGCAGGTGGAATTTGTAACGGAGTTGAACTGGCTGTTCCCCCTGTTTTCAGTCTTTGTGATAAGCTAAGCTAACCGCCTACTAGCTCCAGCTATGATACACCATACAGATCTGCGAGTGGTGTTGAGCCTCTTATCTAACTTGCGGCAAAATAGCAAGTAGGCTTTTTTTTGCCAAAATATCAAGCTTTTTTCAACATTTTTTTATTTTAAAACATTTGTACCACATGATCCTTCACATTTGTACACAAGAAACAAACATGAAGGAACAATTTAGGGACCTTTGGGATGTTCTGTGGCCAGAGACTGATTTAGATTCCTTGATATTTCTTTAACTCACAGTTAAAGCTGTTTCTCCTAACGGTAAGTACCATGTTCTCAGCCAGAAGTATCTTAAGTCAAAGATGCTTCTACAAAATGTTCCTCAGCATAAATACACCAAAAACTGCACAATTACACAATGAGGAGTAAATATAATTCTGCCTCCAGCCTTGCTCAGCATTTTCATTCATACATATATATACATATACACGGTAGTGGATGAACAACAGAGTCTTTGTATTTCTTCAGTGACCTAGCAGCTGTTATATGAGAAACTCAGTGTGTGTGTGTGTGTGTGTGTGTGTGTGTGTGTGTGTGTGTGTGCGTGCATTTCCACACACCTGTGTGCTCCACCAGGAGGGACTCCGCGGCCCCTGACCGGAGGGCCCCCTCGGACTCTGGCTCCATGCTCCTGGCCTCCGTTCAGGTAGCTCATCTCCATGAACTGCTCTTGGCAGATATCATCCATCATATCCTACACACACACACACACACACACACACACACAGAGGAAGAAAATAAAAAGAGGAGAGAGAGGGTGAGAAACAGGAGCACACGACATGGGAAAGTGAAGGTGCACAGATGAAAAGCACAGAAAGAGAGAAGAAGGAAGAAATGGAGGCGGCTTGGAAGAACGAACGATGAATAGAGGAGTGAAACACAATTACAGCGCTGCTCGCAACACGGCATCCCCCTAATGGCTAACAGAGCGAGTGGAAGAAAAAGTCTCGGTGACTCAGTGTTAAAGAGAAGGGGGTAGGGGGGGTCGTGGATGTGGGAGGTTGGAAAGCATCCATCCACACTCGCTGCCTTCCTGTGCCTCTCAGTCATGCACAAAATGTAAATCACTTCTCCCTGCACTTCTTGACAAGTCTGGTGTGACTGCATCAACGGTTACCTTATTCCAGCCCCGGAAAAAAACAATAAGTTGGGCTGGATTAGTGAGGCTGCCTGTCTGAGCAGCACAAATCCCGCAACACGATCCACCGTCTTTCTCTGGGGAGCAATCTCGAGGGCTGCACCGTGACCCAATCAATTCTTTCTCATAAATCAGTCCCTGGAATGGTGACCGAGCTCTAATGATGGTGAAAAAGAAGGTGGGTGCTACAATATGCAGCGCAGACGGCAGCTTTCAATTTATCTGCAGCAAAAAAGCAAACACAAGCCACTTGACTGATTACAAATTCATCTCAGGCGGGGAGCCGTGTGACTGCAGCTGCATTTAACAAGCCGCTGTGGTGACATGTCTTTACCCGTCAAGGTGTTTAGATTAATTAAGCTTCTTTAGACTTTGCATACTATAGAAAATACAAAGAAGAAGAGTGTCAGTGTCGAGAACTAAAAGGATCCGCGAGCTCTTCAAAGGGATCAAGGCTACGCTTTTTGCATTTACATTAAAAGACATATACGGATATTAAAAAGATGAGGAAGAACAAAAGAGTCGAAGCCTTCTGGAATACCTGAGGAGGAGTACAGCTAATACATAAAACATTTCACCAACAAATCACATCCACCCATTTTCTGAGTCATTTATTAAATATAGCGCGGCTCCAAATGAAGGCCGTCAAGCCTGACAGATTAGGGCCTTAAATTGTAGCGACAGGTTCTGCAGGGAACAGCTTTTAACATAACGCTGCAATACCAACATCACGACTGGTTCATCAGCCCATTCATCTCGCCTTTGATCCAAATGATTCTTTCTTCTATAGCACCCCGCACACTAATTAAAAAATGTGGGCATCTACTGGCCTGCTCTGGCACGAGCCATTGTTAGAGCGCTGTGGGTTTCAGCCGGGCTCGGCAGCAGACCGGGTTGGCCCGCGCTCAAGAATCTCTCAGCACAAAACTAATAAAGTAAGCGTGGGCCGCGCGGGGTGAATTCTGCCACATATCTGTCTGGGAGCTCCACATCTCCAAGCTGATTCTCTTCGCTCCCTAATGAATGGGACTCAGGTAGAGACACAGTGATGAACAGACATGGAGGAGAGTGAGATGAAGGGGTGACCCGCCGACACAGTCCAAACGACCTGATTCGTCCCATTAAGCTGCTTTACGTTACGTTGCTTTCTTTAGTTACACGCTGCGATTTGCTCCACCTCTCTGAGAGGCACGCCATCAGTCAATTACCAAGGAACACTTTCAGCGGGGTTTCTCAACCTTCTTCAATCTTTTCCCCAATTTCAGCTCCTCAGTTGTGACGATTTGGTGTTTTTCTTTGTCCTTTGTGAAAGTGATTCAATCGTTTTCAAGGTTTAGGCTGCTGATGAGACAAACTATCTGAACACATCAGCTTTGGGATTAAAGCTACAGCTGGTAACGTTTATAAAAATAACTTTATCACTTTATTCTGAAAGAAGTACATGAGACAGCATGGAAAATATCATGTCCCTGCTCCTCTTTCTATCTGCTAGAATCCACCGCGGCAAATTGACAACAACCAATCAGAGCCAAGGAGCCACTAACCCACTGTCAGTCACTGCTCGTTAACTGCGTTCAAACTGCTGATCAAGTATAAATCTGTGTAAAATGACAAAGTGACACAGCCGCCATGTTGGAAACAACTGCCCGGAGTGCTAAGCACCGCCCACCAGCCGGACCAACGCTCTCATTTTACAGTTCAACAGTCACTAAAATCTGTTTCTGAAACATGTGAGGTGAGAAATATGCGACTCAGTGACAGAATCTTGATTCATACTTGATGAGCGCTGCCTCGTTTGACAGTTTGACCGCAGTTCCCGATCAGCGACTGACATGACTGACAGCTGCATTAGAGACTCTTCTGCTCTGATTGGTTGTTTTCGTTCATGTGCGGTGAGGCCATAGAGGCGCTACAAGATAATAGAGTAGGCAGAGGAATATAGTTTTTTTTTTTTCTTACAGATTATCTGTCTCACATAGTGCTGTGCGAATACAGTGACAGTTATTAACTATGGCTTTAAGGCCACTGTAAGAGGCATTTTTCGCAATAATCAAATTAATATTTTATAAACCAAACAATTAATAGAGAAAATATTGGGCTAATGAGAGTTCAATTTGTAGGATTAAGTTGAGAACTCGTCAGAAAATTTGCCGACAGAAAATAAAAGAAATCTAATTTAACCATTTTCTTCAATTAGAAATTCAAAATTTTCCTGCTACAGTTTTACAAATGAAAGATCTGTCAATATTGGTGACATTTTTAAGTGTAAATGATTAATGGAATACATAATCAGCTGTTTAATTAATGACAAAAAATAACTCTTAGATAGGGCTGGGCAATATATCAGTATTATAACGATATCGTGATATGAGACTAGATGTTATCAAAGGCTGCACCATATGCCAAAAAAAATTAAAAATCTTGTCGTGATTATTCTGACGGTTAAAGTGTTTGTGATATACGTTGCAATTTCAGTGGGAACAGTAATTTTTGCATTTAATTTTCACTGACAATATTATAAAAATGACGATGATGTGATTTTCTCTGAGGTCGTTACCAGACGAGCGCTTTCTCTTACATCTGGAATTAATTTGTAGGCTTGTGCATCTCTGTAACACCACAATACTTTATTAATAATGGTATGTTGTGACACATTTTACCTTAATTAAAAAATGCAGCTGCTGCAATTTGGACATTTTGCCGGGTCATATTGCAGTTTTGTTAATATTTTGATTAATTGTGGAGCTGTAATATCGTCTTAGATTTTTGATATCGTGATACTCTGTTGTGTTTTTCTGGTTTTAAAGGCTGTATTACAGTAAAGTGATGTGATTTTCTGAACTTAACAGACTGTTTTGGTTGTTCTATTATTTGCCTTTACCCACTCAGTCCTTATATAAACATTACTGATGATTATTTATCAAAAATCTCATTGTGTAAATATTTTGTGGAAGCACCAATACTCAACCCCAGAATAGCTGCAATATTGATATCAAGGTTTTTGGTCAAAAATATTTCAGCTATTCTCGATTTTCTCCTCTGTTAAATGCAGCACTCAGAAACACATCAATGCAGCAAAGTCAGACTCACAGGAAACAGGAACTTCTTGACTTCCTCCATGGCGTGTGCCATGCGCAAGTAGGCCTCCGGCACGGGGGCAAACACCTCGATGAATACGTGCAGCTCCATGGACAAGTGGGCGTACTTGGGCTCTCCGCCTTTCCTCAGCCCCTCCTCCTGAGACAAGGGCAACATCACACACGGTCAGGGAGTCAACGAGAGCATGCGGCGAACTTGAAAATGAAATGAATTATGCAGGAAGTAATCGCATTTCACCCGCCTCAGAGGGCAGCGAGCATAGGTGTGGTATTCCCTTCCTTTATATAGCTTAATAATTACATCAGAGTGGTGGATAATAGGTTTAGCGGGATATCCTGAAGATTCCTGGAACAGATGTGCAGAGCGTGGATGCCCTTGGCTTTACGTTTACGTTCACCTGAGCTATCCTGCCAGTTGACGCCATCTGGGCTCGCTGCCTGACATCCCTCTCAAGTACAGGCCAGATGTGTTATGGCTTCAGGTACCCTTCTCACAGGTGTGTAACACCAGATGTGTGTATGTGTCTGTGTGTGTGAGAGAGAGTGTTTTACCTTGGATTTGTCTCTCATGGATCCTTTGCCCAGCACAGAGATCTTGGCTCCGGTCTCTTCCTGCAGACGCTTGATTGTATTGCCCTGAGGTCCCAAAATCTTCCCCACGAAATTGAACTAATAGCAAAACAAAGCAGGAGAAAATTAGCCTGACAATCAAAGCAGAGGTGAGTTTAATACCAAGAGAGTGAAGGAGCAATCACTGTCAGGGGTCCTGTTGCACACACTGCAGCCTTAAGTAGTAGATTTAGCAGAGAGGGTCGATACGGGCCCCTGAGGGCTGGAACACCGTCAGTTGCTATTCACCACAATCATCCGAGCACTGAGCCAGAACCAAGTCGTGATCAAAACCTGCTATCTTTACCTCCTCACTCTTGGAGCAGAGTGATTACCATGTGTATATGATGTGTCCTACAATTAGCTGTCATTGCTAAACACATTTAGCAAAGTGTTGCCCCCAAGGAAGCAATTCCTCCTGGAGCTGTAAAAGTAGCTTTTGTAATCTGAAACCACTCATTAGCTTTGTCATCCCTGACACCGCCTGACTGATGTACCGACTAAAACTAAATCTGGCAAACTAAGACAGGCTTCTAAAGATCAGAAGGCTGCCTTACCCGGCAGACCAGACTCCTACATCATATTGATCTGATGCTCCAGATGGGGCCGCGTCTATACATCTTATTCTTGTTAAAATCTTAAAGAAGCGCCGTCTCCCAACTTTCGTCAACATCAGAAGGCAAGCCGAATCCTTAAAGTTACACAACAGGCTTTAGACAGCTGCCATATAAACTTTAGGTGACTCCAACTGATGCAAATAAATTCAACAACATGCAAATGAAGAATTATGCAACTGGCAATGTGCTCTGTGAGTTTTACAGGACAGTTTATGCCCTCGCATGCCTTCTCCAACGTCATAAACCACCTGAAAATCAATGTAGCCAAATGTGTGAGCCAGATATAGATTGAACTGCTATGGATGAATACACCTGAGGTTATATGATAAAGCCAAGTAAGACTTCACTCCACAGACTGAATCTCCTCTGCAATATAGAGCCATCCTACCCAGAGTTACATTAACATTTTGATCTTTTTTTTATGATATTTTAAAGCACGCCGGTATCGGCTGTAATTATACTCGAGGGCGTAAAGATCAAGGTTGAGAGGAGTAATTTGAGACTCCAAAGTAACCCCATGGCTTTGTGTAATTGAAACCCGGCTGCAGGATAAATTAAATCAAGGGGGGTTCACGGGGGAGAGAAAAAAGAGGACAGAAGAAGAAGGGGAGAGAAAGACAGGGGCTCACCTTCGGGTACTGTTTGACAGGTATGAGCACTCGTTCCTTAAGTTTGATGTTCTTTGTTGTGAAAAGGTCCAGGTATGCTTCTGCCTCCTTTTTAGTCTCGCCTTTCTGGATTCTATCAATTTCTAGAAGGGGAGAGGCAGCTGGGTTCAGGCAAACAGGATTCACAGTACATCTCAGTAATGAGGAGCATTTTTCTGCACTTACATGATTAAGAAAGCATTAACTTGGAGATTTGCAGGTCACACGCTGTCAGTGTCTGAGTTCAAACTTTGCAAAATTCAGTTGAAAATCGTCCTATTTTTAGACACAGAAGTTACATTTAGCAGCTGTTCCAACTGCAGCTTGACAGATCCCAGACATCTAAGAAACACTTTCGCTTTTCAGGCTAATTTTAACTGAGACAACTTGACATCTTGTGACTGACATCAGTGTTTACTGAATGCTAAACAGTGGCTCCTCCAGATAAATACAAGATAATGAGGGAGTATATGAGAGAGCAACGTCTTGTGGATGTGTCAACATCTTGAATAGAGCTAAAACAGTTAATCCAATTAACAGACTTTGATGAGAAATTAATTGTTTCAGCCATTTTTCACACCAACAGAGTCTGCATGCATCTTCTCTGATGTGAGATTGTGTTGCTTTATTTAATGGGGAACAGAACAGAGTATTTTGGGGTGTTGCACTGCTGAGCAGACAAAATAAGACACGTGAAGACATCACCTCTGCGAGCTAACCTAAAGAATCAAAAACACTGTCAGAATCATCAGTGATCCTGAATCTTCCACACCACAGTACAGAATATTCAGTTTTCACAGCTACGTTTTTTTTTTAAGCCATCAGCTCTTCCCTCTGTCGCCTCGTCCATGTGGCACAGCACCTAAAGTCTCCAGCACTCATAACACCATCACAGCTCTTCATCTCAAACCACCTCCTCACTCCTGGCCATGACAGCTCCGGAGCCTGCGATGTGCAAACATGTCAGCTGCACCGCAGTCCACCAGCTGCAGATGGAGGCAGCCTCAGTGGATGTCAAACCTTTGTCTTTTTGCATCACTTTCATTTTCAGACACTAGATTATACACGTCCTGTTAGACAAAGAGACCAGCTTAACCTGCACACCAGGCACCTGAGACTCTTGCATATAAGAAGCAGCTTGCAGGAGAACAATCTCTGGGAGAGCACATGGGCAATGAAACAAAATAATCTCTCAACTAGCAGATCTATTGCACCCAGCAGCTATCCCATAATATCCTAATGATGTTTGTGTATTTTCATTTTCTGTAGCAGCTCCTGTGAAGATTTGTGCTGCTCAGTAGTGACTTTATTGCTGTCTTATTGCACCTCCGGGTACATGATCTTACAGCATCACTGTATTATAACAGGTCATATTCTGTGATGGTGCTGTCCTCCAAAAATGTATACAGAAAATATTAATATAGAAGAAGACATGTTCTCAGAGCAGGGTGACGACCACAGGGAAATAACTGATACCACAGGCAGTCTTTTCTTTGGTCCCCTCTCCTGCACAGCTACAGGACAGCAGCCCGGAGACAGCGGCACTTGAAGGTCTCTGTCACCGCCAAGAGGCCGCCGCGTCTCGGCTCTGAAGTGGCGAGGTGACCCGAGTCACGGAGAGTGGCGCACATCTCTGAGATGCTGCGCAACACACCTGCCACACAATGAGCTCAACAGGGGCCCGTCAGAGACAACACCTCGTCCGGGAAAGAGTCCGAGTTTTTAAGTTGACACTGCGCGCGAGCTCCGACACTTAAAGCAAACATGTTATTGCGTCGCAGCTGCGCGAGAGGAAGCGGAAATTATTGAGATGATTATTTGAAAGTGTGTCTCCCTCTGTGGTGCTGTGATGGCTCTGGGCTATTTACAGTCTCATTATGTATTATCTAATGACCCCCACATGCCTCGCACACACACACACATATTCCTGTCACTGACGTATACAAGCGGTGTTTCTGCCGCGGTTTACGGGGCACTCCGCGTCCCGTCCGCACACACATGGCACCGTGCAGGTGCGCGTTTATTTGGGTGCGTTCACGAGCCGAATGGCGCCACTCTGCAACTCACGAGCACATCCTGAAAGACAAAACGATAAACAGCATATAACTTTACCTGCGTTTAAAAGTTTCATGGCGTGCGTAAACGACGAGTCCAGGCTGTCCTTCTCCGCCAGCAGCTCGGGGAGATATTTTTCGTCGTTCTCCATTTTGAGTTTAGACAGGAGGGGGGAGTCAGTTTCGGTGCAACAAAAAAAAAAAGCGTGAAAAAAGCCCAACAATAATAGAAAAAGAAGTAGTCCAGTTATGTAACTACGGAGTGCCGCGTATCCTCTGTGCGGACGGCGCTTTGCATGTGGCTACCGGGCGTTTCTGCGACGGACGGGTCCGCTGTACTTGGAGTCAGTGATGCTCTCCCCAGCTGGCTGGTTCCCTCTTCTCAGCAGCGCTGACTGGATGGAAATGGGAGAACAAAAGCTGTGAGAGACGGGTAGAATAGTGATCCTACTCAAGCCGGCGGAAGTGAGCTCAGAAGGACGTAGTTCTCCGGACTGACGCCGCCTACTGTGTGCTGTGTTGATGCGCGCCGCCTCCAGGAGCGATAATCCCAATATCAGATTGTCAGTACTGGTATGGGTGTGCCCCGGGACGGTGTGGCACGGGTAGAATAAAAGGTCCAGACTGATAGAAGAGACGCCCAGCCACTGGGATCACTTTGCTCTGAGGGGGACTCATGTGGAAAGGTGTGTGTAGACTGCAGGTGTATCCAGTGGTGTAGTGGTACTTGATGAGGTGGGTTTAACCTCCCATATATTCCAGTGTCTTTTTGGCTTTCTGGAAAACAATGTGGGTATACCCCATATACCCGTGTATACTCCCCGCTGCAGCACTGGGTGCATCAGAGCCAGAGGTGCCTGAGTGGACTGATCAGTGATAGGTAGCTTTGCTGTGATGTCCATAGAGTTTTCTAGAATTAAAGGGGTTAAGGCAATGGACATCAGGTGAAACATGGATTTCATTTTTTGTCAACTAGATAGATAGATAGATAGATAGAGATGTAACAGGGTCAGTTATACAGCAGTAATATGTGTGACAAAATCAAATTTGTAGTATTAAGTATTAGAATTACACAATTTTTTTTACAGTTGACACTCTCAGGCCTCCGTAGTCAATATGTGGAACATCTGACACCCAGTTTCTGTACCCCTACCTTCACCTTTGGGGGTACCCCACCTATAAAGTGGTGTCTCCTTCCTTCAAGTTCATTTTATGCTTCAGTAGGGGCTCGAGTTGGTATGGCTGTGCTTGACGGACGATTTTGTTTTTGCCACTTGCTATCAGAGATGTAAGGAATAAACAGAGATCGTCTCCGAAGATATCCAAGGTCTAGGACTCTTATCTTTGCAGACAACACTGGAGTCCACTGTTACAGATAGACAGATAGATAGATAGATAGATAGATAGATAGATAGATAGATAGATAGATGGACAATACTAGTCAATAGAACAGAATAAGTCTGTGAATAGAAACTAAATTACAGACACGGATCATATTCCAAATCTAATATGCAGTGAATTGTTATGTGCTGCAGTGTAATAGATTTTCATATCAAGTGTGCATTAATTGAATCGTGAATAGGATAATGATAGATAATGACATATGTTCAGTGTTTAATTTGTTAATATAATTTCACTTGGTGCCCTGAAGATGTGGCACTTTCATTCCAGGCTCTCTACTGTCCCTTAGTGGCGGTGCCGATCATAACAGCGAGTGTGTCTTGGAAAGATGCTGCTGCTGATGAAACTGGGACCAGAAGAAGAAGCAGCCTGTGCTTTGTCTAATCTCCCATTTTTCCTTTCCATTTCTATTGATTCAGAAACACTTATGTGAAAGTGAAAAGCGCAGTGAGGAGAACGTCTGGGGCGGACTCTAAAGGATTGATTCCTGCGTTTCAGACGGTGGTAATGAACCTGTCACGCCACTGAGTGGAGCGCAATAGGTCAGAGGTTAGAGCTGGTCTAATGCATACAAAGCAGTGCGGGCCATTCCTTGTGTATTGGGTCTTTAAGCATATACAGTAGAATGCATTATGTGCAGGCGGATGCTCTTTGAACAAACAGCAAAAACTGCAGGTCATTTGTCAGTCCGCTGCCAGAGTGAAAACCATTACGATCGACCGCAGCTGTACCCAGGAATGCATCTGCTCAAAACAAATGAAGGCAAAAATTGTCTGCAATAAACACTTATGGGAGGCCGAAGACCCGCTCTAACTATCAGCGTTCAGCTTGATCTATCTCTGACCGTTACAGTGTTATTAGTGTTGGGGGTTGCAAGGTTGTCCTGACTCCTCTTGTCATTGACAGAATGGATAGGCTGTGAGCTGAATTTCAATTGGCTCATAAAAGGAAGAGTTACTTCTCTTGGCAGGTGGAGGGGTTCCAATCCGATAGCTTGCGCTCTTGCCTTCTGCTTGTGTGGACTTCCCCTGTCCCCTAACATACAGAGCCACAGTCTGGGGTAAACAGGGGCAGATGGAAGGGGGTAAACACCGGGGTTAGGCTTATATAAGCCACTGCTATTCTAGATCTTTGCATCTGACCATTTTTCATGCCCCAAAGACTCCAAAAAATGGCAAGGACTCAGTGCTCCCTTGGAGTTTTATCCTTGTTCGGGTAGAGGAGCCTGCGAAACAGCATTTAAAGCATCATGGGATTCTGAAACTCCACTAAAAGTCAAACTAATAAAATTCTGAGCAGCTCCTTGTGCTACTTCACTGTAGTTTTTACAACTACAGCATAACGAGACCAAAAGACATGCTGGAGGCTCTGTGAGGTTGCAGTTATAGGCACAGTAGAGCTTTGACCTAAATACTAATGTCAGCATGCTAGCATGCTCCCACTGACGATGCTAATGTGCTGATATTTAGCAGGTGCATTATTTATGGTCAACATCTTAGTTTAGCATGTTTTATGCTAACATTTGTACAGCTGAGGCTGATGGGAATTACATTATTCTTGCTAGTGGGCCTATAAATTAAAGGATTTGATAATAATTTTGTCCTGATGATAGAGCTATATTAAAGAAGTCATCAAAGTGATTACAATTCATCCTGAGTGTACGGCGCTTATATTTTCAAACTCCCAAACCACAACCCTTGGTGTACTGCACGACTGTGAACTTGCACACCTGTATGCGCTTATGTGCATGCACCATAGGTGTTTTCATTAAGGATGGGGGACAGTTATTTCAGCACTTAGCACACCTACAGAGTGCACCTTTCAACACCATACACCTTAGCAGAAGAATGTAGTGAAAGTCAATTGCGTTTTGTCTCCCAAAATCCACCAAAACTCTTTTCTTGAAACTGTATAAATATAACAAACAAGACCATCTGTTTCAACAGATGTTAGGCGAAGGTCTCCTCCTGAACTGCCCGTTTCAGATGGCTGTCACAAACATTTGTCCCGCTGAAGTACGGCACAACGATGCTGCTTCCTTCTTGTAGCCACCACTTCTGTTTGACCGTCTTAATTCATCAGCATTTCCTACGTGTGCAACTAAAAATGCAAGCTTCCCGAACAGACTTTTACTGGGCTGTTACAACTGACATTTTCAACTAGAGTTGTCTGAATGACCAGAGACTCTAAGCTCTAGTGTGCAGAACGCGGCAGTATTGTTGCTGGGTACTTTATGAAGGACGAAGTAAGCTAGTAAGAAAAGTTGGACATTTTCCTCTTCATGACAGCCAATCATTAGCAGCGTAGCCTAAAGAGTCACAAGCATCATAGCTGACAGCATCAAAGACACACATTCAGACAAATTGGTGTTGAATTCAGATGCATAGATTATGTTATATGATACACCTCTATGTAAGTGCTGAAATTAAGTATAATCTTATCATTGTTATTATTCTATTCTTCTTATTATTATTTTAATTGTGGTGAAAATCTGGATAATTTTCTTGCGAATGTTGAAAACTGGGACATTTAATGTTTCACGGATATTTGTCAGGACTTGGGTCACCCAGCATGAAACCTGGAGAATACTGGACAATTTTCAACATCTTGATAACGTATCCTGGTGAGAACATGAATGCATGTAGCAAATTTCATGGAAATCCATCCCTCAGTTGTTGCGACATTTGGTCAAGACCACAAGTGTCAATTTTCCAGACAGCACCAGAGAAAAGGTTGGGAGATCACCAAAGTAATTCAGAGTTATCCTCTGGGGATCATGAACAACTGTGCCAAATTTCATGGGAACCCATCCCCAAATTTTTAAGACATTTAACTTAAAACAAAAATGTTAACCTCATTGTGGCAGCCTAGGAACATTCAGAAGATCACCAAAGTGAGTAGAATTATTCCTCTGGGAACCATGAACATATGTACAAAACTTCAGGGCAATTTGTCCAATAGTTGTTGAGACATTTTACTCCAAACCACAAATGTCAACCAGCTGTTGGCACAAGAGGAAAAGTCGGAAGATCACCACAGTAATAGGGCTCATCTTCTGGGGCCCATGAATGTCTGTGACAAATATCATGAGAACCCTTCCAAAAGACAACAAAATTGTTAACCTTATTGTGGCAGCATAGGAAAATTCAGAAGATCACCAAAATCAGTAGAATTCTTCCTCTGGGAACTAAGAATATTTGTACAAAATTTCAGTGCAAATCATCCAGTAGTTGTTGAGACATTTTACTCAAAACCACAATTTCAACCTGCTGGCTGCATAAGAGAAAAGGTTGGGAGATCACCAAAGTAATCCAGATTTATCCTCTGGGACCCATAATTGTTGGTGCCAAATTTCATGGGAACCCTTCCAAAAGACAAGACATTTCAATAAAAAGCAAAAATGTTAACCTCTATTTGGCAATCTAGGAAAATTCAGGAGATCACCAAAGTGAGTAGAATTATTCCTCTGGGAGCCATAAATATTTGTAAAAAGAATTTCAGTCTAATTCATCCAGTAGTTGTTGAGACGTTTTAATCAAAACCACAAATTTCAACCTGCTGGTGGCACAAGAGAAAAAGTGATAGGGTTCATCCTCTGGGGACCATGAATGTCAAATTTGTGTGCCAAATGTCATGGGAACCCATTTCCACATTTTTAAGACATTTAACCAAAAACAAACACGTTATCCTAATTTTGGCACAATAGCAAAATTCAGAAGATCACTAATATCAGTAGGATTCTTCCTCTGGGGACTCTGAATACTTGTACAACATTTCAGTGTAATTCATCCAGTAGTTGTTGAGATATTTCAGTCCCTAGCATGGCTGAAAACCTCCCACACCACATGCAAAAAAATGTTTTTTCTGGTCAGATATTTGACCCATAAACAAATACAAATGGATACACACTGACTTTATGAGACTGTGTCAGAGGAGACACAGGACATGGATATTCAGTTTAAGTAAAAGGCTTTCATCCTTATGGTTAACAGTATTTCTTATGTCTACAATAGTAAATAGAAGAAAAAGATCAAATGAAAGTGTTGGGAGAGATAAATTAAAGGAGAACAGTAATTTGTAAGCTTAAATATTTTAGCGTCACACTGTCAGAGGAGGGTTTTCCTGCTCTCGGGCAATTTAGGCAAGAAAGCAAGCGAGAGAGCAGGAGAGATAGCTGGGTTCAGTCTGAGGGTCACGCTCAGTTTAGCATCGCTACAAGGCCAGAGAAACCTTTTTTTCCCCATGAAAGCTTTCAGAACTGTCACACCTGCTTAGGTCTGTAACACCGCCCCACTCCCCCTCCTCTTCCTCCATCGCCACCTCTTCCCACCCTATCCCTCCCTCCTTCCCTCCTTCCCTCACCACCCACCCAACACCACAGAAAACAAGCTCTCCCTTTATCCCATCCCCCTGCCTGTCACTCTGTCCCTGTCACGGCCCCAAGGTGATTATTCTGTTGATGATCGGTGTCTCCAAAGAGGCATCTGCATCTGAGGGTGCTTGGAAGATTAAAAAATAAAATTAATCTCTGCAAATTTGGATACATTTTCATAGACAGTTGGAGCTTTCTTGTGTTTTCTAAAATTATCTGTCTCTATGTGGAGCACTATGCCAGTCCTTTTGGAGACTAAGACTTGTATTTGCACTGCAGGAGTCTTGTTCCACTACTTGGAGACTGGAGTTCTAGGAAAAGCCATTAGTGAAGGCACTTACATATTCTGCTGGTACTGCAAAAACAGAAAAAAAAAATGGCCCGGACCCAGCAGCCAAAAACTTTAATTTATCCTCTTAACAAACTGGAGGGCAAAAAAAACCATGGCAGGTAAATTATGTCGTCTTTTGCTCCAGTAAATAAGTTATGTGACATTTCAGGTTGTGTTATTTCTGACAGATCTGAGAGGAAGTGGGGAAATGACTCCAGTTTTTCTCGTTTGAAAAAAGTAATGGCTCATTTTAGTGTAAGAAAATGTGAGAATACTTTATGCCCTAATAACTCTGCTTCTGTTTGTCATTTTTTCTGAAATGTGGACACCATTATTCCACTGTGCACACTCCTCTGAAAAATAGAATAAAGTATGGTGAGAGCAATATATGCACTTGGAACTGACAAAATCCTCTTACCTTGTTAGTGAAAAATATCTAGACACCAAAATCATTCATCTTTCCTCAGAAGCATCTGCTATCCAAGTTCTGCATGTTAACACTTTGGCATTACTGTATCAAAACAGAATAGCTTTGTTCTTTATATCTCCTCCAATAATAAATATTTAAAATGGCATTAATCAACAGTTTGCTGTATAGGGTCAATAAAGTGAAAATCAACATTTGTTATGGGGATAATATTGTTCAATAACAATATTTTGCTATACCTGTAGTTTAGAGATGTCAGTCTGGGGATTATTTCGACAGTAGAAAGAAAGAAAACATGTTTCTGAGGGTGCGCGTTGCTGTTGAATTTTTTAAATATAATGTTTGAGTGTTGTGAGCACCACAAACAAAATTCCATGCGACTCCTTTGGGGTGTCGGCAGACGTCTCACAGATGGATATCTCATAAGTTGGGTAAATAAAATCATAACTATCTGTATGGCAAGGAAAGTAAGAGACCATCGTTCAACAGTGAATTAAATAAGGAATGTATAACGGGTCACTAGCACTGACAGACCCAAGTCTGCAGCTTTATTGACATTTTTAACCTCTTTTAGCTGATTGTTTTGGTTTTATTTCATCCATTTTTTACTGCATCATTTAGCCTCATCACTTTAATGAAGCCCAATTTTCAGAAGACTGTCCTGTTTAGTACTCAAGTTCGTTTGTCCCCTCAGTGCGGTTCGTTTGGGCAGGTGTGAACACAGCAATCACACTCAGGTGTGAAAACACCAAAACAACCGGACCGAGACCTTCTTGAAGAGGTGGTCTCAGTCCGGTTACAAAGGAACTCTGGTGCGGTTGGTTTGTGGTGAGAAGGTGTTCCGACCTGGATGTGAAGCAACTGCAGTCACATGACACATTGTTTGGGTTAAACATGAGCATGTTACAGTCCTGGAGGATTATTAATGTGCACCTCCTCCTGTACTGCCTTAATATGCACATTCAGCACATCCAATGCATCAAAACATTGTTTTCTAGTTGGAGCCGCGTTTGCCTCGTTTTCAAACTGTATGCTTTGACTAAAATGAACAATGACAGCAATATAGTCCACGATGAGCAGCGCTAAAATCAACCTGCGTAGTTGTCCCTCCATTGTGACATTAGAAAGTGTCACATTTATCTTGCAAGTGTACTCTTCTTCAACGTTTGCTTTACTTCCTGGATTTTTCCCACATGGAAATTCTGACCAATCAAGAGCAGCTTTCTCACACAAGGCATTTGATCTGGTCCTCTTGTAAATGCTGCCGTGAGAACACCAACCAACTCTAGGCAATTATACAACTTTGGAACAACATGAGTCCCTGATTCAGACCAAAGGAGACCACTCTAGGTCTGACAGCAGCCTGAGAAGTTTCAGTCACAGTTCCTGGATCATCATAGTAAAAAAACAGCTCTCCTATGAGCGACAAACGACCTGCTCTGTGCTGCAAATGCTGGTAAATGTTCCATCTTAATCCTTCTAGATACTGTAAACCACACAATCCTCTTTGATATGCTGGGTTGGCATTTCAGGGTCTGCCCTTGATTGGTTTCACTCATACATTTCAAACAGACATTTCACTGTCTCCATTGGCAGCTCGTCCTCCACACCTGCAAATATTTCATGAGGGGGTTCCACAGGGTTCAGTTTTAGGTCTGCTTCTTTTCTGCCTGTATATGCTCCCATTGGGGAAAATCATTCAATCTCGTAGCATCTCTTCTCACTGTTACGCAGTCACTACTCAGATCTACCTCCTCGTCAGTTCAACAAATCAAGTAGACTTAACTTGATCGCTAAAACGTCTCCAGGACGTGAAGGTTAAATGAGGGCAAGACAGACATTCTACTCTTGCCCCCCTACATCATACCACTGTTATTGCCCAGTACCTCAGTCACCTTTCCATTGAATCAGACCACACGCTAAGAAAATTGGTGTTATATCTGAAGAAGTCCAGCTTCTCCCAACTCAGAACCATCTCCAAGATCATACGTTTCCTATCATCCACTGATCTAGAAAGAGTCATTCATGCAGTAATACCATCCAGGCTGAACTACTGTACCTCCCCCTAGCTAGGCATCTCTCAAGCTACCATCTCCCCTCTACAGCTAACTCAGAACACTGCTGACTGGTTATTAACTTGATCAAAGAAACAAGACCACATCACCCCTATCCTTGCATCCTTACACTGGCTACTGGCTATTTCAGGATACACCTCCAAATTATTTTTATTGTTTATAAATCTCTCTAGGGTCTCGCTCCTGTCTCAGAGCTCCTTACCCCTTACAGCACCACCAGACCGCTCCGATCCACCAACCGTTGCATGTTAGCCGTGTTCGTGGAAAAGAAAGCCTGGGGACAGGGCCTTTTATGGAGCGGCCCCTCAGCTGTGGAACAGCCTGCCAGAGTCTGTTAAACAGGCTGAGTCTGATGATGCAATCAAGACTAACCTTACAACCCATTTTCATTCTATGCTCTATTTTTAATATGATCACCTGTGTTTAAATTTTCTTGTTTCATTTTAAACTTGCTTAACTCGTCTATGCACTGTTATATGTGTGTGTGTGTGTGTGTACATTCATATCTGACTTTGTCAGGCACTTTGGTGCAAAACCTCATTTGCTTTTTAAAGTGCTATGTGTATTAAATAAACTCCCAAACAGCGTATGTTAAAGCGGCCAAGGTGAAGGCCCGTTTCCCAATTTGTACATCCTGGATTCCTTTCCTCACCTCTTCTCCTCACATCATAGTCCCACCCACAAGAGATGCAAGGAAGAGACTCAAGGAAAGAGGAGTTGAGGCCACAAGCATTTAAAGGTCCAGTGTGTAGGATTTAGGGGGATATATAGGCAGAAATGTAATATAATATATTAACATGTTTCCTTCAGTATATAAAGACGCTCACCCACATGTACAGAGATCGCCATATTGCACCGCCATGTTTCTACAGCAGCTGAGAACAGACCAACCAAATCAAACACTGGCTCTAGATCAAGGGCGCCAAACATACAGCCCGGGTGCCAGAACTGGCCTGCCAAAGGGTCCAATCTGGCCCAATGGATGACCTTGCACACCTAAAAGTGATGCACATGTGAAGGCTAAGAGGTGCCAGGTTTCAGGAGCAAGTTAAACACTGAGTAGCTTTCTTCATGTAAAATGCTGCCTCAGATTCTTTTCCATCCCGACCAGAATATAGTTCTTGTCTTTTTGAAGACATCACAGGCTGTTTGTCATCTGTTTTGTGAATCGTTACATGTTTTTAAAATGTATTTCTTTAAACAAAAAAGGGAAAACATTGGAGGTGTGTCTTATTCATAGGAAATTATGAAATGATTTTACTGGCCCTGTCCGCCCGCCATCAAATAGGACTGTATGTGGCATGTGAACTAAAACGAGTGTGACACCTCTGCTCTAGATAGGGCCATGAGTGTTTTTGCATTTCCCAGTCAGTCACTGTACTTAGAAGCCCCCTCCTGATGATAGCATCAGAGAAACACTGATTTGTAATATTAAACTGCCATTTTCTGTGTTTTAACCCATTTTTAATCACCTGTCCATTTGTTTGTAGAGGAAGAGACCTCTGTGGAGCTGGATTAGATAGATAGATAGATAGATAGATAGATAGATAGATAGATAGATAGATAGATAGATAGATAGATAGATAGGTACGTACGTAGGTAGGTGGGTAGGTAGGTACGTACGTAGGTAGGTGGGTGGGCAGATAGGTAGGTAGGTAGGTAGGTACGTACGTAGGTAGGTGGGTGGGCAGATAGGTAGGTAGGTAGGTAGGCAGATAAATAGGTAGGTAGGTAGGTAGGTAGGTAGGTAGGTAGGTGGGCAGGTAGGTAGGTAGGTAGGTAGGCAGATAAATAGGTAGGTAGGTAGGTAGGTAGGTTGGTTGGTTGGTTGGTTCATAGGTAGGTAGGTAGGTAGGTAGGTAGGTAGCAAGGTAGGTAGGTTGGTAGGTAGGCAGGCAGATAAATAGGTAGGTAGGTAGGTAGGTAGATAGGTAGGTTGGTAGGCAGGCAGGCAGATAAATAGGTAGGTAGGTAGATATCAGTCATCTACTCTTAACTATTGAACTGTTACTCTACAAAGCACATGTATGCTCAAACCCACATCAGTCATGGAAAGATTTCACTACCTGGCCAGTATCCTATTGGTTTATACATTGGTTTGTACATTTACACACTGATATTGTCTGATATCCTCTGATATGACTGTATGAGTGGTGAGTGGTGTGATTTGTGCTGAGACTAAGTAGGACACTTCGGAGCCCATGGGGGCAGAGGAAGGGCTGGATCTGTTTACTCACACTCAAGGATCTCATTCGTTATTTTCATCCATGTTCTGATTTTTCTCTGAGTGCAGCTATTATTGTTTTGTGTCGGGGTATCTGTGTGTGTGTGTGTGTGTGTTCTTGTGTGTTCTTGTGTGGGACTTATGTAGAACATGCTTTCCACTCAGGGGCTTTCCCTCTCTCCTTCACGCTTTGATGTAAGCGTTGTACATTCTCCTGCTGAAGATATACCTACAGTATTGATTTATGGTGTCTGGTCGCATTCATCGGACCCAAATGAAAAGCCAATAAGGTGTTTATAGACACATATATATCTTCACATAATGCCCTGAGGCTCGTTAAGTTTTTATACCCAGTGTTACCTCTGGGAGATTGCTCAGGTAGCAGTTTGCATTCAACCCTGGTTCTGTGTCATCAGTAAGCAAACAGTAAAGTGGCTGTGGGAGATGGTTACGCTCTCAGGCAGGGCTGCTGCTCCACACACACAGTGAGTGAAGACTTCATTGTGTTGTAGCCTCATTTTAACAGGCGGTCTGATGGCATATACTGGTCTATATCTCCTTGTGTAAACAGCTTTCTTCTATTAATACTGGAGTGGGTCATTGTAGTGTGTGGTTACAGCCTCGACATTTGGATGTCTTAAAGTATATTACAGCATATCTCAAGTTACTCTGATGGTTTTCATTTTTGTTTGGAGGGAAACAAGATTAGTTTGGATGGAAATTGGTGTAGCCTGTGATGTTTTCAGCCAGTTGACTCTCAGTGTTGGATTCATAGGGGGAGCATCACAGTGTCACATTTGATATTAACCACTGGTGTAGCTTTTACCAGACTTAATATCGTAACCATAATTACCACGACTGCTAAAGCCCACTCTCACTTGAACCTAAACATATGCAGATCAGTCACCATAAGAAAATGTTGGCATTGTACGTTGCATATGTATCATATCAGGGTGTCAAAAGTGACATATATGTGAGCTGACTTTGTCATTGAGGGGTGAAGGGGATGGCAGATGGCATGACATCTAGGCAAATACGCCTGCCAAGCTGAAGACAACTGTTCAGGACCAACAAACACAAAACTGTTGATTTTTAGTTGCTGCATTTGCAGCAGCTTTTTTAGCCACTGCTCTGTTGCTGTGTTTCCACCGCAGATGGTGCCCGGAAAAGCAGCTGATTTTTACTGAGACATCACCGCATTTCCTGCTAGGGTAGTGTCACCAAAAACAGTTGTTGATTACCGAGACATTGCTGTGTTACCTGCCAGGACAATGCTGTGAAAAGCGGTTGGTTTTAACCAAGACGTGGTTGCTTTCCCGTTGGAACAGTGCAACCAACAGTGATTGTTTATTACGGAGACATTGCTGTATTTCCTGCCAGGATAGTGCCACAAAGAGCAGTTGGTTTTAAACAAGACACAACTATCTTTCCTGCTGGGGTAGTACTATACCACCAGAGGTATTGTTTACTACAGTGACATTGCTGCATTTCCAGCCGGAATAGTGCCACAAAAAGCAGTTATTTTTCCCAATAAATCGTTGCCTTTCCCACCACGATAGTGCCACCAAATGCAATTGTTTATTACTGAGACATCACTGCATTTCAAGCCAGAATAATGCCACCAAACGCAGTTGTTTTTTTACAAAGACGTTGCTGCATTTCCAGTGGGGATTCTTCCATGAAAAGGGGTTGTTTTTTACCAAGACATCATCCTTTTTCCTGCCGGGATAGTGCCACGAAAAGCAGTTGCTTTTTACTGAGACATCGCTGCATATTCAAAACAGGATAGTGCCATCAAAAGCAGTTATTTATCACTGAGACATCGCTGCGTTTCCTGCAAGAATAGTGCAACAATAAGCGATAGGTTTTATCCAAGACATCGCTGCCTTTTCCCACCGGGATAATGACGTGAAAAGCAGTTGATTTTGACCAAGACATCATTGCATTTCAAGACAGGATAGTGTCGTCAAAAGCAATTGTTTATTACTGAGATTTTGCTGCATCTCCAGCTGGGATAGTGCCATCAAAAGCAGTTGGTTTTTACAACACATCCCCACATTTCCTGCTGTGATGGTACCACCTCAGTGGTTTTTTACTGAGACAACACTGCATTTCCAGGGGGAATTGTGCTGTGAAAAGTGGCTGTTATGTACCCAAGACACTGCTGCATTTCCTGCCGGTATAGTGCCACGAAAAGCTGCTGATTTTTACCGAGACATCGCCGCATTCGAAGACAGGATACTGCTATCAAAAGCAGTTGTCTAGTACTGAGATATCCCTGCATTTCCAGCAGGGATTGTGCCATCAAGACCAGGTACTTTAAGCCAAAACATGATCTTTTTCGAGCCATAACCAAGTAGATTTTGTGTCTAAACCAAACCCAGCATTAATATAATAACGCACAAATGCTAAGGGTTTGCAAAAATGTACAACACCAACATTTTTTCAGGCGACTGGGTTGATATGTCATTTCGGAGCACTGGCTGAAACAACTAATTCTGTTGTTTTTCATGGGAGGACAGTCTCATCACAACAGAACCCTGGCACCCTAGCTTTTCCCAGCACTGCCTGTGCCAACAGAAAGATATCTGATCGAGCTGGATTGGGTTTAGAGATAATTACAGGTGATACTGAGCTTTGCAGGTGCAGAAAAATCTCCTAAAAACTGGGTGTGTGCTTCCAAGTTCTCTGAAATATGAATCATGAAAAGCAGATTAGGATCCAAAGTACATGCATTTATTTTTTAGAGTAGCCATCATTCTCCTTTTTATTTGTGTCCAATTTATGGACAAAGCTTAAGCTTGTGATCTGGCTTTCAGTTTAGCCTCTCCTTACCCAAAACAGGTGGACTGTCATGGCCAAAACCCAGACACATGGCGCTGCAGACTGCTGGCTCAGTGACACAGCAACATCAAACGGGGCTCACAGCCCATTTGATATGTCAAACCATGGTCTCTCCGGCCTCTCTCCGCTGAATAGTGTCTAGAAAGCACAAATACTGTCAATAATCTCTGAAAGCAGTGGAGGATTTAGCACTTGGTTTTAGGCTCTAGTAATTAGAAATGCATTTAGGCCTTCAAAGGCTGGCTGCAGATGGAGATCAGAGGCCTTTCTTATCCGTTAAAGCTCTGTAAAGAAATGTCAGGAGTGCTAAGACCTCCCCATTCACCTGCTTTCTACCTTCAGGGCATTTACAAAAATACAACCGTAACTCATCCCACATTCACTTTTTAATGATTGTAAACGATACACCTCTCTTCATAGTGCCTCTTCAAAGCTGCCATTCTTTTAAGGTAAAATAGAAGGGTAAAGGAGGAGAGAGAAATCCTGCCTTTGAGCTTCTTTTCAGGGTTTCCTTTGATCGAGGTCTGTGTGTGTGAGGCTGTGTGCATGCAGACGCGTATATGTGTGTCTGTGCGCATGTGTTCATGTAAACAGTAAACAAAAACACCATGTTCCCAAGAGCCAAAGATGTGTGATCAAGAACAACCCTCTGAGGTCTATATGAAAGTGTGTGTGTGTGTGTGTGCACGTGTGTTGAAATGTGAGGTTCTGGCTCTTCCCAGCTAATGACAGACGCCCCAGACGGAACTTGCAAACAAGAAAAAAGAAAAGTGCTGCCACCGCCGCAGTCACCCAACTTTCCCTGCATCATTACCCGCTGCTTTGAATGTTTCATGCACACGAGGAATGCGGAGAGATGCAATTTATCACCTCTTCGCTCTGCATATCGCTAAAAATTATTCATGGGGATTCGTAATTATGTGAAGGAGACATTTTCCTGCTCATTCTCCAAGAACAATATTCATGCTCTGACTTCCTGCAGCCGTCTACAGTTAAGAAGCACATCCGACATTTGGCCCTCTCTCCACACATCAGTGTTTTTGCATTGTCCCTGTTCCACAGCCATAACGTTCTGTTTATCTTTGCACAGCCACATGGCAAGGCTAAAGCTGTGTATGTTAACTGCATGTCTAATGTGTGCATGCTGCTTTGCATTCAGCCCATCGACCGACCGACCCCACAGCGGAAAATCATGTCACACCTGGTAATTTAAAACACGTTTTGTTTCTCACCTGGCTGCTCAGCTCACCGTGAATGCATAAACATACAGCTTATGAATTTTTGGGGTGAGGCTAGTGCAGAGAGACAACAAAGAGGCCATCAATCAGAGCCCCTGGGGAGTTTTATGTCTTTTCACATATCAGGAATCCCACCTCTTTCCTGTCGTTTTGGGTAATGTGATTGTTTGGCAGGCTGGACCCCCTCCTCACGTCGAGGTTACGAGGTCCTTCTTGAGTGTCAAGTCAGATTTGTCTGCTTTGGCCTTTAGTGAAAGCGTGCACATGCACACACATGCGCGCACAACGCAAACGATGCTCCGCATGCCTAAATAAAAATACACTCTCACACGAGCCGTGGGTGAGGCGGAGGGTGAGGCCTCTCGACTCAGACAACACCTGGATCCAGACAGCTGCCCTGATGAGGTCTGATGTGCCCTCGGGCATCTGAAACTCTGCATTCGCAATGGACTGGCTCGGCTACCTGCAGTGTTTCCTACAGTACTGAGGTCAGGCAGACCATCCAAACTCAGCCAAGGCTGTACCTTAGATGAATTTTAAAAGGAATCTTTTTTTGTTGCATTACTCTTGCAATATTCTGTGGAGGTGTGTGCATTAAATCCCCTCACCTTCTTCCTTTATCCAGGAATGGCAGTTCAGTAAAGCCTGCTTTACTGGAAAAGTCTCTGAGTAACTCCCAAACCAAAACTCTACTGTCCTCACTTTCGGTGACAAGTTGGAGCAAAAACAGATGGCTGACAATACTAGGTCCGTCTCATAAATGATCCCACATCACCACACAATCAGTCAGTTTAGAGGGGAGCATTTGAATGCTCCATTCAAATTAAATTATAAAAACTTTACAGCCACATAGACTGTTCATGCAAATCTTACACACCATCAAATGTGTCCACGTAGGGGCACCTAATGTAGTGCAAACAGAACTGTGTCCGCTGTCTGTGTGTGTGTCTTTGGACTATATCTGGTCCTTTACACTTCGCTAAACACTTTAATTGCTTTCACTTCAGTTCAAATGCTTACACCTAAATGGACACTTCTTTTAACACTCGCCAGCTGAGACTTGTCTAAAGTTCAGCTGCTTTCAGTGGGTTCTCTCAAAAGACTGTTTTCATCAGGCAGCAACCTCCAGGGCTGGAAAATGAAGCCAGTGTGGAAGTGCCAAAAACTGCAGTCACTACCATGGCAAAAACTTTGGTGGCAAAACCTTTGCATAACCCTGAAGTTAACAGAGTAGCTGTAGCTGTTACTATTTCAGTGTGTTTTGTTAATCGTATGTTAATGTTTTGGTCGCCTAAAAAAAGTCTTCCTCAGTGTTTGGTTGAATTAAAAGACCCTCATGGGCATTGGATATTCAGTTTTTCCAGTAGGTACTTTTTGTTTTAATGGTTTTAAGCCTGTTTTTCGCTAACAAAAATTTGCATTAACATTAGCGTTATCACAGTTAACCATAGCTTTAAATGCACTGTTCTTACCAAGCCAGGTAGCGTTAGGGTTAGCACCACACTCTGGTCCAAATGTGTCCACTTCTGGCTCCAAAAATCCAAGACGGACAGCAAAAATGTCAAACACAAGGCTTCAAAATGGAGTCCACAAACCAATGGGTGAAGTCACAGTGGCTACTTTCATTATTCTATCGAGTCTGTGGTTTTTAACGATTACACATTCATGTATAAAGAGAACTGGATACACTACTAGAGGCGGGGCCCAGTCCATTCCTTTGGAAGTTGCACAGTGGCACATGAGGCCAAAAAAAAGTTTGATTTGTCGGGTGTAAAATGACCCACATATTCTGCATCACTGGGGCCAAAGACAGGCGCATTAAAGACTTCTGCCTGCCGAGCAGCAAACTACTGGTTCAGCTCTCCACTAACATGACTGGGCATAAAATAATTTAATCCTCTGGTTCTTCTAGACTTTTGAAATGTTATTGAACCAAATGGATCAGATCCTGATGGTGAAACGAATCATTTCAGAGGCTTGACACGCTCAACAAAATGTATCTACTGATTTACAGACGTTTCTTTTACAATGCAAGTCCATGAGAAAAACTCTTTTTGGGACCAATGGCCTCACACGTCAGACCCAGAAATTGGAGTTACATGGTTTGGCCACTGTGTCAAATTAGCTTCAAAGTCCAGCATGCTTCCTGGAGACTGGTAATTACACTTCAGCTGCTAACAGCGCTTTCACTTTGAGTGACACCATAACTCCTTTCTGTGCTTACATTTAAACTGATACGTCAAAACCCTTTCAGTGTTTCAACTTCTGCTGACACTTTAATACTTTAAAATGCTTCAACATCAACTGTAACAGCCCTGCAAAGAATTACTACTGTACCCCATGGTTACGCCTGCATTTTTCACATAAATTAGCATGTTCCCCGCCTGATGAACATGAAATATGCCAGTTAGAAATAGTTACATTTTCCTGATGTAGACGTGGCTGTCAAAAAGATTTTCAGCCCATTTTCTGCTCTCTCATCACTCTCATACAAACTACAAGTTTTAGTGTAAAGGCTAAGATATGGCCACTGCCCACACTTCGGCATACCCAACTGACTCTTATGCAAATACATCCAAAAACACAGCGCACTCAATCAAACGATTCAGTGATTCAGTCACCTCTAAACTTTTAAGCATTTTTTCTCCCTCTACCATCAGGCTCAACCCTGCGAGTTAAAGCTGTGTGAATTCCATTAAGATATTCCACCCCCACCACTCTCTCCTCGTGGTTTTGATTATATGAGCTGAGGAGTTAATAAGCGTATTAATTACCTGTGTAGGAGACAAACCAGCTCCCAGAGTGAGCCCACAACCCCCTCCTCCCACCTCCCTTCCTCCCACACACCAACCAAGCAGCATCACAGTTGTGTTTAAATGAGCCATCATCGCCCGACTGTCTCCAAGGTCAGCCGAGGCTCTGCTGTTAGCACACTGTACCCGCTATGGGAAGTCTCTAAAGTCACTCAGTAATGAGAATAATAATACAAGGTCAAGCCGGACGACAGAGGAATCGACAAAGGGACATGGAAAGAGAGCGGGAATGGAGAACAGAATGAAGTGGAAAATGAGGAGATGGTTGTAATCCTCCTGGAGACTGGATGTGATCACAGCTCGATGCTTAAGTTTCTAATTATCTCTCTTTGTCAGAGAGTGAGGTTTCTGTTCGGCAGTGCACAAGCCTGTACACACACACACACACACACACACATTAACAGACAGCATACACAGTACAAGTCTTCAACCTGTCCGGACATCTCTGAGAAAACCTCCTCGATTTACTTGACATGACTATACTGTACGTCTGCCACTCTCACCCCCACACTGAGCAATAATGTGATATCTTCTCCGCATTTCAACTTGGATCTATCTGGCGCTTCGGGCATGCCAGGGCATAGGTGCCTTCTCGCAGCGAGCTCCTGTGGAGGAAGCCAAAAGCACAGTCAGAAAAGAAGAGCATCAGCTCAGCGTGTACAGCGCATACAGCCAGGGGTCAGTACAGGTCAGCACACAGGAGTAGCCCACAGCCCAAATAACAAGCAGAACAAACAGCAGGATTTCTATTTCTCAGCTACAGACTTTCTCCTCTGAATGCTTATAGGAGCTGGTATGTACCAGTGCTGTCATGACAGCAGAATCTTAACTTTCATAAGCTGCAATAGTTCTTTAAGTTTAACTTTCTGTTAATGTGTCAAATCCATACCGTGCTTTAAATGAACGCACGACATACAGTAGATTCACCTCAGAGGATTTGGGCAGTGGTCAAACAAAAAGTCCTTTCATCACTTAATCGACATCAAGGAGAACGCTACCAAGTTTACACATTAAGGTCTGTTTACAGGAGAGAACTACTGCACAGTCAGAGCTGAAGACTGTAAGATTGGAAAATAAATAAATAAAAAATCTGAGGTTGTGGAGTTAGAAAGAAGTGAGCTTACCAACTCTCTGTAGCCCGCTGCTCATCTCTGCCAGAGGCTACAGGCTCGAGGCTAAATTAGCCGCTACTAGCATAACACTCCAAAATCTCAGTGGAGCTGTCAGCAGTCGAGTTGCATTGCAGGTAATGTACACATCATGTTTCGATAAGGAAGAAGAATGTGTGGAATGCAGAAGACAATATCCCTTTTTATACAAAGATCATAGGGCCGCTACGAAGTCCCTTCTTACACAGAATGTGTAAAAATCTGATCTCGTCGTCTGCTTGGAGGGTAAGAAGCTCTTAAACCTTGTTGTTTTCCCATTTTTGGCCGCTGTTCTTCTTTGAGTTAGCTGCTAACTGCTATCAGCTACTTTTTGAATCTCCCGCGGTGGGTCACACGCCTAACATGTCGTCTAAATGTCACACTCATGCTGTCCATGATCCCGTCCTGCTGGCTGTCACACAAAACGTTTCACTGCTGTTACTGCCCCCGATGCCCGCTTAAAGGCAAGACAACTCTGTTTCCCCCGTTCGGCGATTGTACCTGTTATACAGAACAGCAAAGCCACACAATGACGTGAAATTCCTGCCTTGAAAAGGAAGCATAAAAGGGTGTGATTTGGGTCTTTTTAAAAAAAAAAAAAAAACTGTCCCATTTTGAGTCCGACAGTGTTGGAGGAGTGCAATGCTAAATCAGTGGAGTCATTTAGGAAACCAAAATGGCAACTATTTTCTGTTTAGAGCTTCAAACATGAAGATTCCTCTTGGGAGATCACACACTTCTTGCCCCATCTGATGACTAAAGCCTGATTTATGGTCCTGCATTAAATCAACAACGTACCTACATTGTAGGGTACGTGGCTACGCAGGAGGCTCGCCGTAGCCCCCGGCGTAGCCTGGCGTGCACCTCCCCAGAAAATGTAGCTACACATCAAGGCGACGCAGACCCAGCGCAGACTGAGAGGGCTGTGATTGGTTTGCTTGGTAGCAACGCATTTCAGGTTCTGTATTTCCAGATTGCGCCATCCCCGCCATCTTTAAACATCTTCTGTTGTGATGTAGATGTTGCAGTTTTAAAATTCTTTCTTCAACATCCAACAGCTCCAACTCCAGCAAGATTCTCTCTCTCTCGGTCGCCATTGTTCACTGTGACTGGATAACCTGGAAGCTAAACAAAGAATCAACTAGAGACGACGATAACCATTCAGGAAAGGAACGCAGCCACCTACTGCTCTGGCAGTGAATTGCACCGCGACGAAATGGAGTGGCAGAGAAGTTCGAAGGGTTCACAACGGTGTCCCGGCAACGACGTAGGTACGTTGTATGTATGCCGCAGGATAATAAATCAGGCTATAATCCTGGTCTGGTCCCAGCTTTTATCAATAGTGTTAGAGCAGCTGATGTACAGATCCAAACATCCAACCTGGTTCCCTTATTCCCAGGTTGACAAATACCGACACTTTGTCATGACCCTGGGCGTGCGATAACAACACTCAGGTCACCCTTAAGCGTCTCTATGTAATGCACAGCTGAACCACATTGTAACACGTGGTCAGTGTTATTTGGATTTTATCCACTGATGTTGTTTAATTTTATTGGATGTCTTTTAGCCTCAATATCAGGCAAAAGAACTAACGTTAAGACTAACATGAGACATTGACTTTCGATTTTAAACAGGTCATGAACTGCAGTCTCCTGGGTGAAAGTCATGTTTTGTTTGACCCATCCACTTCAATATGGTGCCTATTCAGTCGAATGGGAATTTCTCGCCTGACGCATACGACAAAATAGTTTCTAGCGTCTGGGTTTACTTCTGCAGTACGCAGCCTCATGAATATGCACAGTAATGTTTCTCTTGCCGACCCCCTCAGTAAGTTCCCACTTGGCCCCTAGACTTTAGTGATGTCATAAATATTGACGTTGCTTTTCTTGGCTCGAAGAAAATTTTACAAATACAAAACCTTTACGGAGCAAAAATTTACAATAGGAATGGTCATAATTGACCTTATCTGCTGTAAGAGATGTCCTGTCAACATTTTTTTCCAATGTTTCTTTGTCATAGTGGCCTATGGGAAAAAGACTATTTGGGCCACAGGATTTTTTCGCTGCAATACCGCAAGTGGAAAAATTGAAAGCCAGGCTGATGAGCATTCCTCCACCATCCCTCCCTTCTGTACTATGCAGACTTTCTTGTTCTTTATCCTTCATCAGTTGCTCTGAGCGTCAGATATTGCTGCGGATGGGTGTACACTGTAGTTAGCTGAAAGCCCAGTGTGTCTCAACAACCCAGGAATAGGAACCGTTTTCTCTACCTCTACCTCTACATTTTCACTCCTCCATCATCACTGGTTGGTTTGATTTTGTGATGAAAAGCTCCAGTGCAGATTTTATAAAAGCTCAGGGTCCATTCTGATTACACTGGGTGCTGGCAGTGTCCCCTGCCTTTGCTCCGCTTATAATGATCATCAGTATAACCATCTTTAGATTTCTAATGCCCCTCATCTTTTTTTAATAGCTGCTGCATTCACTCTCAGATGAGATGAGAGTGAAGAAGCTGTCAGATACTCATAATCTGTATCATCAATAACACGGCACTTAGGCTTTGAAAGACAGTCTGTTTGCATTACCGATGCAGTCCAGAATCAAAGACAATGTTTACTGGCTCCAGTATCTCCTTCCCAACACCTCCATATACTCTCCTCTGGACTGATGGAGGAATAAAGGAAGAATCACTCATCACATTTTTTTTTTTTGTTTCACAGGAACAGAGAATCACACCTCTGCCAACAGGTACAGATCATTCTCCCATGAGAGGTAAGTCTTGGTCGTCATACATCACATTTGAATCTAATTCTGACCCAACACTCACACTTCAGATATCTACAATATCTCAGAGACTACAGGTTTACAGAGTAAAAACACACATTTAATACTCAGTATGTATCAAACCAAAACAATAAAAGTCTTCAGGTCAAAAATGACCCATAATAACATCTTTGATGCAGAAATATAAATCCCGCTTAACATAATTACATCACAAATTTGGGTCAAATGTGAGCGGAGTTGGTTGGCGCACTGATTTGGGGGTTGTAATTTTAAAATCTTCTTTTTTAAATTAATTTGAATGGCAAGAGGCAAAAGTGATCAAACATTTCACCTGATAAAATGCTTAAAAATATTCACTTTTAAAAATGGGCATATATTCAATTAAATAATCAGGTTTTCTGGTTTGTTGCTGAATTTTTTTGTAACAATAGCACTTTAACATTGGGCCAACTAACGCCCTGATGTAGCTGGTTGGCAGCAATTCACAACATGTCTGTAATCACACATCACATAATTTTGGAAAACATTTAAAACATATTTATTCGTAGCTGAGACCTTAACCTTTCATTTGCTGCTGTTAGAAAATTCAAACATTAATTTTACCAGAGAAATGCGACAGTGTGAAAAGTGTGCCAACCAACCCTGGTCTCCTCCACAAGTGAACAACAACACAGCAATTAGGAATGGTTTCTGCTGAAGAGCCCACTGGCTAAATAATCCTACCTCATGTAAAATGGTTGTTTTGATCTTACGCCCTCTTGACTTTAGTGTTTTGTTTACTTTCCTCACTTCGGTTTCTCTTCTCATGCACTGAGCTAAACTGCCAATCAGAGGTATCTCTCTTACCAACAGGATTTGTTGTCTCTGACGTTGATTCAACATGCTGAATAAGCCAAAAAGCAGCCAACAATTGCCAACTTGTGCCAACGGTCTGGGACAAACCGCTCACCAACGACCCAACATTGATCGACCACTGACTTGTTGTGTCAGGACCCTAAAATGCTGAACTTTCCCTTTGGATCCACCGGTCCTGCTAACCTAAATCCTACAATGAATGAATGGAGTTTCAACAAAGAATACCTAAATCCAAGCTACCTTAGGTCCTGCTGAGTTGAGCTGGATTTTAACTCACTTTGTGTACGTTAACTGAACTGCTGGAAAGCAAAGTCCTTCATACTACTGAAAACACAGATATCACCCAGAACTAGTTGGAGCCACCAAGGTGCAGATTTTCCTAAAACTTCTAAGACAAACATCAAACAATGCACAGGTGGGTGTCTGTGTTCCTTGGCCCTACGAGCAAAACGCTCTCCCGTTCCAGTCCTGGCTCGTCCAGCAGTTCATTTGGACTTGGATTCAGCCAAGGACAATCTGCACTGTTTGATGCTTCCACCCTTTTTGTTTTAGCTCTTTGACCCCGACTGCTGCAGCCGTCTGTCAACAGCCAGATGTAGCTCTGTGCATCCCTCCTCCTGCCTCCTCTTCTTCCTCCAATCGATCCGTTTATGGCGTCTGGCGGTGACAGAGAATTTGCTGCTTGCAGAGAAACATTGGGTGCAAACATGGAGCATCTATACACGCCAATTCAGTCCCTCACACCGGCCCAGAACTGCTGAGCTGCTGTTTTTATTTCAACTTCCTGAAGCAAACAGTAATGTGACTGAAGAATTAGAGGCAGGAAGAGGAATCATCTCGTGCACACTGGCTTTGGCAGCGTCGACCACAAGCTTTTATCTCTAGGTTGTTGGTTTAGGTGCGTCTGCTGCATCTCTGGGTGCGCTCAGTCTCATTTGCATTCATGTGACAGAGCAGCGGCCATAAAAGTGACACAGGCGGGAGCATAACGTAATGGCCTTTTTTAGAGTAATAATGTACTGAGTGGGTATATTTATACGAATGTCGCAAAGCGTGTGATGGTAAAAGGGCAAGAGTTACAGTGAGAGCATGTGTGTGTGTGTGTGTGTGAGAGGTTTACTCTCCTGCTTCGTGTGGCTGCTGCACATCATCAGTGAAGTGAAAGACAGCATTCTGGCATCTTTTACACTTCAATACACAGGAGAATAAATTCCCTCACAGGACCACCCTTCCCACCACACAAGCGCACACACACACACTCTCTCTCACTCACACACACACACGTGCACGCATGCACACACACAGCAGCACTCTTCTAAAAAAAGCAGAAACATTAGGCAGAGAGAAGTTGCTGAGAAGTAAAAAGCCGTCTAAGCTGTTGATCCTGTTTGCTGCTTTGAAATTTTCCAGGAAATCTTCCCTTTCAATCTTTTTCACTGAGGGATGAGCGCGTGGCGAAGGAGGCTGGCAGAGACGGAGTCTTATCTATCGCGGGGCAGAGCAGCACTCTCTGAAGCTCAGCACACTCAGGTGCTTCATCTCATGTGTCCTCTGCCAGTAAGCCTAAACCCTTATGAAACAGCGGGGCGGCTGCAACATGATGTCATATGAGGGAAGTGCCGCCTGGTAAGCCAGAATCTTTGAGCAGCACGCCGACGCGATACAAAGTGTCTCAACATTGAGATGTCTAGAGATTTAGGCAGATTGCTTTTGTCAGGTATTTGGTCCAACAAGTCCTCCAACCTAAACCAGGGGTAAGCAACCTGCGGCTCTTGAGCTCCTCTCCAGTGGCTCTCTGTATCTTTGACAGAATGTTATATGGAAATGGTTATTTTTTAACCTATTATTTTTCAGTTATTGTCACTGTAGGCCTGAAGTGACTCTCACAGTCTCCAACCTCAAAGCATGCATAGCCTGTACACCAAATTAAAAGAAAAATGTCTAACATCTGTGTCATACTGAGCGTCTATGGCCTGCTGCCTTTTCTTCCTTTCTTTTATGGTGGCACAGTGGTAGTAAAAGCAAACAAATCTGTCCACACACTCAATTCTCTATTTTCCTCCTAGAGTTTTCTTTGTTTGCCATTTGGACTCACCAGCTAGCCTGGATAGGGAGACACAAGACACCACTACTGAGGTTCTGCAAATTTTAGAGGCAAAGGTAGAACAAAATTGCTCTTTTGATAGTAACCGTTGGCGACCCCTGAGCTAAACAGTAAAGCTGTTTGTCCCGTGGCAGATGTTTTTCACAGCCACTATGGTTGAGATTAAGTTTCGGTGCCTAAAAGTACTTGGCCAAGGGTTAGAGAAATACCATATTCGTGTTGATTGTTGATAGGAGAAGAGATGTAAACGGCCACCTGTAAAATGTGCATTCAGACTGAGGTCAGTTTTTGCGTCTTGTTATTCACATATCTGGGTTTTAATTGTGTCCATAAGTTTCATTATCATCTCTCATTTGTCACTATAATTAAAACATTGTTAACTGATTCCACGACACCTAGAGAAAACTTGTGTCTGTCACCAGCTTGTGTCAGTTTCCATGTGCAATCCTACTGCACCTAAACTTTGTTTTGTGTAAAGCCTGAATGCATCTTAAAGCTGCACTAATCAATATCTTTATATCAACAATGGATCAAGTCTGAATCAGAAATACTTCAAGGGTCAATGTGATTCATTACAGTCGCTCTGATGTAAAGAATAGAGAATTAAAAGAAGTAAGAATAGGGGTCTGAAATAGAAGTATGTAAATATAGGTAATAAAATACAGTAAAATACAAATAAAATGTGCACTATGCTACAACGTTAACACTCGTACTTACGTACTCGTAAAAAATATATCTTCACTGGGCTGAGTCTTGGAGTGACAAACCCATAAAGCATTATCACCCAACTCTGCAGTTCCTCTCATCTCTACGGAACATTTTAGCATCTTTCAGCTCATTGTTTTGGTTTTGCAACCACAACATTTCTCTTTCTGTCAGTCTCTATGTTCTCTTCACATTGTTTCCAGTTGCAGGCGGGAGCTGAATAACATGTACACTATCCGCCTGGCCCAAAAAGCAGTCAGTAAGTTAGACAGAAAGTTAGTCACGAGCTGGTGAACATAACGATGCATTAAGCTGCTTAAGAGTGAGTTATTTTTTCAGGAGGTGACGGACAGCAAAACAGAGCTGAGAGAAGAGTGAATATGAGTCAGGCTGCCTGAAACAAGACTCCACATGAATGGTAATGTTGCTTTGTCTATACTTGATGTGTGAATAAGTAAATGTTGCTTACAAGTTTGTGTTATTAATGTATAAGGTGATAATATGTCAGTGTTGTGTTTACAGCTTGTTTATGCTGCCACCAAGTGGCAAATAATGTTAATGTAGGTTTAAATAAATCTGAATGTTAGCCAAACTTGTGAGAGAAAACAAAGTTAAACTTGTCGCTGCACCTACAGCTGTAAATATTCATCCAATATATTGCAAATCTAGCTAATGTGGCTAAAATCTGAGCTTGTTTACAACCTGTTTGATCATCTGACCATTTTGTTTACTGCCCCGTTGGATCTATGTTTAGATGTTTCGCTGTGCTCCAGGATCTCCACAGTTACTTTGGTGAGTACAATATTTATAATGGAGATGATGACTGGAGCTACAGAAATAAAAATAAAACCCAGATTATAATGAACTGTAGCTTTCCTGTAAGAGCAGCAGTGAACATCGTGCTATTTCTGTATTTGGCTTTCAAAGACAACCAGGATTTAAAATATGTGAAATACGCTCAGCTCCACAAAAAGCCTTATTTGAGAAGGAGCTCTGAAATACCCACATTTTTGGAGCCACTTTTCCCTCATATTTATATTTTCCTGTAGATCATTGCTGCCGGGCAGAAATCTCTTACCTCCATATTTCATCAGTTTTATATTAATTAATAAATCAAGGGGCGTCGGTAGCGTAGTGGATAGTGCTGGAGCCCCATGTATAGAGGCGATGCCTTGCTGCAGCGGTCGCAGGTTCAACTCCGGCTTGCAACCCTTTGCTGCATGTCAACCCCCACTCTTTCTCTCTCACCCCATTTCACTCTGTCCTGTTCATTAAAGGCAAAAAAAATAATCTTTAAAAAAAAAATTCATAAATCAATGCTATTGGTCACCCTTTACATCTGTATGTAGGTTTAACAAATATTTAACCAGCGGAAAGTATTAAAAAGAGCTTGTTAGAGGCACTAAGGTCCTGGAAGGTGATAATTCTTAATTATCTTGTGCGCATGAGACAGCCTGTTATCTTGTGAGCAGAAGTTATCTTAATGACACAAGATAATAACTTGTACCCTACAAAGAAGTGCTGGAATAGAGCATCTATGGTTCCACAGTGACAAGATGATTTTGTCTAACTTCTAAATAAAGAAATGGTTGTTTGAATAAGTACAGTATGGCTACTGTTACTAACTGTCATCAGCACACTGTGAACCTCGACGCCGGGGTTTGCGCTGCCTGACTTCAAGTTGCTGTAGTCACTACTGATGGTCCATCACCGGAGCTTCTGCCCACTCTCCCACTGGCGGAAGGATCGCAGGGTGCGATCTGATAAACAGGAAGAGAATCTGGGCTAAATATATTCAATGACGGGAAAAACTGAACACACCCACTGCTACTAAAAACTTTTTTGCATTTCCTGAAAAGGAGCATACATTTTGGACATATGACGTTTAGGTTTCTGAAATTAATAATAGGCTAACAGTAGGAGGATGATATCCTATGAAAAGTGCATATCCTACAATTTGTGAATCCACAAGTCCACGAATGATGTCACATCCTTAATGTACAGTTACATAATTAAAGCTATGGTCTATGTTTAGAAAGACTGATCATTATTATTAACATCATTTAGATGGTGGTTATGGCCCAGTAGTGCTAGCTACACAATGTGAAGAGCAAAAGGACCCAAAAAAATCCATTCTCTCTGGCAGCTGAAAGAAATTGACCAATCACAGCCATCCAGTCCGCATGGGAGTTACTCCTTGCTCAAATTTGCACTCTCTCTCTCTTGCCCTCCGTCCAATCCCCTCGCTCCATTTTGACACTCCTCTGCTCGACGAGCGGTTTGTAAGGCCCTGAGCGATTCAGGACACGAGCTCGGAGGGGAGGGATCGTGGAGCACAGAGGGAGGGGTGTGTGTGTGTGGGGGGGGATGCTTTTTTCAAATCTTTCTCATCGTCTTTCTAAACGTAGACCATAGCTTTAACGTAAAGTTACTGAATTAAGTTTCTGAAAAAAACATGGTGAGGTCTAAACTCAAACAAGGTGAAAGTTCATTTTTTGTGACACATCCTCCCCAACCTGCCTCTTTACAAGCGCTCGGGACTGATTCCGTGTTTTCTGCCAACAGTGCATTGGTCATGTGATCGCAGTCTTTCAAAATACGTGGGATATGTACGAATTTGGTGCACTGGTTTTCGTAGGAAAACGTAAAAAAAATTGTAAGAACAGCATGAATAAACAACACATCCATACACGGGGGCAAACTCAACTCACATTACGCACCTTACATTCTCTTTCCCAGGAGAAATATTCTCAACATGAATTAAAAACTATTGACAGTATACTGCGTGAATGGTCGTCTGTCTCTATGTGTCAGCCCTGTGATAGTCTGGCGACCTGTCCAGAGTGAACCCTGCCTCTCGCCCAGTGTCAGCTGGGATAGGCTCCAGCCGCCCGTGACCCTCAAGAGGATGAAGCGGTTAGAAGATGAATGAATGATGAAGATGAATGACAGTATACTTTTGCACGTAAGCGGGTGTATTCATGTTTGCCTGTGCATGTCTACAGTCCACTCCCAACCCCTACCCCTCAAAAATAAGGCTCCCCTGTAGACAATGATGCAATTAAAACACTGAAGACAACCATCATTATTCTTATGACTTGCTTGTGATGTAAACATGGACAGAAATAAAAGGGATTCAAAGCATATGATTCATCTAAACACAGCTCTCAGCATGGAGGTTGCTGAGCCTGCAGCCAACGGTGCTAACTCAACAAACAGCGCAGAACAACAGGGTAAAGGTGCCGACATGAGCTTACATGATACATTACACATTACATGAAGATATCAGCGCTAACTACTGTATGAGCACAATGCAAAGAGGCGGTGATGAGCTAGTCAGTGGGATGCACACAGCTGCATCAGTTTCCCACAACAAAAAACAGAGAAGCTCTGATCACAACACACACAGGGAGCATGACTTCATGCTTTGCTCAGGATGCAACCACTCTCCTACATCTTTACATAGAATGTATTAGTATGCTAATAAATGAATGGTCTGAATGTTGCATAAGGAACGTTTAAGTGTTTGAACAAGCAGCCAGTGCTCTTGTTTCTCTGCTAATGTCAGCCTCCTTGTTGTTGGGGTCTCAGGACTTTAAAGAAAGATTTATGCGAGGAAATGAGAAAAAAAAAAAAAACCTCTCCAGAGTCTCAGGAAATGTGCCTTTGAGCAGGGTACACCCCGCAGCGGCCTTTTTCAAGCAGCTAGCTCTGGAACACTGAGGTCGCACTGGGCAGATCCCACTGTGAATGTGTGTAACTGCGTGAGAACGAAGCAGGGAATTGTTTGCAAAGAGCACACACGCTCAGCCGAACCCCTTCCATGGATGAAATGAAGAAGGTTAAAAATATATGTGTAGCTGTCGTTTGTGTCTTGTTTGAACATTTGACGGCTGATGGTTTGGTATTTCAGTAACCAGAGGTTGGATTTCTTTCAACATGAAAGCCTTTTTTTTCTGCAGTCTGCAACCCTACTGAGGGGAATGATGATGGAAAGAGCAAAGTCAAGAGAAAAAGTTACGAGGGCCAGAGAGAAAGAGAGGGGGAGAGCGAATGAAGAGGAGAAAACACGTCTGCCTCAGAGGAGAAGCCTCTGAGGAGAGACGGGTTTCGCTTGTGTTATTTGAACCTGCCCATGTTCATGGGAGAAGTTGCAAGGTGCCGCTGAGGGATGCTCTGAATTATGGGAAGAATAAGTCAAGAAGGGGGGAAAAAGCACGATGAGATTGCGACAAGTCCTTTGTGGAAATTCTTATCTGAGTGGAAGAAGGGGGACCGAGACCCTGACAGATTCAGGGCACAGTGTGCCATTGTGTGTTTGGAAGTGTGTGCACGTTTCCTTTTATTTGTCCTGTGAAATAGGACATGGTAAAAAGGTTCCTACTCATCTAGTCTCATGTCATTCTTTCAAGGGCAAATGACCTATTTGGCTGGTGCCGGGGCCTTATTTAAAACACACACACACACACACACACACACAGTACACACACATGCTGGAACCAGAGCACAAGGAGTAGATGGAATTTTCTCTCACATTCACACATATTCTTCAGTCTGCTGCCAGTCTGAAGGTAACCTTTCCCTTCCTCCCTTTATCTTCGTCTGTGTAACACCTTCTCCCCACTCTGTTTCTCACCTCCTTTCTCTTGCAGCACAAAAGGACACCTCGCTAAAAGGTGAGCCTGCAACGAGATGAAATTTAATCAGACAAGAGGGGACGTTTAATAGATCGCCGAAGGGAAAAATAAACACTTCTCCTCTGCTTTTTAAAAACAAGTCCGAGTGACAGCCACCTCGACAGAAAACGCCCCTAATCAAAACATAACTGTAACTGTTCCTCGCCACAAAGTAATAACCACTGACAAATTGAATTGCATACTTTTCATGCCACTTGTGTCATCAAGTGTTTTGTGAGGCAGCTAAAATAGCCGGGAAATCGTTTACCAAGGCAGCGGACGGCCTGTGCAGTCAGCAAAAAAGGTGACGGGTCATGAATTCTGTTTTCCACGGGGAAAAAGAGGATGAAAAACACTTCTGAGAGACTGAATGATAGAAGAGCCACGTTGGTCTTAAAGCCTGACGCGGTCAAAACACACCGCTGTGTGTGTGTGTGTGTGTGTGTGTAAGGCTCCTGTGCAAAGCACCTCCTAGATGTGTGTTTATGAGGGTGCTTGTGTCTTTGTGTGTGTGTTTGTGTGCTTCACACAGTCTGAATTCAGGTTTGGGTGTGTTAACATGCACAGATTTGAATGCAATTTTGTGACTAGTGTGTGTGTGTGCGTGTGTGAATGTGCATCCACTTTCATAGGCGTAGATTTGGAGGAGGGTGTACGGGGCACATCCCCCTCAACCTTTAAAACATGTGCATTTAGCCCCTGCAATAAAAACATTAAATTAGCAGAGGACTTTTATTGTGACCAAATTTAAGTCATTTATATAATAAATTAATGCAGCAAAGGAAAAAAATGTTGCATAAAAATTCACCAGAATGCAGAAAATTATGTGTTTGATGCTCAAAAATTTTCTGATAGAGACAGCTTGATAACATGTCCACTAAATATATTAAACTGTGTGGACCCCGATCTAAAGCAGTAAAGTAGTTAAAAAAGACGACCGGTCCGACTCTCATGTGCATCTGTGCAAAGCTGGAGCCGGGATGTGATTCAGGGCCTAATGTCAATATAACAGGCAGCACCAGCATGTGAGTGTATTGATCAGAGTGATTATACAGTTATAAGCACTTCCTCCATATCTATATTTAGCATGCGCTACTCATGTAAACTAATTGGCTGGATTCTATTTCCTGGGCAGAAGCAGGATAGACGAACATAGACGTAAAGGCTGTATAAAATAATGGACGTAGCCACCATGACATCACCCATTGGTTTGTGGTTTCCCGTCTGATGCCTCAAGTTTGGTGTTTTGGCTGTTGCCATCTTGGAATTTTGAAACCAGAGATGATCATATTTGGATGAGAGGGCGGAGCTGTGGAGGAGCGAGGGGTGGATCAGACTGTGGTGACGCCTCGCAAACAGCTGGTCACGCAAAGCAGCCTTAATTTTGTGTAACTTTAAGCCTTAATGAAATGTAAACAGGTGAGTTATATAAAAATTCACCCCTTGTATAGAGGTCAAGAGACAATAACCATTTTTTCAACCAGGCATTATTTCTGCTGTAACATTGGGCATTTTAACATGGGGGCCTGTGGGGACTGACTCGTTCTTGGAGCCAGCCTCAAGTGGCCATTAGAGGAACTGCAGTTTTTGGCACTTCTGCATTGGCTTCCTTTTTCAGCCTGACAGGTTACCACTCGGTTTTCACGTTACCTGAAGGCCACTGTAGGTGGCTGTAAGTGAGAGGTGAGCAGAAGAGTATTCAGCTGGCTGCAATCTGCAATCCTCACCGCTATGGATGCCCTTAAATTCTACACGCTGATCAAAGCGTGTAAGATTTAGTGGGATTGCAGTGAGGACTGCAGATTGGATAGATTTCCTTCAATGTTCATTTTTCAGTGTTTAATGAGAGCTGAATTATCCACAGAGGTGTCTTTGTCTTCAATCAAACAAACCAAGTCATTTAAACCGAAAAACCCCACTGAATAAAGCAGGTTCAGGTTAAAACATCCATGTTTTTCCGATCACACACACTCGTCGCAGAGGGGCTGCTAAAGAATAATGTGAATGGCCCTATTTAGAGCCAGAGTTTGGTTTGTCAGTCCTGGGCTACTAAAGAAACACTGCAGTGCAACATGGCAGTCTCTGTATACGAGGATCTGCTCCCTGTGTAGATACAAACGGCTCATTCTAAGGTAACAAAAACACAACCATTTTTATTTCCAGGTGGTTATACACCAAAGAAACTTATTCTATTATATTTCATTTCTGCCAACATGTCCTCCTAAACCCTACACACTGCACCTTTAAACCCAAGTAGCACAGGGGGCACACTGGGAGGGCAGAACAGGGGTGTGTTCGGGGCCTGGCTATTGAATCTGTAAACCAGTGGATATGTATTCATACATATATATATATAAGGTCTATTTAAAAGTGCAAAAGCAGGTCTGTGGGGGGGGGGGGGGGGCAGTCCCCTCCAGACCCACCCATCCTGCCAGGCCTGTTAATCATCATGTTTCTGAATTTTATTTTCAGTATTGATTCATCTGCAGATTTTCTGGGATCAATATTTCATTCTAGAAAATGTCAGGAAATAGTGAAAAATGCTCAAGTTCCCAGAGCTCAATATTACATTTTAATACGACTTGTTTTACCCAACCAACAGTCCCTGACCCAGAGATATTAAATACCAGTGGCATAAAACAGAGCAAAGCAACACATTGGGAAATTAAAACCCGGCGAACTATCACCTCTGCTTGATAAGAAACCTACATTATTTAACAGGTATTAAAATTCTAGTTGATTGAATTTCTATAGATTGAATAATTAAATAATGTAGCAGTCATTTCAGCTCTAGCCTTGTCACGCTACGTTTCAAGGTCGATTTGGTGCTTGGAAGCAGGCTCAAACGTTTCTGGCCTAGTGATGATGCTGTAATAAAAATGGGCTGCAGCTATAGTGCACAGGCTCCTCTCCACGGGGCTACAAATTAAACCTCACTGGAGACATGCGGGCCGATCTCGTCGCATTTACAAACCAGCTATCTCTTTTAATTTCAGTGGCATCTCAACACAACATAATTAGACATAATAATGAGTTGAGATTGACATTTTTGTGCTGCAGAAATTAAGATACACAATTACAGATACACAGTTCAGTGCAGCTGATCCGTAGAATCGGTAGTTTGCTTCAGGCTGTTAAATGTACCAGATGGTTGGGGTTTCACTGGTACACGACTATTCACAGAGTGCCAGACAAGAAAAACACAGAGAGCTGTGCTAATTTGACTTGCAAATAAATATGTCAGTGTGATTGCCAACACTTGCTGACACTTGCTGACACCCGTTATATTGTTTCATCCTGGAAAAGTTTGAGCAAAACAAATGTGAAGAGTTTTCTGTGAAAACATTCTTTCGCTCTAGTTTTTAAGTACATGAGAATATATCCAAACCACTCAGGTTCAGATTTCTCCAAACAAGCTGTGTGTAAAATTAGGAGCAGCAGTTCAGCATTGTTTTCAGCCACAGTATGAAGAGCGACATCTGATTCCAGTGCTCAAAGTTCAGCAGCAGACAATGTCTCCCTCATGTGGTCAAAAGCAGGAACAACAGGTGAGGAATTTGTTCACTCATTAATTCCCTGAGCCCACCAGACACTGACCAAGTCTTCTCCAACAACACCAACGACTGCCAACATTCTAATGTCGTGAAAGTGTTTGATTAGGCCTGCAAGCATGCATACATATGAACACACACACACACAAACATTGACAGACTCATTTACGTAATTAATGGAATAAAAACATTTGGAGTATCTCCAGACTTCGGCCTCAAGGCCAAACTTTCAGCACGCAGCAGCTTTCTGAGGGATTTGGGGCAAATTCTATCATGTTGGTGTAATTACATTACATGAGTCACTGTGACCGCGGGCAATAAAACGCTAATGTTTTTCTAAATGCCAATTTCCTGCGACAAGTTAATTTCACCTCTTTGCACACTGCCAAGTCCTTTGCTCCCTCCATGCACAATGCACAGCCCAAAATCAATTAACAAGTTGGACAACAGAAATATGAGCGTATATCGTGACCTTCTGAGCACACTTGAGGAAGTGTTTTCACCGGAAATGTTCAGAGAGACTTCAGACTTTATGCAAAACATCCTGCAATATGTGGAGAAACTTTGCTTCACTGCAGCCAGTGGTCAGTCAAGAAGTCTGTCACTCTATCAGTCAACTAAAGCTCTGAAGGCTCTGTTCAAAAGATAGTAAAAAATATTCATAGTTTGTTTGGAGTGAAAGGTTTTTAAAAAGGAGAAAAGATCCAGAGTTAGGGTGTAAAAATAGACAGTGCAGGTCCTCCAACAATGTGTTGGGTGGAGCTGGGCCCTAATGAGTGATTGCCAACTTGTAAATAAGCCTGTGTTCAAAGACCAACTCTCATTAAATTTAAAACAGTGCCATTTACTATACATGCCCTTGAAAAAGAGAAATGTCTGTCTTTTTTTTGTTTTTTGTAAAATAGTCAATAGCATCAATTAAAAAAAACGGTAAGTTTATTCGAAATGAACTATAATTAACTATTAAAATTGTTAAATTAAATTAATAATTACTCATTTTCTTTGGTATTTTTTACCATATGCAGATATACAATGATGACGAGGTGACGTGCACAACGGTGCGCGCTGGGGAGAACTTGCTTTTTGTCATATTTGCTGAAAGTGTCACTACATCCAGAGAGTGTGCTAAGATCGTCCGCAACTGGACTTGCTTGTGTTTCTTGAAGAAGTTTCGCCTCTCATCTCACCTCTCAAGAGCTCATGTGACCCCTATGACTCTGCAAGGGTGGGTAGGTGCGAACCCTTGCAGAGTGTGTAAGGGTTCCCACCCACACAGGGTTTATAGCCTGCACTTCATACCAGTCATTTATAACTGAAGAAGCTTCTTGGATAAGAGGCGAAACTTCTTCAAGAAACGCAAGCAAGTCCAGTTGCCTACAATAAAGCACTTACGACTGACATGACCTGGATGACTGAGAATCTTTACCCACAACATCCAGAGAGTGGTACATGAGACTGACAGTTCGTCCTGCTCCTGAAGGCATTTCTAAGGATGCATTCACACTGGCGCTATTTGGTCTGCTTTAAACGAACCCTGGCCCGCTTCCACGGATAGTTAGGCTTGCTTGGAGTGGAACGCTCATTCGATCTCTGGTGTGGGCCAAACGAGCGAACCCTTCGATTCGTCGATGAGCCAGGTTTTCTTCTTCCTCATGCTTTTTTTCTTCCTGGTCAGTGGTCGTTTCGGGCAAAAGCGCCCCCAAACGAGCAGCTGTTGTAACTGCGTGACGTTGTCCAGGTGGTTTGGTCCCTTTTAAAAAGTGTAGTGTGAAATGGAACCGAACAGAGCTAAGGAGTCTCTAACGCAGCTGTAGATCATGTCCTCACAGTCAGGGGTGTAGCACTAAATTCAGGGCCCTATGCAGTCTCTATGGGCCTCTTGACCTTCTTGTCTTGATCCGTGTCTTTCTCAGAGCAAACTTTATCATTTTACAGTTAAACACTAAAATATGTGTATTTTGCAGACGAGAAATAGGCGATGCAGTTACAGAATCTTGATTCATATTTGATCGGCGCTTTCACATTTGACAGTTTGACTGCAGTGTGTTAGAGGCTCCTTAGCGCTGATTGGTTTTCATTCACGTGGTGGATTCTAATGCCGAAAACGCACCAAGCCGTGGCTGAGTGCAGAATGTGGTGAGCTGCGGTGCAGTTTCTATGGAAAGCTGCGATAGCCAGTCCGAGCTGCAGCCGGTTGATTCTGCGGAAACTAAAAGTTCTGTTACAAAGTATTTCTACCCTCCTGTATCCAACATGTCTCGTGCCTGCAAAAAAATCATATCATTGCACCGAGTGGTACCACAAGGAGGCAAGGGAAAATAATTGTTTTTCACAAATGATGTGTGTCACAAACCTCTGTCAGGATAGGATACGGTAACACCGTCTCTTCCTGCACATGAGAGAAGACCCTCACTGGCACATGTCCATTAATCTGAACCCAAGCTATGAGCTTTTCCCTAAACCTAACCAACAGAGAGCTTCCTGGCAGGAAGCCCTGATGGCAGACTTCTTCCAACAGCTCTCTTCTTTCGGCTCAACTCTTTCAAACGTTGAGCCTGGACAGCTGGCCTGAATTTCACAGCAACATGTGTCCACATATATGACTCAGTCTTGATTCAAACAGGCTGAGGTCACGGCCTCTGTGATGATTACAGAAGAATTGATTGAACTCAAATTGGATCCCGATTTAAATCACTGTAAACTCAAATAGAGTTTTTGAAGAGGTGCAGCCATGAATAATTTGGTGCTTCCTATTCTGTGGTGCTAATTATGTAGTGCAGTTTGTGTCTGGTGTTGTTCTGTCTGTATTTTTTATTGTTGTTTGTACTTTGCGCTGTTACTTGTGTTGTTGTTGCTGAGTCTTCTGTATCTTCAGGCCCAGCTAGGGACAGGCACTGCAAATTAGCTTTAACTATTAATGTTGTGATGTGTGGCATCTATGTATGCTACATACTTGTCCCTATACAAATAAATAAAGTCATTTTCAGGCTGCACTACTTTAAAGCTGTGTACACCTGGTATTAACATGCATTTTGGATGATCCAACCACAAGCTGTCAGCACTAAATAGAAGTGTTAATGACCACTAAGACGCATTGTGATCCGATCATTCAAACCACTTGCCAAGGTGGTCTGGGACACATTTGACACATATCTTCTGTAGTCCAAACACTTAAGTGTCCTGATGTGTCAGTGAAAAGGACATCATCATCATCATCATCATCAGTGCAGGATGTGGTAGTTGTTTGGATGGCAGTTTGCTAACGCTCTACAACTTACCCATTTCATGTTGAGTTTGACGAAGTGTTGTGTGACTGTCCATCGTTTTGCCCTGTGGAAGGAGAAGGAAGTCTGCTGACAGCGAAATCTCCAGCTATGCTCACACAACCACAAACATAATTAGCGAGCATACTACAGAGCAGCTAGCAAAAGTGTGGACGTGGTAACCGTGCACGGGGCAGTAGCGAACACAAGGTGTCAGCTGGAGACGCATGACAGACACAGGTGTGAACGGCAACATGTCTCGACTGTCCACTTGTGATCAGATCACCCAAAACACATTAATACCAAGTGTAAACAGGGCCTTACTCTCGCTTCAGCCATGTTTCTTTGATTTACAGACAAGTGACAATGCAGCCATCTTGTGCTTTTGATATTTAGTTGAAATTTGGCCAAATTTCAGAAACGTCTGATGTTTAAAATGGGAATGGTAAGGTGGCAATTCTGGCAAGTGTAAGTTCAAGACTGATCCTCCACAAGCCAAGTACTTTATCAGCTGTTCCATTTTTCACTAGGGTTGCAAATCAAAAGTTTCATCATGATGAGGTAAGTTTTCAATTCTTTGGACAGCGATACGATATTTGCACGAACTGCCACGACCGTTTCAATTCGATTCAATCCAGGGGTCTGTGATAAATATGAGATAATATCAGTAAATATCCTCACTATCTTCTTCCTGGCTGCCTGCCATTGTCTGCCTGGCACCAGGCCCGCTAGAACTGTTTGAATATGTTGAAGATAGCAATATGTGTCCATGTTTTCACTTCACATTGATCATACTGGATAATTGATCACTGAATCTATTTTAACACCCTATTTGTTCACCCTGGATTTCAGTCAACATATGTAGACAGCAAGTTTTAGTGGCACATAATACTAGCTGCTAAGACGTTGCCATACCTTTAAGTTGCAGAAATGCTCACTCTCTTCTTCAGCTACCTCTCTGTTTTCAGACCTCATCATCAGTGACCCTGAGCGTCTTCTCCTCCAGATATGATCAAACAGCACTGGCACTGTTCCTGAGATCAGAACTGAACACATTAGAAAACACTGATGCTTTTGCTACAGAATCATTCTTTAATTAATTGAATAATACTACTCTGCATGTGCTGACAGGGTGAGACGCTGACTTGTTTCTAATGTGCCTCGACTGGTTTGAGGAATTTGCTTGAATCCAGTTTCATCATCTTGACACCAGCTGAATGCTTCCATCCCAAACCTTTAATCACTGCGAATGAATCCAGACACATCACAGCTGTTGTTTACAATTTTATTATTGTTATTGTTTTCTCGTTGTCAGATAAAAGCAGATAGAGGAGCAGAATAATCAGAAACAGCGTGCAGCTTTGGGGTTCCTGTCCAAAGCCGGACGAGAGAACTGTCTGAGGTGAGTATATATTAACAACACAGGGCAAACCCCACTGTCATAAATGCTACATAACACTGTCCGTATCGTCAACAGTCACAATAATGGCTGCTGTCACTTGTATGACAGATAGCCCGTCACACATTCATGACACAGAGATATTCTGAGGTAAGCTAGAGTTGGCTAGTGTTGTACTGAGCAAATAAACATCTATGTACTGTATATCTATAGTGTCGTGACTGTGTCATATCCTGTTCCTGGGAGCACAGTAGCTCATCTCTACCTTGGCATAGCTTTGGCATTAGGAGGTAACATGGTAGCACCCTGTTGGGGGCCAAGAACAAGCGCCTTTGTCCATTTCATGGACATTTGGGGAGTAACTCCCACGGCCTTGGGCCAGTAAATATAGGGGACTAAGTAATGCAGAGTTTAAAGGAATACTTCACCTGCAAAATGAGCATTTGTGTAACAACTACTTGTCGTGTGTTACCTTGAATTACTGAAGAAAAATGTGTTGTTCTTGCATACCTCTATGATGAACGGAGGATCCATCAAGGGCGAACATGCTTCATGAATTGAAGTAAATGATGAGCACGTTTAACAACACACAAAACTGTATCAAAACATCCATTTACAAACCCTCACACAACTCAAGCAGTATAATCCAAGTTTTGTTTATCCAGTCGTATGCTCAGTGTCTCCCAAACACATGCATTTAAACTACAATTGCCACCTCATGGTTGTATGCCTTTGCTAACCAGTTAAGTTACAATTTACATCCATGTCCATCCAGACTCATATGTAGCTATGACAGTTGACAAAAAGTACAGATGTTGCTGTAAAGAAACTTCATATTCTAAAATGAAGATGCTTCACACACTAATTCAACCCAACAGCACAGAGGATCTATACAATCAGCACAGTTTCAAAAAATTTGTGTCACAAATTCAGTATCTGCCCAAATGTCTCCCCTTCTGTTCCTGAGATACGACGCTGAATAATGGCCAGAAAACATGATGACGTCACAGTGAAGTTGACATTTTTGTGGGGTCACACTGACCTTTGACCACCAAATTCAAATCAATTCATTCTTGAGTCCAAGTGGACATTTATGCCAAAAATTTGAGGAAATTTCCTCAAGGGGTTCTTGAGATATTGTGTTCTTGAGAATGAGATGGACACAGTCACAGTGACCTTGATCTTTGACCACCAAATTCTACTCTGTTCATCATTTATTCAAGTGGACATTTGTGCCACAACCAGAAAACTGGATGCCTGCGGCCCCAGCTGTCACTGGTGTGGGGGCAGAAAAATTTCGATTTAAAACATGTCAGTACAAACAGTCTAATGCACGGCCAAGTGGCGCACAATGCTCACGGCTTGAGTGTTTTAAATCTTTATGTTTTAGTGAGAATGCATGTGTCAGGGTTTTCACACATTTTTATGGACAAAATTTCTAAACTTTTCCATGACTTTTCTAGGGCTGTACCCAAATGACAATTATGTCAGTCAAATCAGATTTGGCGTTAAATACAAATATTCAACTATTCGTCCTTTGTTTTTTTTCCTTTATAAAGATGTAAAGTTTGAACAGGGCTCACTGGGACGTTCAGTGTGACAACAGCATCCATGTTATATAGTAAACCAGCTGACGGCACTAACAGTGGATCAGAATCATTTTTAGCCGACATCAAACAAAAGCCAGACACTGTGTTGTATTAAGTTGCTCTGAGCTGTAACCTCACCACTTCTAAGCAGAAGAGAGAAGATAATGTTGTCTCACAGCTAGAATGTTTCTCCTCCTCTGTGCCGCTCCATCAGGAGCGCTCACTCCGCAGCAAAATCTGGGGACCAGAATGTTCCCAGAAGTACAATGTATAGCACCCTGACCTAGACTTTTTCAGGACTCATATTTTTTTGCCCCACTTGCCCAGGGTTTTTCAAACATATCAGACTTATACTCCATTCAGAAAGACGAAACACGGGAAAAAATACACAAACATACCTGATGGTAAACAAAACAGTACACATAACTGAGCTACGTGATGTCGACCGCTACATTAAATAGATTTGCCTTTTTGTTACATTACGTAAAAGCTTATCCATGGAAAATTACTGAAACAATTTCATCACACACAACAAAATCCCACGACTTTTCCAAAACTTTCAAAGGTTTTTACAAATGCCATGACTTTTCCAGGTTTTCCATGACTGTGGGAACTCTGAATTGTGTTTGGGAGACACTGAGCATACAACCTGGATAAATGAGACTTGGATTATACTGCATGAGTTCTGTGACAGTTTGTGAATAGATGTTTTTGTGATATAGTTTTGTTGTTGTTAAATGTGGTCCCAGTTTACTTTGAGTCATGAGGAATGTTTGCATTTTTTGGATTCTTCGTTCACCATAAAGACATGCCAAAAAAACAGTTTCCTTCACAAATTCAAAGTCACATGTAGTAAGTAACTGACACACAAATGATCATTTTGTAAGTGAAGTTTTTTAAGGAAGCTATTCAAGTTTGACAAATAACAGTTTCTATATAGTGCTAATGTAATTTGAAGGAAAGCACCCACAGACGTGTATATTCTCTGGGTTATGTACATGTCGAGGCCCAAATGCAGGTAGTCGGTAACGCTTCCCTCTTTCAGTTATAGTGAGATCCACTTTGAAGTGCAGCTTTGCAGTCATACAAACTTACAGGAGCTTAAGCTTTAGCTTATTCCAATAGGAGAGAAGGTGCTTGTAGCGTGTAAGCTAACGCATCACTTTTGATCACATTTGTTTTAGCGTTCTTTCAAACGTTAAAGAAAAACATAAACTGAGTAGACCTGTGTGTGTAGTCTAGCTTCACTGGCTGAGTTGAGGATTGAGACAGACTTTGAAATGAGGATATCCTCCAAAAATGACCAAACAAACAGCAGCATTCAGTATAACAAAGAAGACCGATGACAAAGAGATACGATGATATATTGTCTTAGGCTTGTCTTGCTAATATAAAAAGGTATAAATAACACATCCTGTTTTGGTTAAACACAGTTATGATGAGGAAAATCAAGATGAAGAAAAAAAAGCGGGTGTTAAGACAACTCTTCACTGTCCTTATCCACCATTTTTTGGGATTTCCTGAGATTCCAGTTGTCCCTCAGGGCTTTACGGATTTGATAACAGCACTCGTTGATTGATCGACTGACTGAATCAATCGATTGATTGAGGTTAGAGTCTTACGAACCAGATGGGTCAAAGACATTCAAGCAAGCGCAGGGCATTCGTATCACCATTAACTGGATACTTGATAGCGTACTTTAACCCCACACCCAAACACACCTGACCTGCAGGCTCAGCACGCTCGTGGCACCACAGTCCATCAAACAAGCGCTCTGAAAAGGCTAAAAGAAGGCATGTAGCAAAGAAACAAGAAAAGGCTTAGCTTAAAATGGGCGAGGTATCTTTTACATAATTCTCCCTCTAAGGATTTTAGGCTTTTTAATACCATCTTGGAATGCACTATATATTGATATATATATATACTGTATATTGCCGTTAATATAAGCAGGATTACTGTTGATAAATACAGTGGTCTCCTTACCATCAGAGGCACCTCAGCGAGCCTCAGCACCCCTCTCCCTTTGATTTTCGGGTGCCACAGGCCCCAAAGGCCCTACGTGTGGAGGAGGAGACACTTATTGTTTTCCTATTTCATCTGATTAAAATTCAAATACGATCCAAACTCCACCGGCTTTGGTCACTCTTCATCCACAGTCTCCCTTTTTGAATCCTCCTCTTTCTGATCCAGGACCTGAGGGGTGGGGCTCGGCAGGGCTGCGACCTCTGTAGTAGCCAATGAGGAGGGGTCTTGTTGGTCAGCAATCCTGTGGGAAGATGTCTCTTCCTGTGGAAAAGTATGGATGCATACAGTTAGTAAAACCGTTGGATTTACACTGGGAATCCAACTGATTATATACATGTGAAAAGTATGAAGTGGCCCCACAGCAGCTTGGATTCATCAGGCTCTACTGTCTGCTCTGGCAGTTTCCTATCAGACAAGTCAACCTGTTTAAGAAAAATTCTATCACATAAATGTGGCTGTTCAAGGCTTTTGCAGTGAAATAAAAAGGTAGATAACTCCTCATTTCATCTTCATGAATCAGCTGTTCCTCTTCCACTGCAGCACTTTCAAAGTGAGCAACAGGAAAACATTGAAACAGGGTGTCCGACAAAAGTTGAGCTCAAAACGGTGTCGCTTGCAGCCAGTGAGGACACCTCTTTCGTTGGCTTCAAATCCAAAGTGATGCCATAGTGCAGCAGTTTTAGTTTTTTTTGAGAAACTCTACCATGTCTTGCCTCATCACATTAACTTTCTAGTAAACAATCACAACATGCACCGCTCTTCCCTTCTCCTACCTCTGCTGAAATCTGATCTCAATCATGTTGCTGTGCTCTAGGGCTGTCAAAAAAAATTTGAAGTACATAAGTATAGTATAGTATAAAAGAAATATATTAGAATATATACTTTTTTTATAAGTTTGAACCTAAATTTGATAATTCGAATATCATTAATAATTAATACTATCAATAATGTTGTATATCACGGCAAATCCCGTTCAGGCGGAGATGGCTCGTGCACAAGCCGGGGCAAGGAGGGACGCAGCGACGGAGGGAGAGGCGCCGATGGAGGAGCCCGCTGCGCCAACACCACCCACTGCGCTGTCCGCGATGTGTGACCTGTTCGGGGAGACATACAGGGAGAGTGTTGCACCTGCTGCCTCTCTGCCTACCCTTTTTGAAGAAGAGATGAAACGTTACCAGAATGAGACACCACTACGAGCCGACCAGGGTCCACTGTTGTGGTGGAAAACTACCCACTGAAGTATCCAAACATTGCTCAGATAGCGAGGCAGAAGTTGGTCATACCTGGCACTTCATCCGAGTGTCACATTCATATTGCGCCAGCAATAAGCATCTTATTTTTAGGGCTGTACCCAAATATTCGGATATTCGAATATTCGTTCTATGGATAGGTATTCGTTATGAAAATTTGGTATTCGATATTCGTTTTTTTATTTACTTTTTTATTTTTATTTTTTTTTTACATTTTTTTTGGTGCTAAATGTAGTCTTTTTGTTGTTGGTAAATGTAGGTTATCAATAAAAATCAAAACTTTTAAACTGCATTGTTAAAAATGTGAAAATATAGTATCGCCTACCAACGGAGCTTGTGCGCACGACACGCTTGAGCGCATCTGTCTGAGGTTGTGGATCAATGCCAAGTTTTACCACTTTATCACTATTCCTCTAACTTGTAGCTGTTTTTTTCGTTATCTTTTGAATTTAATATGAATTATGGAACCGTTTTTGTCAACGTTTGTTTCCCCCGTTTTGTACAATAAATTATTGTTTAAAGTTTCAACAAGTTTCTTTTGGAGTGCGTGACACAAGTGTGTTTTGAAAACGACCGCGGACTGTCACCTGCTCAACGCATCAGTACCTTGGGATGCCATGACAATAGTAGCCAATAATGTCAAACTATCATTTACAGACCGATTTAACAGACGATCACTGCTGCCCGACCCGCAGGTCCATTTGCGGGTCCCGCGGGTTACGGGTCGACCCGCGCATCACTACTCAGCTCAGTCTATAAAGGCTGTACACACAACAGTAAGGCTATAGACATTATATTCTATTCAGGCCGGCAGAACCAGCAGCACATCGGCTCTACAGTGCACGGCACTGCTGATTAACCATTTTATTGCAGCACAGAGTGTCTGCCAGCAACCAATTACTTGCAGAGGCTTCCTACAACTTGTTTCAACGGTTCCGATTTAAATCAGAAGACAAACTAAACAGGATGACTAGCCAATGTAAAAATCAAAAGAAAGCATAGAATAATGTACTGAAGAAGACTGTTGTGTCATCACATTTTTTTGTGGTTTGAGAGCAAAGATCCAGTCGCTGCTGTGCAAAACTCCACAATACAATTAGGTCTGAACCCCCCACCCCCCGATTCTGAAATTTCTCCTGCCAAGTACCCTTGACATACGTCAGCCAAAAGATGCCAAATTCCTTTGATTTCACAGAGGCAGCTTACAAACCAGCACAACATATTTTTTTAATGGACGAGGCATGATACGATTCATGTGGGTCACATTTTCAGATTGTAAAAACTGGATTTATCTCAAAAAAATCCCGTTTGTGTGTCGGAGGCTTGCACAGATTACTTGTTGTTTTGCATGAGCAATTGTTTCCTCAAATCCCTACATCAGAGGTGGCGAGCGCAAAGCTAGCATGACCCGTAACGTCAACATTCATATGGCAGGTTGAAACACACCAGCCTGCTGCTGAGGCTTTACACACTGTCTTTATGTTCTCCTCTCCTGCCGTGACAGCTGAGAGACAACCTGCAATGTAGCAAACTGGCTCTTATGATCACCTTCCTCTGACCTGGCTAAACGTCGGCATGTATGCAGAACACGCGCTTTTCAGCTACAATCACCACAGCCAACGTATCCTTCTACTAGTTGTCTTTCTTTTTAATCAGCCAGTAAAGTGGCACCAGGTTGACTAACCTGCTCTGAGAACCGATGATTCACCTGATCGCCAAACTCGTGCATCTCTCCTTCCTCACCGTTTGAGTGGCAGCTTGGACTTGGCACCTCAATTCCATGGCTTTCCAAAATGGCAGCTTCTGGTTGTGTCAGAGGGAAGAGATGGAAACACTGTAAATATAAATGTACATGTTCATTTTCCATAGTGTAACATGGCCAAAAGCCTCCTCCTGTGAGTCTACATATCGTTGTTGTCATCAGAAAACATTTCTCTCCACCCTAATTTTCCATGTACACTGATGATGACATTTTCCTGGTTTGGAAATGTTCTCTGTCCTTTAAATAAACTACTGAGAAAAGGCCTTTTTTCCAAGCTCATAAAAAGTTGACCTTTTAGATACACATGGACAGCAACAATACACACAGTATTAGATCCTCACCGATATTCGCTCTTCTCTTCATCTCCTTCCGACGGTTGGCAAACCAGTTGTACACCTTCAACGCCGTCACACGCTCAAACTCTGACAGCTTACAGCCTGGGTGATGAAACACACACAGTCTCTCACTTAAAGTGCCAGCAGATATGGCTAAACCACAGGATCTCTGTGGAGACACCATCCACACCTGACTCACGTGAATTCATTTTACAGAGACATCTTGTACATATTTAAGGATAACAGATTTAATTCCACACAAAACAAACCCCTGGTGCAGTTTTAAAAGGTCAAATAAATCACTCAAAAAAGATGGTAGGAACTCATCAGTTGGGTTATTTCTAGCAAATGCAACTACTGAATTTATTAGATGTTTTTAATTACACTTAAGCAATAAAAAGGTCCTGTAAGACTTAGATTTAAAAAGGTGATTCGCATAAATACTATACCAGGCATGAAAAGTCACCCAGGGTGTACAAGGTGACACAAATACAACCCCCCTATGGGAGGCTGGGGGCATGACCCACTAGGAAGATTTTTTTTTTAAATTATCAGCTTTATAATATGGATTTACAGTTGATTTAATCATGATGATATTGAGAAAACTCACCCTAGAATTAATGTAATCTTACTGCTACAAAACCAGGCCCAATGTAGGCGGACATCAGTTCAAATCTCACACCTGCCTGAACATGTGTAATTCTCTAATCCTGAAATAGAATCAGATAATGAGCGCTCGATTCAGACGTTATCACAAACACAACCACCCATCTTGCATATACTCAAAAAAACTTTGTCATTATCACACTGCTGTATAAATACAATGTCTTAACCGCTGTCTCATGACTTAGTGTCATGTTGCAAATAGGAGATGACAGTATCAGCCTTGCTAATATTATCTTAGCATAAAGAAAAAACATCAGTAATGTTTTTACAGGGTATATGCAGGAATCCTGAGGTTAATTTCAATACCTTTTTAAGACTTTTTTAAGACCTTCCAAAAAAACCTTAACACCTCATCGCCACTTCAAGCTGTCGTTAGCAGTAACGCATCTTTAACTTACTAAACAGTTGTAGTTTGCAATTAAATCTATGGAGCACAAATATACAACAGAACTCAGATAAGATGAAAAGGAATAAAGCTTGAAAGAATAAATTAAACCAAAGGCAGGTTTATTAAAATAAACCTTAGGTCATAACAAGTAACACAGCTCTACAGCTCAACATCAACTATTCAAGGCCAACTTGATGAAAACAACAACCTTATGGCTAGCCCCCTGCACGTGAGATTTAGGGCTGACCAAAAAAACTGAAGTTTTGTTCGATGGCACGGGATTCGATTGTGAGACAAAAAAATAAATAAATAAATAAAAATAAAATCAAACATTCTGCCTTTTTTTTCTCCCGTTTTTTGGGGGGACCTTGAACGCAACACGAATCATGCTGTCCATTTACGGTTGTTTTTTCCCCTTTAGCCATTTGTAAACTCAAAGAACAAGAAGCAATGTCTGTTAGGCATATAAGATTTCATGTTCCAGTTCGTGTTTTTAATTGATTGATTGTTTTTGGTTGACACATGCTGCTCTGAGTCGCACATTTGTCTGCTTGCGCTGCAGTGCACACCGAAGGTTTTAAATTTTAGTGTTAAATCAAAAGTTAAACACTACTTATCAGCAACTAGAGGTGTTTTTACATTTGTGAATATTTTTTATCTTAATTCTAAGGTTTTTTTGACAACTCAGACGGTGTGGTTCTCCATTTCATTTCCAGAGACTCTGCCATTGCAATTTTAAAAACTCATCAGATCTACATGAAGCACACAGGGGTCCTTTTTTGGATTGAAAATGTTGAATTTTGCTGAAGGGGGGAAAGTTCTGAAACTTGTGTATGTACACAATTTGTTTCATCAAGGCTAAGTTGTGCAAGAATTATGAGCACTGTTAACATTTCTATCGTGTTTGTGGTCAAGTGTACTGACCACAAACATGTTGAAGAGTTATTTTTTTACACTGTCCATTCCCAACCTCTCCCATTATTTACACAGACTAGTTTCCATCCATGTGTGCTTCACACACACCTTCTGTTGGCAGCAAGGAAGAACTACACTATCAGTACAGTTTCAAGGAGGACACCCGAGATTAATGTCACCAATTTAGTATCTGACCAAATGTCTCCCCCTCTGTTCCTGAGCTGTGGTGTTGAATAATGGCCAGAAAACATTATGATGTCACAGTGAGGTTGACCTTTGACCTTTTGGATATAAAATCTCATCATGTCATCATTTTATCCTGTCAGACATTTGTGTGAAAATTTGTCATTATTAGTGTATGAATTCTAGAGTAATGGCCAAAAACATGTTTTGTGAGGTCACAGTGACCTTGACCTTTGTCAACTATTCAAATCAGTTTATTGTTGAGTCCAAGTGAGCGTTTTTGCCAAATTTATAGAAATGCCCTTAAGGTTTTCTTGAGATATTGCATTCATGAGAATGAGACGGACAAGGTCTCCGTGACCTTGACCTTTGACCACCTAAATCTAATGAGGTTATTGTTAGCCCTTTGTAAACAGGAATTGTGCAAATTTGCAGGAAAGCCCAATCAGTCTTCTTTCAGCACTGGCAGTATAAAAACAAAATCGCGGAGTTCGGGGCAATGGGGGGCGTGAGCAAGTAACAAAACGTGTAGCTCAGCGTGTGACGTAAACAGTGACGTGAGAGGGAAGCCGCGGCTGGTCAGTCCTTCACCGTCCCCGTCATCTGACGGTTAATGGCCTCTTCGTTTGCGAGGACAAGGAGGGCGCGCAATTCCTTGTCTCCCCAGTTGCTCATCTTTACAGTGTCTGTCAGGTTTGTGTTTCCCTCTTGCTACTAGCTGCTCGCTAATTCCTGCTATCAGCTGTTTCCTGTTTATCCACCGCCAGTGGGTCACACGTGCGGCGTCATCAACAGCTCCTCCCACAAGTCATCAATAGCCCCTGCCGTTGCGGAAGACCACCTCTGACTTTTTAAACTAAAAGGGTTCCACCAATATGTCTACCCTACGAGGCGGAAAATTGGGCACCTCAGATCAACTCGCCAATCCAGCTCTGTGTGTCTAAACGCTCGCAGCTTGCCGGCAAAATGGCCCAACATTCGCCAAAAACCTGGCAGTGTAAAAGGGGCTGTTGAGTCCACATGGGCATTTGTGTCAAATTTTACACAAGGGGTTCTTGAGATATCGTGGTCAGGAGAAGGGGACGGACATTCGTAAAATCCAAAAACATGCCTCCGACCACAGCTATCGCCATCGCAGAGGCGTAAAAACGTGTAAATGTGAATACTATGCTTGTTTTGCTTCACAAGTAACATGGTGTTGATAAAAATCTACCTAGTAATAAAATAATATTCATATTAAGGCTGCGACTACTATTGAATTAATCTTTTACTTTCTGATTAATTTGTCTTTTACTCTGTTGAATGTATTAAAGAATAAGAAGTGTCCAAATTCAGAATCTAAAATGATTAAACTCCTTATTTTGTCTGATGAAGAGTCCAAAAGCTCAGGCTGGTTACACTGATAGGAGGCAAAGAAAAGTGGCAAGTCTTTATATTTAAGAGGCCGTTAACAATAAATGTTTGGTAGTTTTACTTTTTCAATGACTGAAATGATCAATTATCAAAGTAGCTATCACATGAATTACCTGTCAACTCACTAACCAATCAATCTGATCTATTACAAACATCAAAAACTAGCACGCAGCATGTCATTTTGAACAAGAAACTTAAGAAACTTGATCTAAGCTATGTTGATCAGCTGCCTGAGGACGTATCTGACAGGAGCACGCCTCCATACAGTCCCAGCGCCTCTTCCTACCTGGTTTCTGAATGACAGAGTTACAGGCGTTGGCAATCTCTTCTCGCTTGGCTTCATCTGGGTACTGGTTCTCCATGAAGAAGCTGTAAGAGACAAACATCCACAGTATTGGAAACAGTTAAATCATGTTGCATCATAGCCTGCACATTTATTAGAAGATGGCACCAGTCTGAGCAGCGCTCTGTACGCCCTCATTTTACACCTCATCTACTTTTAGTCTTTGTATTGAACCACAAGAGAGAAAGGACAATATTTATACAGTGGAAGAGCTACAGGAGAGGTCGTCACTGCAAAGGAACAGATTAATGGATGCATTAAGTAGATTAATTTCTGCTATTCAAGCACTGCATCTTTAAATCTCTTCCCTGGCCTGGAAATATGACTGGTGAAAACAGTAACTTATATATTCAGGTAAAGATCAGAGTAACCTTCCTTTTCCTCGTCAAATTATCCTCACTCATGTCTCGTGTCTTTCTATCCCTCCAAGGCTGAAAAAGAATCATCATCTCACATTACAAAACACACAGAGATCAATTTCTTCCAGCCCTCTGTTCCTCTCACCCTCTGAGTTGCCCTATCCTGTCCACTCTGTCTCAGACACACACACTCACACACACACACACACACACACACACACACACACACACACACACACACACCACATCATCTTCACCTCTACTGTATCGTCCTTGGGTCTAAACTAGCTCATAAAGATCAGCACTGCGGTAGAATTGCGTAATCCGGGGCCACTGCTGGTGAGTGTTGTCTGAGGGCCTGCGTGGTCTTATTACTGTGAGTGCCCAGACTGCACCCTATACTTACAGCAACCATGTAATAGACAAATCAATTGCACACAGCGGGTAGGACTGTAGAGGAATGCCTACTCCTCTTTCTCTGCATCTTTCTGGGTTACTGAGAAGACTGGCTGGGACAAATATGTTACAGAGAAGCAGAGACACAACACTTCTAATAAACTGGAATTACTGCCTCGTGGCTGTACACCTCCGCGAACCAGTCAAGCTGCAGTTACAGTTCACATCCAAGTCCAAGTAAAATGTTATCACTTCGTCATTTTATTCAATTAGACGTGTGTGAAATTTTGTCATAACTTAAATCATGTTCTTCTTCTCCCTCTCAGCATTGTTTCTCTTCTTATGGATTATTTCAATTTTGTTTTTTTGGTTTGTTGTTCTCTGTGAAGCATCTTTGAGAATCCAGAAAAGTGCTGTATTAATCCAGTGTATTATTATTACTGTTATCAGCAGTAGAAGTAGTATTAAAATCTAATCAGTTCACTCCCGACTCTAAGTGGACGTTTGTGCCAAATTAAAGGGAATTCCCTAAAGGCCTTCTTAAGGTGTTGCGTCCACTAGAATGAGACGGATTAAGTCACAGTGACCTTTGATCTTTAACCACCAAAATCCAATCAGTTAACTGTTGAATCCAGCTGGATGTTTGAGCCAAATTTGAAGAAATACTCTAAAGGCGTTCTTGAGATATCATGTTCACGAGAATGGGACAGAAGGATGGACAGGCGGACAATACAAAAAATAATGCCTCCAGCCTCGACAGAGGCAATGCCTGAGCCCAGAGGGACCCGTCAGGACCCGGCAGATCAGGCCTGGCTTGAACAAACATTTACAAATAATGTTCAGGTCAGTTCAGCCCAAAAATTACAGACCTACTGTGTTTGCTGGGAAACTTCTTGTTCAGCGCTGAGCTACTTAAGCATAGCCCGTAAAAATTCATGTAGATTATAGTTAGCTTGCTAATGATGGAGGACGTCGAACAAAACGCCATCACCTAACATTACTCCACACTCTGTGTCCTTGCTCGGGACATTCTGGCCTTTTCAGTTGCAGCAGCAGCAAACATAACTTCAGCATTGCTGGACAAACCATAAAACAGAGGAGGCAGCGCTGAAGCCATCCATGGTGGATGCTAACACTTTCCTCCATAGCCCTTTTTAAACAGGAACTGTGCAAATTTGCAGGAAAGCCCAATCAGTCTTCTTTCAGCATTGGCAGTATAAAAACAAAATCGGGGAGTGCAGCAAAATGCCGCCTACCTACTTTTCTTTATACAGAATGTGCCTTTTTCGGGGCAATGGGGGGCGTGAGCAAGTAACAAAACGTGTAGCTCAGCGTGTGACGTAAACAGTGACGTGGGAGGGAAGCCGCAGCTGGTCAGTCCTTCACCGTCCCCGTCATCTGATGGTTAATGGCCTCTTTGTTTGCGAGGACAAGGAGGGCGCACAATTCCTTGTCTCCCCAGTTGCTCATCTTTACAGTGTCTGTCAGGTTTGTGTTTCCCTCTTGCTACTAGCTGCTCGCTAATTCCTGCTATCAGCTGTTTCCTGTTTATCCACCACCAGTGGCTCGCACGTGCACCGTCATCAACAGCTCCTCCCATAAGTCTTCAACAGCCCCTCCCGTTGTGGAAGGCCGCCTCGGTCTGTTTAAACTAAAAGGATTCCGCCAATATGTCTACCCTACGAGGCGGAAAATTGGGCACCTCAGATCAACTCGCCAATCCGGCTCTGTGTGTCTAAACGCTCGCAGCTTGCCGGCAAAACGGCCCAACATTCGCCGAAAATCTGGCAGTGTAAAAGGGGCTCATGTTAATTCCAAATCAACCACAATGACTGGGTTGTGTAAATAGTTCGTTTAACAGCGGTTAAAATTCAAGAAGAGTTCATGTAGATGAAGACTTGAAATACGCCAACAATGTGGGAGAGACACGTGTGCCTTCTGACGGTCCTTTACAAGGTGCCACGCGTGTAATCTCTGTATACAGGCAAGCTGTAACCATAGTAACAACAACAGCTTGACAGTGACAAATTCAGTGCTTCAGTAACGTTACATTAAGTGCATCAGGTTCGGGTCAGGCTCAGTTACTACTCTCTCAGGCTCGGGCCAGGTTCTGACATAAACATGCAGCCCGAGCAGCACTTTACTCCGCACTATTAGCGAGACAGATCAGAGCCAGGGAAGGTTATTAAAACTGAAATGACCTCAAGCGATGCAGCATTCCTAACATATGTAAGGAGCAATCCATGCCTTGATGGTTTAAGCAGTGCTGATGTGTTCAAACTCATCTGAAGCATCACACACGCAGGAGTTTTCTGCAGAACTTTGTTGCTCCTCATCATCTTTTTTGTAGTTTAAAACAGAACAAAAACTCTTTGGAGTTCACTTTTTACACAAACACTGAAATGCAAACTCGTGCAAATATTATGTTGTCAAGGCAATTTGATCCCAACACGGCCAATGAAAACCAGCTGTTTTAGAGCTGAAACGATCAGTTGATTAAAAGGAAAATCAACCAGCTTCATAATTGATGGATCAATGGACAAAGTTTTCAAGGTATGGTGCCAAACATTCACTGATTCAAACTTCACAACTGCGATGATTTGCTGCTTTTCTTTATTTTAGTGTTTGTCAGCTGAATATCTTTGGGTTTCAGGCGCACACGTTGGCCTTGTGACATTAGAAATTTGTGATTTTCTAATTTTTTTTGACGTTTCTTAGACCAAAAGATTTGTGGATTGATTAAAAAAAATGGGCATCAGATTAATAATCATGAAAATAACTGTTACTTAAAGTCCAAGTTCAGTTTATATACAGTAAATTGGCTTTTCTACACTGAGGTTTCCATCATTGGTGGTGCTAGAATGAAGGAAGGCAGTTTAATTGAGGTACAAATCTTGAGTTTCTCCTTTACAGTCAACAATATGTTCACATTTTCCAACAGGACATGAATGCAGCACATACAGTACTTGTCTCCTTTTAGAGAATAAGTCCAAAATAGAGAGCCAAAGTCATGACGTCATGGGCTAACCTCTGCTACACTGGTGTTTGTAGCTCAATGACATCTTTCATTCAGCATTTTCTTCTGGAGTTTTCACTCTGGCTCTGTATGCAGCACAAAGACTCGCTCACCTCTCCATGATTGACTGACACTCCTTCCTCCAGGTGAACCGGCTTCCTCTGCGCAGCCTCAGAGGTCCGCCCACCATCCCTGCTCTGTCGCCTGCCATGATCCCCGTCCTCCAATCAGGTTCCTCCTTCACCAGAGACCGCATTGACAAAGTGGCCCCTGAGACAGAGAGCGAATAAAAAAAACAATCAAACTGTTGAGATTCATTAAGACAAAGGCAGTGAGTATGTTTAGACTGCAGCTGCCTGTTGCACCACATGAACTGAACATCACTCAAAACAAACATCTGTAATATGTCAGTTTGTATGTGTCTGTAACATCAGGTAGTATAAAATAAATACACTAACTAGTGACAGAAATTAACACCTACAACAGACAGTTAAATAAAAAAAGAGAAGGTAACGTGCTATTGTTTTAACTAGCTAACATTATCATCATTTCACAGTCATGGCTTCTGTTACTTTGATGTCATTTACTGAAGTGGGGAGGGTTGTATCACACAAAAAATGGACATTAATATAGATAAAAACTTTAAACAACCTCTATGTGCTGAAAAACAACAGAAGCAACCACATGTTGCCAGCAGTTGTTCCCATCTCCAGTGAATGCAGCATAAATTACACTGTTTATCATCATCATCATCATCATCATCACATCAATCATCATCATGTCTATTTCAAGTAACTGTAATTTGTACTACACACAGTGTTCACGTCTGCTTCATCATTAATGTAAATGGCTGTAGTCTGTCACAGGAAATGTGCTCCTGGTATAAATATCAAAGTAAAGGTTATTTTGACTGTTCAAACATCACCATGGTAACAAGGTCTGACTGACACCTGCCTGGGAGGTAGAAATTTTAAGTCACATCTTGACTCTATGATGTAGCTCACCTGTATCCGAGTATAGAACCTTTTCATATCACATAGGAAGCAGTTTATTAGCTGCTTCACACTCATACAGTGTGGAATGATGGAAAACAACAGGGAGGATATGGTCTGATATGATATATAATTATTATTATATTACATTTTTTCATTACTTCCCAGCACTATGTAATAGCCCCCAATGATATAGTTCATTAAATTAAAGCAACTGGACCCTGGGTAGTGTCAAAAAACGGATGGATGGTTAGGAAATAATAGACGATGCATTCATTAAGACTCATTTCAGTTTTTGCTTAAACCAACATTTGCTCATTATGAAACGATGAGCTTCAAAGCTACTGTAGCGACCAGCTGTGACAGTGTTTGCTACAGACTTTTAATACCTTGTGGGGATGTCACGAGAACTGGTACTTTGATACCTAACTGATGCTAAAATTCTAAAAAACGTGACTGTACTCGTCTTTGTCCATTACTGTAGGTACTGAAGACGCACTTATTCTGGACCTCACAGCGCAGCATACACACCTACGAGCATTCTAGTCTGCACTTAAATGCACAAAGAAGAATTTAACACTTGGCATGCGTGTTTTTTTTTTTTTCACTGCAATGGGAGTGCGGTTTATTTACAGTATGCTACAAATGACAGCATGATGAGGCGCTGAGTGTCTATTCACAGAGGGTTGAAAAATGTTCCTTTGGGTAAAACGCTGCGCTAATCACTGTCGATTTTTCACCAGCCGTCCAATCACAGTGGAGAAGGGGCGGGATAAACAGCCTACTTTAAAGACTAGAGTCTTATTTCATATGTACAAGTGCTGAACAACAGAGAAGAAAATATTTATGTTTCCTCTGCCACAAAATTGCGTAGATTACTTTGTGTTTAAAGTTGATCATCAAGAATTTAGAATAAAACATAAATGTTTTTAATGAAGGAGAATATGTTTAAGTACATGGGATTTATTGTTTTGTTTTTATTTTTTACCGTGGTATCAAATTGGGTGTGTAGAATTGTGGAAATTCACTGGTACTGGTATCAACTACTAAATCTGTGGTATTCTTACATGTCTATACCTTCTAAGGTTTTTTGTGCCAACACCTCGTTCTATAACGAGTTTTTTAATAAGATATAGCGCAACTCCCACACGACATTCAAACTCAGCCACATCTGAACTCACACTCAGCTGGTGCCACAGGCTGCTACTACGCCAAGGTCAAGAGGATTTTAACAATAAGGAGCTGCTTCTTTTTTTGTGTTATGGTTCAATCCTCTAGTTTATTTCTGTCATTTGATACGGTTGAAATGCATCCCAAGCTGACACAGACGCTGTGGGGTAAATGACATGCGGGTCAGCTGATGTGCGGGCGTCTCCTGTGGCGAGCTGCTGAGGCCGGGGCGGGGCTGGGAGGGCACGGTTACCTGGCTGGGCTTGGGCGGCCGCGGCAGCAGCAGTGTACCACGGCAGCAAGTGCATCAGCAGCTCTCTCTGCCTGCTCCACACTGGGTTGGGGTTGAGGTTGGTGTTGGGGTTGGGGAGGCTGCCGCTTGCCCCTGCTACCGTCCCGTCTCTGTCCCCTCCCCTGGCCCTGGGCATGGGGCTCACGCTGTGCTGGCTTTCACTCCACCTCAGCCCTTCAGTCGGGACAAAACCAACGGTCAGGCAGGCCACAGCCAGGGATTAGATTATGGACACCAGTTTAGGCTAATGCCATTGGAAATTGAGGGTTAATTGGGTTAACGGACACACTCCTGTAGACCTGCCTGGGAAGTTTCAGTCATATTAAATTTAAAAACAAATGCCTGCTTTATAATGTAAACGCCAATTAGGAGTCAATCTGATTAGAGTTGTGACGGGCAGGTCAATAGGAGCCAATATTGGAAGCAAAGCATTGTGGCCGCTGAGAGAATTAGTTATTGTTAGTATGACTGTTAATAACCAGTTTGTTAGGCATGTAGGAATGAAAACCAGCACCAGAGTACCTCCAGCATCAGGGCTGAGAACTACAGAGGAGCTAAGGCAAAGCTTGGGTGGGAGGGGAAATATAAAGGATTCAGATGAAGGGAGACAGCAGGGTCAGCAGATGGTCCGGCGGCGGCTCGGTTTATTCCATAGGACTGATTGTAAAAATGTGACTTTGACATATTTACACACAGTTTTTACAGTGAATGCATGCTGTCTGATAAACCAATAAAAGCTCTGTGCATCGCTACTCATTTAATATGTTGTAGCTTTTAAACCATACCAATTTTAAGCATCTATATCCATGTATCCGAGGACATGGAGAGGTCAACACCTACCCAAGCTGTTACTCTAGCCTGTACAGACAAACCGCATTCACCCACTACAGTTTCATTTCCAAACCAGAAGCCTTAATATTATTGATTAGCATCTCCTGTGACAGGACTACCTTTATCATTTGTCTTTCCTCTGAAATTATAGATTTGTCTCGTGTCCTTCCTTGACCTCACAGCCCTCGAGGACCAGGATGGAGTTAGCGGGAGGAATTAGAGGTGTGTACCATGCAGGAGGATGGATGGAGGGGGAAGGAAAGCAAGCAGTGGTTCACATTCACATAATACAGAAAATCTTATCTCTTTTTCACACACAATCCTCCCCTCCTACATTATCTAATCTATTATCATTAAAATGACACTCAACCTTGAGGCGCTGATCTGCACTTTCTCATAATCACTCTTCCTGTACCTAACATCCATCATCCTCGTAATGATCTATAATCCCACTCTGCTCTGTAATGGTCAGACTCTACACTGGCTCTGGATCACAGTCCCTGTATGTCCTGTGTGACCCCCGCCACCCTCAGCCTGCCCCTCGCCTCACCTGGGTTGTTCCTCTCCAGCAGGTACCAGCGGTAGAAAGCTCTGCGTTTGGAGTCGCTCATCTCCAGGCCCTGCTGCAGCAACCACTGAGAGATGTAGCTCTGGCTGATGCCTGCGCGCAGGAAGGAGAGGCATGTTATCTTAACACATTAAAGACATCGATTTACTTCATGGTGCACTGGTAGCATCTGTGCTGTTGAGATCGGCTGTGAGCCAGCTCTGAAATACTCCTGTTAAGCTAATGAAGTCGTCCCAATATCAATACCTTAATTAAGGACACGTGGTTTGGTGCAATACTTTGTGAACATGCTGCTACTTGTGAAGTTCAGCATTTATTGCTTAGAGGTGGAGTCTTGGCTTTGGACACCACAGGCCCCTCTCTACCTAGAGACAGAACCATCCTCGCTGTTGCACAGTTCTTCTTCTGTTATATTTAAAGGAATACTTCACTCGCAAAATGACCATTATTATATTTGAGCCAAATCTAGAAAGATTTAGGGTCTGGCTATGAGTAATGAAAATGGCCCAACTCGAGGGGCGGCACCAAGCATGCATTTGAAAATATCCCTGCACACAATTGGATAACACTACGGCCAATCAGAACAATACACGGGGTGACGTATCCAGAGCTTAGCTACCAGCGGAGCTAACTGGTAGATTAGACTCTTGCCGTATCCGGTCAGCAAAACAGCAAAAATGTCCTTCTTGCAAAGAAAAGACTCGAGCGCCGTCTTCTGTTCCTCTTTTAGAGAAAAAGCCAAGTCTAACTCGTTCATTGTAGCGGCCAACGCCGTTTCAAACAACTGGTGTTTATCTGTAGCCATCTTGCAATGTTTACTGACTGATTCCGGACTTCGTCGTCACAGCGCTGTCGTCATCTGTTTAGCTCGCCTCTGGCCCGCCTCTATACACCGATGTGATTGGTGCAGCTCGGCTCCAAGGGCATGGGTAATGAGCATCATTACTGAGTGCCAGAGTGACTCGCTGAGCAAATTCAAATTGTGCTCTCGCGAGAACTCTGGATTTCCAGGGTATCGTGTTCCCCTGATTTCGTAAAGAAAACTTTGTTTTTCTTACATCCCTCTGAGGTAAACAGAAAATCCAAAAAGGCATCATTCTTCATTGAACTTAAATAATAAGGTCCACATTTAACAACAAAACTACATCAAAACATTTTTACAAACTCTCACACAACTGCATGTGTTTGTAAAGTACTGAGCATACGACCAGATAAATGATGCTGCACGGGTTGTGTGAGAGTTTGTCGTTTAACTTGGTCCCAATTTACTTCAATTCATGACGAATATTTACCTTTTTGGATTCTCCGTTCACTGTGGAGGGATGCAAGACAAACAAAGTTTTCTTTACAAATACAAGGTAACGTGTAGCGAGTAACTGATTCACAAACAGTCATTTTGCAGGTGAAGTGTTTCTTTAATAACCTCATTTCAAAAGTGCATTAACAGGCTCTGTTTGGAGAACACGTCGAGCCAAGTGAAGAGGTATCTCAACGATCAAAAGGAGTGCTGGGTTGTTGATAGGGGCTTGTTGTACTATAACATGACATGCTGTATGTTTGACAATGTGACAATCCATTAATATTTCAGGTCGTAAAATGTCCATAAAGTTGTGTAAAAATGCCCACTGCAGTTTTCCAGGACCTGAGATGACATCTTGAAATTATCGGTTTTGTCCAATTTTTTACGATTCTAAATCGATTTACAATTTGAAAAATGGATTCTTCTAAAATTGAATAACTTGAAGTTGCTGTATGTGATTCTGGAGTTGTTAAAACACCAACGGCCAGGGTTGGCAGTCGGACAGAACCACCAGTCCAAAGCGTCAGTATTTGACGACCTGAGAATGAGACTCAACAATCAACTATCTTCCTCCAGAAAATCAAACTGCACCTTTCAAAATGAGCTTTGTAAGACACAGGTGAAGTATTTTGTGAACACTCTATACGCCATTATCCAAAGACCCGTGGCTGTATAGGATCATGAAGAACGTTGGCTTTTATCAGTGCGAGTGTTGCAGCAGAAAGTGTATTCTCTACTGTGTAATGTTAGTGAGGGCACTGCTGACTGTTTGTCCCCCGTTAGTCCAGAACCATAGACTGTACGCAAGGATGAACACTTCCTCCCACTGTACAAATGAAACCAAAATATCCGAGATATGGGTGATTGTCAAGTGGAGCTGCAGTATCAAGTTCCCGCCCATAAACCCATCTGACCCAATCGCAAGCAGCGCCATTATTCGGGAGCATACGAATTAGCACAGAAAGCTGTCCATCATGACGTCACACCTCTCTTTTTTTAGCATCAAATAAAACCAAACTATCAGAGAAATGAACACTTTACTTGACGTGTGGGCGACTGAGACGCTGGCCTTATTTTCGGGGAGCTGTCATTTCGTCAGTCTTTATATACAGTCATTGTTCTGAACACAGAGGCCAACGTCTATAGAAGAATCTAGACACTCAGTCAGTCAGTACGTTCACATGCCCAGTTAAGTCGAGCTACGGTTATCGCTTGACGAGGTCATTTAATTGAACTCCTGTGCTTGTCGCAGTATACAAGCACAGGAAGGGAATCCATTTATTGAGCCAAGTATGTGCGACTCCTCTACGACAGGTGGAGATATGCCTCCTTTCAGCTTGTTAGTATTGGACTTTTTTCCTGTTGACCTATTACGTCACAGACCAAACAATGGACAAACAAGTTAGCTACGGTTAGCTAGCAGCTAACTGCTACCATGGTGGACAACTTTACAGCTCTGTTCATTTGGTCCATCCAAAAAGTCACGGCTCTGGATGTACATTTCTCCATGTTGTTACCGGCTTCTTCTTCTCTTACACATTTAATGCTATTGGACTTCCGGGTCAAAGCCCGGGGCGGAAACTGTGGAGCATGCTCAGAGCGCCTCAGCCAGTTTGGGTCTGATTGGCTGTATACATGCAGGAGTCACATGATCTGGGTGTGTTCACTGTGAGAAGTTAAATTTAGTTTGATTTCAGTCAGACTAACATGTTTACATGTGTTATAAAAGTCCATTTTTAGTCGGACTAACACAATAAATCATTTTTCTATGATGTCATGTAAACTCACTGACTGTTGATGGTCTGTACATTACACTTTCATTTCACTATTTTCATATGTGCAGAGGACTGTAAAATATTTCCAAACTGAATGATGTTGCCAACTCACACACACATTTTTCTGCTCAGTCAGACAGTGACCTTCATCATGACCAGTTAACTCAGCAGACAGTTATGTTTGGACTAAAAATACAAGTGAGAGCTTTGGCCCACAGTGCACTGGAGTGAGATCCTGAGAGCAGTTCCCCTTTTCTACTTACTGAATCAAGAATCAATCTTAATCGTGACATCAAGAATCACATTCAGATGAGTTATGACACTGTCAAATATTCCCACAATTCATTTCAGCAGTTCTTATAACACTTTGACATGTGTGCTTGTAGCAGTTTAACAAGCTTTGATAACGTCACAGACTGGGCACAGTACCTGTAACTTGGCCTACGATGGCCTGAGAGATCCTGCGATTGTTGAGGAAAGTTTTGATCTCTTCTTTCACCAGGTTGCTGTCTCTCCTGCAAAACCAACACAAAGCCGTGGAGGCATTAGAAGTGTTACACTGTGGTTAAAACACCAGCCTTTGCTCTGACTAACCTTATTCACTGATGCTTCTCTTTTTTCAGCCATCCCCAAACACTTGACCTGAATTAACTCCAGTAAAATTCTGGAGAATAAGCCTGCGCCTCGGGGGACACTAGCTGTCATTATCTGATGTTATAATAGTCTCTCTTTGTCTCTACCATTCTTTGGTCTCGCTTCCCGGCTCGTCCTCACCCAGCTGTCTGATAACACTAAGCTCCACCGTCCTCCTTCTTCCCTTACCTCATGTACTCCTCCACCTTCTCCTCCAGGTCCCACTCCTCCTCTCCCATCATGTCGTAGCTGAATGACCGCTGGACCGCCACACTGGGAGGGTAGAGGGGCGGAGGCGAGGCCTCGTAGCTATTGCTAGGGGACAGAGCGGCGCCGTCAAGGCCGGAGGTCTGCGTGGTAGCAGAGGCTAAGGAGAGCGAGGAGGAGGAGGATGAAGATGAGGACGGGGCCGGAGCGGCTGTGGTGGGGGTGTTGTTGGACGGGGCAGGTTGGGAGTCACAGTGCGACGGGCGGTGGTCCGGGTCGAGCCTCTCCAGGGACTCCAAAGCGTGGATGATCTGAGGTTTGGTCATGCCGGATAGACGCAGGCGCTGCAGGAGGTCGATCTGCTCGATGGTGTAGCGCGGCTCCACCTCACAGCACTCCATCCTGGCATCTGCAGACACAACGTGGGGGTGCACGTTTGATCAAAGGGAATCTGAGACTGTCACTTTGAAGGAAATACAAGCCCATTATTGTAAGTGAATATGAATCAACTGTATTAATACACCAAAGGTCTGCACGCTGGGGTTGATTTCTCACCAGATGAACAGCACCCCAACACTGCACAGAGTGTAACCAACACATATACTGCTATATTTATCTCTACCTTTGATCAGAACTTAAATTTAGATAATATGTCCCAAACTTTTTCAGAACCTGCAGACAAACTGATCAGTGATGAAAGGATTATTAATAGATAAAGAAACCCAAATAAAAACAGACAGTCAGAGCTGGATTCAAACACTACACTTTCTTTTTTGGGGGGGTTCATTTATCTTATGCAGATCTGACTAAACTGATTTTAGTTATGCTAATAGCACAGAACTTTGAGTAAGACTGGTTTGAAAAGCTGAACTTAGGAAAAAAAACAGACTGCATTCTCCTCTGAAGAACCCTTGGGTCATTCAAAATTTTGGCACCCTTTCAAACACTTGGCACAGACACTTGGGGCTAACCTTGCTCCATTTGTCCAGGGTGGAATTAAAGTAAGATCACCCTGGCATTCATAACCTAACATCAGGTCCGCTGGGCCTAGACACATCCATCCATCCATCCATCCATCCGTCTTGTCATGTCCTATACCTGTCAGTCAAGGATCGTAGAGAGCCTTGCCTCTGCGTTCTCCAGCGTGAACATCACACTGAACTCCTTTAGAGAATCTAACAATTTGACATGACCTTGCATACTTGAAAGGGTAGACATGTGGGACGACACAACTTTGCACGTTTTACCAATCTGGCGAAACCACTCTTCAATTCGGCATAGGTGTGATTTTGTAAACAACGTCACTTCCACCTAAACACAAGGTAAAGTTGCAAAAAGCACAGCGAACTCCCTTTAAAAAGTTTGTCCTGTTAAATGAGATGTGAGCCACTCACTCGAGCATTTTGAAGATGTGCACAACTGTCTTGTATTTACCTTTGTACACAAACAGGATAAAGTTGACCTACTAGATGCAAGAATTCAGTTTCACATGTTGTGTTTGCGGGACAGACAGGCACCATCACACCTACACTAAGTCTGCCAGTTTACCACACTGGTGTTTTGGTCATTCCTGCACAAAACTAAAAGGTCCAGGACAAAGCAGCAGGCTGAGTTTAGCTTTAAAAGTAAGTTAACGGTGTCCCGTGTCTGAGGTGGTCTTACCTGGAGGAGGGGGTGACACAGACAGGCGCCCCGGGAGTGGTTCAGTGCGCGGGGTCGCAGCGGGGACACACCACTGTCGCATGGCTCCGCGGAGTTCAGCTCGGCTGGACCTCTACAGAGTCACACAGGAGACGTGCTGCAGTGTGTCGCGGTTAAGCTGCCTCCATTAGCATGCTGACAGACATACAACAGCAGATGACTCGCTAGCAGGCTATGGTGGCTAAGCTAACACCGTCAACTCCGGCTGGTTCCCCTGAGCTGAGCTCCAGCCTCACACCGATAGCTGCCTGCTGCTACCTACTTGTGTCAAGTTAGCCAGCGCGAGACAGACAGAAAGCGGAAGTAATACAATGCAACCTTCAAAAATAAAAGCATTTGTGGCATCTAAAGACAATGTCCAGTTTTTTTTTTTTTAAATTTGTATGGTTTCTCAAACAACAACAACAACAATAATAATAGTAATAACCTCTCTGTGGCTTAGATTATATCCCCACAAGAACAGAAAGAACAGTTCCAACTATTAAAACTTTACTTCTGAACAATACGCTTTGACTTAGGGACTGTACTCTATTTATCAGAAGAGGCAGGGGTGTGACTTCATTATTACTATTATAATCATCATTATTATTATTTTATCATGACTCTCTCTCACACTACAATATTTTTCCTTGAGTTTCCCTTTATTTTTTATTTTATTTAACCTTTATTTAAGCAGGCAAGTCATTAAGAACAAATTCTTATTTACAATGGCGGCCTGACAAAAGGCAAGAGCCTCTTGAGGAGAAGGGGACAGGGATTAGAGGGGTATCAAAAGATAAAAGAAACAGCAACACATACAATGTGCATTACATAAAAGACAAATAGCATAAAGTGGCTAACAGAGAGCAGCATCACATAGTACAGCAACAACAAAAGTAGCGCACACATGCAGCAGGACGGACAATGCAACATCAGCAAAAATAAAATAAGTAATGCAACAAATAACAACAAATATACAAAAACAGACTGGCAGAGCAATAACAACAGCAGCAGGAACAAGAAGCATACAATGAGCAAACAGAAAGAAGCCGGCAGACAGAAGTTTTAGAAAGAAATATTACTGGGTCAAGAACAGCTGCTCTGAGTGATACGGGAAAATGCATGACCCTCTCTCCATCATAAATAACCACATTTTCGGGAATCTTGTGGGTCACGTGATTTCTGTGGGATTCCCGCGGGATGGGACTCAATTTTTACGTGACTAGGACAGGACAAGAGAAAAAGACAACTGGACAAATCAGACGGGAATCATATAATAACTTATTAATATAAAGTGAGTCAGCAGCTATTACTTTGTTTCCACAGAACACAGGGAATATATGTGTGAGAACACGTCATTTTACGTTCAGCATGTCAAGTACAATGCATCATTTGTTAATATAATATTATCACGATGCTAATTACTATTAGCCAATTCATGGTAATTCCGATTGTATGTTAGCATCAAGCTAATGAACTCAGCCAGCGCGATTTATTTGACACACTGTTGTATCAGTTCGAATCAGAATAAGGTTAATTACAAAGTAGGTTTTCATTTACAACAAAGGTGCATACAAGAAACATATTAGGAGGAAAGGAAATCAAATGTAAAGGTAAAAAGTACCACAACAGTTAAGAATAAAATACAGGCTAGAATAGAAATATTACAATAAAAATATGGAAAAAAAACTGTGAAATAAAAATGTACAAGAACAGAAAAATTACAAAAAAAATATTGTGAAAATATCTTAAAATAAATGTGTACAATATAGTTGTTTTAGCTGTTGTCATAAGTTATTTCTTAATTCAGCATCATGCTGTACTCTATAGTTGATTGAATATGCATAGTTTTATATATGAATATGCAGCTTTGAATGAATGCTATATTATTTATAAAAATATAACATGGGATTGGGACAGGACGAGTTATTTTTTGGGAGCAGGATGGGACTGGAGTGACAATTTACTTATGTGTCACCCTCTAATTCACATGAAATGTGGGTATAGAGCAAATATGCAAACAGCACGGGAGTGAGTTTTCACCTAAACAAACAGCTAACTTCTTAAGCAAAATGCAAATCCTTAAAAATCGCATCATGACACAAGCTGTGTGCACTCAGCAGAATATGGCTGCATGACCGCCACACACAAAACCAACAAAAGTTATTAAGCCTCCACATCACACACACTCATTAAAGCAAACCTGCTTTTTACACCACTAGCAAGTTTATGGGTTTCAAGGGTATTAAAATTAAATACAAAATTAGACAATTTAACATAAAAAATCCTTCTCCTAGGCAAAATAAGAAACATAATTCCATTTTTTTTTGAAGTGCCTGCACCATTTTGCACCGACCCCTCCCCTATCATAAGTAATGAACAGTCCCTTACAGTGGCGGTCGGCTGCATGTCCAACCTGCACACTCTTTGCCCTTCATGGCACAGTTACAGTACGTGAACTATAGGAATAAACTGGTCCTTTAAGTTATAAGTGCTGTATACAATAACAATCAAATAATTTTATCAGCTCTGATGCAAAGTTAAGCAAAAGTGATATGCTACACATTTGGAGAGATGATTTACCACTGTTTCAATCTAACTGTATAATTGTAAATTGGATGTTAGGGACTGTTATGAAGGAGGAAGGGAGTGGCGCAGAAAAGGGGGAGGCATGTCAAATAATTTCTTAAACAAAGGGGAGGGACTTGTGTTTTTATTCTGGCTTAGGAGAGGGGCATGCAACTTTAAATGGTTGTAGTCTGTCTTTATTTTACCACTGGTGTTTTAAAGAAAACAGGCCTTTCAAACATGCCTATGGGCGAGTTAGTTGCACCATTTATTTTAGCCAGAAACTGTTAAAAAACACATCATGTGTGACAAACTTCTGTCATCAAAATCACTTTATTCTACGTCCCATTTAAAATTTGGCCAGATACAAACTGCACTGCATGACGAGAGTGTAAACCCACACAGGGGCTCAAGGGAAAATATTTGTAGCTCAGGAGGAGCAAAATAAATACATAAATAAATAAAGAGTCACATCTCCTCTGATAAGTAAAGAACAGTCCCTTAGTGTAGACATGAGCTCCACCTCTGTAGCTTGTTTCTGAAAAGACTTTGTATACACTGCGCTCTTATTTTGAAAGACAACGGAAATGTCTTACTAGCTTGACACTTTAAGTCTGTCTTCTCTTGACCAACAACTTATCTAAAACTTGCGATATTTAACTTAAATCGACCTTATTTCAGATCAGCTGCTCCGCGTGAAACCTTCACGGTTATATGAGGCTGCTAGCAAACATTTGGTGCATGTTAGCTCGAGGGGCTGGGAGGCTGGGACACAGCTAGCACAGTTAGCTCGCTAGCTAGCTAAGTTAGCCGCTAGCTAGCAACGGATTGTCCCAGCGCGGAGCAGCTCTCTCTTACCTCCCGGTGCTGTGGGGAGACAGCGGCAGCCGGCTGGACCGAGAGGGAAGATGGTGAAAACTGTGGAGAAAGTGGAGGTCCGCCCGAAACCCGCTACAGAAAGTAACTCCTCGGTCCGCAGCAGGCGGCGGATTAACGAGCAGAGGGTGAACGGTGCAGGGTCATATTGTCTTTCAGCTATGCAGTGGGGAAATAGTGTATGCAAATGTGGGGAGTCTGTCTCAATTTATGACCCCTCACCCGACACCACTGTCAAGGCAGCGAGAATCATAATCATCATTTCCGGTTATACTGTACTTTAAAAATACCATGTCTCACTGTAAACAGCACTGTGAGCACAAATAAAAGTTAATTTTACATTTGGGCAACATTATTTGGAAATTAAAAAACAAACAGTGCTCTCTCATATATCTAGTTTATTGACATTATATTTTTAACAGTTAAATAGTTTTATTTTGGTCAGCTAAAGAAAAATGTGTCACTAAATATATCTGCCTTGACGCAGCACCACCCGACACAGAAGTGCGTTTGTCTGCAGATGTAAGCTGCCTTTCTTATTTGCAAGCATTTAAAGAAAAAGTAAATAGAACAAACAACACATAAGTAGTTTACTTTAAAACACTGGAAAAGATTTCACCTCATGACATGCTGTGGGGTCAGTGGTGCACCCAGAACTTTACAGAGGTGACCAGATGGGGCCACTGAAACACACCAAAACCAAGAGTCTTCACTACATTTCAGGAATTTGATCGCTGTTCAAGTACAGAGGCTATATATATGGTCCTATATGGGTATATATATGGTTTAATTTGAAGGAGGAGAGCACTGGAACCAAACTGGGAGCATCCTACTAATGTTTGGGGAGACTTGACGGTACCCACTCAGACATCTTGACATGAGAATTCATGGGACCCTTTAAAAATGGCCATGCTAGTTGTTCTGTCGCCAAAATTAAGCCCAGATTTGGAGCATTATTTACCCCGCTCGCAGACAAGCTATGCCATCGTCGGTGGTAGCAGTGGATGCCTTAGGTTGTCTAGTTTAATAAGATACCACTACCTTAACCTCCAGCTTTAATATGAGTGTGCTACAGCCTCTTACAGTGACAGTGATGTCAGCCTCCAAATATTTTTGCCAGGGGAAGCAGTGGGGAGGCCAGTAATTTTACCATGGGGCCACGGCCCCCTCTTGGAGGCGCCAATGTGTAGGGTTGCTCAGGAATCCCTCACAGTTGTCTGATTTTAAATATTTGTATGTGTATGTGTGTGTGTGTGTGTGTGTGTGTGTGTGTAGCTGTGTTGTAAAATGACAAACAAATGAACCTTGTAAATTTGTAAATGCTTTGTTTCATGAATCATTTAGTGGATACGCACTGATCAGTTCTCATTTGCACCCTACAGCCTGATAATACATATTAGCCCAGCTTTTCTTGTTTAGTTGACTAAACTGATTTTACATGCTGGTTCAAATATTGTTTTTGCTTGGAGTTGCAGGTTTACTATGAGTCAAAGAGCTTTAGGCAAGACAGGTTTATTTAGTGTCACAGCATCTTTCAAACACAGCTGTAATTCAAAGTGTTATGACACAGAGATGAGAAGATAATTATGCAGTGTCACCACTGATTTACCACTGATGACTAAAAAATGACACAATTGGTAATTTGTTTCAAACAAAACATTCTCCCCTGCGTTTGGCGCCTGGGCTGTTTTTCCCCTGCACCATCCGGGTGCCTCTCAGTGTAAAATTAATTAATTTTGGTACAGTCCTCTGAAGCCTGCAGAGGGACCAGAATTCAACCTCTCTCTTACAGGTGGGTTGAACTTAGACAGCTCGTCGTGTGATGTGATACTGCTCCAGTGTCTGAATGATATTATGTCATGTTGTCTTGGTACCCAAACTGGGTAACATCACTTATAGTCAGCTCTCAGAGCTGGAGGTTACTTTGGGCCTCCCACTCTCCTTGCATTTTTGCACCTTGCAGACAGCCTGCTGCTGCGGAGAGTAAACATCAGCTACTGAGAAATCTGATACACCAAGATTTAATTGTCCAGCTTCACACAGTCAGGCCACCGACACATGCAGTCTGTATGGTCTGAATCCAAAGGAATACTTCGTCTTAGGGCTGATGTGGATGTGTACTCTCTTTCCAGATGTCATCCATTGTAGAGACGCTTAGCTGAACTGTGGACCTCCTCCTCAGTTCTGGACAACATATAAAAACTACAAAACAGTTCAAGCATTTTATGAATTAGTGTCTGACTAGTCCATACCCATTGGTAGCTTTGTCACCTTCTACCTATGCCAATCCTCAATGCCTATGTGCAGTTTCACATAGATTGACCACGTCAGTGAGTAGAAAAACGTGGGACAGACAGAATGACTGACTGACAGAATGACACACTGACAGTTTCCGTGATTATGTACAGCATACCATACCATGACTTAGTCATACCAAACATTAGAAACAACACCAACATTGGTCCACAGGGGGAGCCACAGCGATCGGTCACATTTTAGCCATTTTGAAGCATTTTTCTGTTGTTATAGCGCCACCCAGTTGCCAATTAGAGTTAAATTTCTCCAGTCACCTTGAGGTGTCCTGTTCTACATATCTACCAAGTTTAGTAAAAATCCATATGGCGGTTAGGCCTAGATAAGAAATGAGCTCTCTAGCGCCCCCATTTTGTTTGATGGGGTCAATAATGGAGGGGTCCCCTCAGATTATGTGTGGTCATATGCCTACAAAGTTGCGTGGTGATGGGTGAAACCCTTGAGATGTTCTACACCTTTATGTGATGAGCCACGCTCTCCGCAATATTCATTGCCTTATAGAAGCTCAGTTTTAGGAAGTTTTCCAACTTTTGCCAAGAGGGAACTTTAGATATTGCTCCCTAGATTATGTTCACCCAGTTTCATGCAGATCGCTCAAACTTCCTAGGAAGAGATCCATTTGAAGTGTTTCTCAAAAAATTCAAAATGGCGGAAAATCTATATAAGCGGAAGTTATGGGTTCTTGAGGCAAATGTGTTCCTCATGAGGAGAGGCATCTCTGTGCAAAGTTTCATGTCTCTACCACATACGGGGCATGAGATATGCCCATTCAAAGTTTGACATTTCAGTGGGTTGCTATAGCGCCCCCCTTTGGCCAATTGATGTAATATTGCTTCATTGGCATCCTCCCATGACCCTCTACCACTGTGCCAAATTCTGAGGAGAAAAATGTGGAACAGACATGCAGACAGAGTTTTTGTAATTATATAGTAAGATGTGCATTGAGGCTGTGTCCATGACCTCATAAAGGTAACTGTATTTGACTCTGTTGTGTAAAGACTGAATTAATATCAATTATCTACTAAAAAACAACCTGCCTACAGGTGAGAGGTGCTGGTGGGTGGACTGTTTTTACCCTGGACAGAGTCAGGTCAGGTCAGTTCATGCTGTAGCTTATATTTAATGTAAATATGAGAGTGGTGTTTATCTTTTTATCTCATCCTCAACAAGAAGGCAAATGTGTATTTCCCACAAGGTTATTCTAACTCTTTGAAGGGACCATTCACACCAAAATCAGAATCACACATTCTCCCTCTTACCTGTAGTACTGTTTTTCAGTCTAGATTGATTTGATTGAGTTGCAGAGTGTTGGAGATACTAAGTACCAAGTACCAAAAATACATTTGAAAAACTCAACAGCAGTGTCTCTTTCCATAAATCATGACCAGGTTATTCAAGATAATCCACAGACGTTGTTACAGCCAATATCTCCAACACTCTGCAACTCACACCAAAGCAATCTGGATAAAATGAGACAACAGGTAAGAGGACGAACATGTACTTCTGATTTGGGTTGAAGTGTTTCTTTAAATGTCTTACATCTAACTTGAACAGTGTGAATTAGTATCTAGCAATGTCCCTGCCTCTCTCTGTCTCTCCTTTATCAAGGTGTTTGCTATCACCAGTAACACCAGTGACTGCAGTGTGAAGCATGAGTCTATGTTTGCTTTGTTTAACATTCCTCCCTCCCCTTCAACCCGTGCCAAGAAGGCAGCAGTAATAAGTGCTATATTAAAGAGCCTTTGTGCCTGACGTGCTCACTTCAGTTTGTATCCAAGCCATCTGTATTTGAGCACTCAGCAGAGTGTCTGCCACATTTAGGGGCCTTTTTGGGGCTTCTTTTATTTCGAGGTGGTCCAGGCTAACATCTGAAACAACATCATGAACTGGGCCTTCCTCGAGGGCCTCCTCAGCGGGGTGAACAAGTATTCCACAGCGTTCGGTCGCATCTGGCTCGCCATCGTTTTCATCTTCAGGCTCCTGGTCTTCCTGGTGGCCTGTGAGAAGGTCTGGGGTGACGAGCAGAAGGACTTTGATTGCAACACCCGGCAGCCCGGTTGTCACAATGTCTGCTACGACCACTACTACCCCATCTCCTACACCCGACTCTGGGCTCTCCAGCTGATCTTTGTCACCTGCCCATCCCTTCTTGTGACGCTCCACGTGTCCTACCGGGAGGAACGTGAGCGCAAACATCGGCTGAAGCATGGAGAAGATTGTGTCCCTCTGTATGATAACATGGAGAAGAAGCGAGGGGGTCTGTGGTGGACCTACTTCCTCAGCCTGCTGTTTAAGATCATGGTGGATGGTGTGTTCGTCTTCCTGCTGTTCTACATCTACGAGGCCACGTTCTTCCCACCGCTGGTGAAATGCAACATAGAGCCATGTCCCAATGTGGTGGACTGCTACATCGCCAGGTAAGACTACCTCTGAGATTCTAAAGATCCAGGAATCTGAATGGCTGAATTTGGCCTCTGACTTCCAGTTTCCTCTAAAGCAATCAATATTAATCTTCTCTTTCTCATCTCTGACCTTGTCTTTCAGGCCGACAGAGAAGAAAATATTCACCGTCTTCATGGTGGTGACCAGCTTTGTGTGCATCTTCCTCACTTTCTGTGAGGTCCTCTACCTGTGTGGGAAGAGGTTCTGGGAGTGCTGCGGAGGAGGACAGAGCGCGCTGAGAGAAAACTCCTTCATGATGACCAGAACTGGGAGAGAGAACTCTCTGTTCAAAGAGCCGCTGCCGGAGAAGATGAAGATGGTCGACAACGGCATAGCAGGCGCTGCAAAGGAGAGTTCAGCCCCAGCGTACAGCATAGCAGTCTCCTGAGATACATGAGTCTTGTTAATGAGCTTGACCTGTGAGAATAGAGCTATGTTTGGTAGCTTCTGTACTGTTCACCACATTTGTTTACAAAGGTCATCTGTTTTTACATCACAATTATGTAACATGTTTGTCCCATTATACTGTTGCCTTTTTAAAAGTTTGTGATCCAAAATAACTGATGCACACAAAAAGTGATTGACTGTACTTTTTCTATTTATACGATTATTTGTTACATTACATCATTTTGTTGTCTGCATGGCCACATAATAAAATTGCTTTACCCATTCTGAGACGTGAGAGCTGCAGTGTGTGTATATTAACAGACAGTTGCATGAGCACCACAACAACACAACAACAAAGACAGTATTTTCTAAAATAAACGATCATCCTGTGAAATTAACTTGGTTACATATTCCAATTTTATTCTGTTCGGAAAAGTTTTGGAAATCCAGGTATTAAACTGATGACCTGCGTATCATTCAGGATATTTTTTGAATGGGTGCTTTGTCAAATTTGTTTGGCAAAGACATTTTCAATGAACCTACAACATGCAGGGCAGATGCAAATGGGTGCAGCAGACTAACGTCTAGATGATGGATTACAACATGTTCAAAATTAATCAGAAAAACCACACCGTGACATTCCAAAATGTCTTGGGTACAAAATGATCCACACATGGTCACTGATGGGAGTAACATTATTGACAAAAGTTGATACAACCACCACTCCTTCAAGTCCCACTTTGACGACAATTAACCACATCCTGCATTCCGTCAGAGCAGCAGAGAGCAGATTTACAAAGGACGCTATCATAAAACTGACTGTACTAATAAGGCAGTGACTGTGGCACCTTGTTACCTGAGGTAATTAACAAGCAAACGCTTGTCATATCTGATTTTACGATACTGGCACTCCATATCTTGGGTGTATTTCAGCACCCGTAGTTCCAGAGTGCTTGCACAAACAAACGTTAGGTGTTGGCCAAGTTTAATTCTGATTAATCAAAGGCCTCAAAAGCACATATCTCCACATCACGGTTGCTTAATGGAGCTGATACCACATCACATGTTAAGAAATGTGGTGATCAGAGTGGACAAACACACCTAAAGGGAGTGTACTAAGGTCTGCTTGTTATTCATTATGCCGTATCACCGTTACTAGTTTGCACAAAGTCACACTCTGTAACTGTGTTTGTTCGTTGCTCGGCCGAACCACTGATTTGTCTTTTGCTGTTTCTTGGATGTTTTTTTTGTACCACTTCAAAATAAGTGTACCTCGTCATGGATTCTTGGAGTTCTTGGACTCTTGAGTGTCAGTTTTAAGATAAATTGATGCTGACAAGAAGTAGTGGGAGATTTAGAGGTAAAGTCTGGGCGGATGCCAAGAGTGGCCACACCTCCCGACTATGGCCAAGAGTGGATTCTTGTGGCCGGTCAATATCAGAGAGCCACTGTGGAGGAGAGGTTGCCCGCTGAACGCATTCCCATAGTCTATTTCCCAGACAGGGGACATGATAGACTGAGAGGAAGACCTTTTTTCTTAAGGTAAGCCAAGAGATTTTACTCATGACTTTACATTTTGGGTCAATCATATTCAGTTTGCAAATCTGAGAACATTAAATTTAAGGGTAGAACTGGACATTCAGAGGCAGGATGAGAGAACATTTAACAAACTCTACCTTCAAGCTCGACTTTAACTTCCCTAAAGGCTGAAGCCAAGTGTTCCTCTGCGCTGCAGAAGGTTTTATATGTTGAACACGCGTTCCATCAATTATTAAAGGCATCTTTCTTCAAAGTGCTAAACTATGTAAGTAAGTGAAAATGCTTTAACTGTGGGACTGAGGCTCCACAGCTGTCAAAGAAATGGTGTGATTGGAAAAGAGAACCACTATCCAAAATGTGCAGTGAAATGTTTGGAACTTGTTAGAGAGTATTTTGCTAAATTAAGGTTGATTTTATTTATGTATTTATTTGTATTTTAAAACCTTCTTTGGATAACTGCCTAACTCTGCGTCTTTGTTGTGTTCTAGCTCTCCAGTTTTTAAAATCTACCTCCTGCAACTTTAAAGACAGACTTCTAAAGACTCACAGGCCAACAGAAGCCAATCTTTGCCGAACTCATGGATTGGAAATTCCTCCAGGGTCTTCTTAGCGGAGTCAACAAGTACTCCACTGCCTTCGGACGCATCTGGCTATCAGTGGTGTTTGTCTTCCGGGTGTTGGTCTTCGTGGTGGCTGCCGAACGGGTCTGGAGTGATGACCAGGGACACTTTGACTGCAACACCCGCCAACCAGGTTGCACCAACATCTGCTATGATTACTTCTTCCCCATCTCCCACATCCGTCTCTGGGCTCTCCAGCTCATCTTTGTCACCTGCCCTTCCTTCATGGTGGTGCTGCATGTAGCCTACCGGGAAGAACGGGAACGCAAGTACCGAGCCAAGCACGGCGAGAACACTCGGCTGTACGACAACCCGGGCCAAAAGCATGGCGGTCTGTGGTGGACTTACCTAATTAGCCTCTTCATCAAGACCACCTTTGAGATCACTTTTCTCTACGTGCTTCACTACATTTACGAAAGCTTCAAACTGCCCAGGAAGGTCCAGTGTGATGTCAGTCCCTGTCCGAATTTGGTGGACTGCTACATATCCCGGCCCACTGAGAAGACCATTTTCACCTACTTCATGGTGGGAGCATCCGTCGTGTGCGTGGTGCTCAACATCTGTGAGATTTTCTATCTGATCACTGCCCGCATGGTGAACCTCAAACAACGAGGCAGCATTCAGACTTCATCTAGAAAGGTCCACCCTAATAGGGACTGTGATGGCTGCAAGTCATCTCTTACATCATAGCTGGAAACCAAGTATAAACAAATGTTTGACTTACAATATGTGATCCTTTTTCCCCATTGAGGATATTTTCATTTAAAGAGTAATTTTATCTATAATTTTATATGTAATATAAATATATTGTATTTTGACACAAACGATCCGATGCTCTGCGCCAGAAGAAGGCTGAATCATTTGAGCTGCTGTACATCATGAACTAATCAATCATTAAATGAAGAATTGAAGGATTGCTTGAATTTGTGACCACTGTCATTTTGGCAATAATGTGCCACATATTCATACATATTAAACTGATCACCTGCGTATCATTCAGGATATTTTTTGTAATTGGGTACTTTGTCAAATGTGTGTTCGGCGTAGACATCTTCAGTGAACCTACAACGAGCAGGGCAGATATAAATGGGTGCAGTAGACTAAAGTGAACCAATAAAGATGTAGCTGGTGGATGCAACTTGTTTAGAATAAATCTGAAAAACCACAATGTGACGTTCCAAAATGTCTTGGGTACAAAATGATCCACGTGGGAGTTATTATTTGTAGTATACCCAAACCAACCAAAGCTGACATTGTTTGTTTCTTGTACTGCCTAAAATGGTGTCAAAGTACTGAAATTTGAGTTATTTTTGCTTTCAACTAAATAATAAAACCACAGCAAACACATGGTCATGGGTAAGATTTGCTTTCTCCTACTTCAATGGCTCCGTTTCTCCACCTGGTGGCACCAAAGGCATACTGCACTATCATGTGAAGGACGCGAAGCCTTCAGAAAACATGGCAATGAATTCTCCAAGAGTTATTTTTTGTGATTGTATATTATTTGCACTGCTTAGGCAATTCTGCATTCATAAATATTTCTAAACTATATCTGTGGCGCTCTTTAGTATCTTTGATAATGTGATCAGATCTTAAAAAAGCACAATTATTTCTCTTTCCCAGGCTTTGATCCAGTTGTTGGCACCATAACGAGCATATTTCAGAACTGTCCTCAAGTATCACATTTAGCAAAAAATTAAATTTTCCCTACCACGGAAATACCAACAGAAAACAAACAAACAAAATCAGGGAGGTGCTAACTAACAAGTGCATGCCTATGATCAAGGTTTACAAAATTAAACAGGTGAATTAGCGACTTTGTTTTCAAAATAAAAGCATGAAATGTATTCCTACAGTTGAAATATCTGTTGGAGAGCACTTAAAGGAGGACCGTAAGAGATAAAGCATATTTGCAGTATTAATTTACAACAGATTATACTCAAACAAAATCCTAACTTTTGTAATTTTGCTTAAACTTTTGCATTATTGCCTCCCTTCTTTCCATTTTTCTAACTTTCACCTGCTACATGATATTGCTTGAGGAAATCCAGTTAATGGGAGTTATTAAACTCTTCAAACAGCAACAAACAGGTGTTGTGATAAGTATACTATAGTGCTTGTCGCGTTTAATACACTTCTAGGAATATATTTTTAAATAAATTGGATTTTATTTTGAAAAAAATAAAAGCGCAGAGGACTCAGTGTGCGTCCTGCTGACAGACTGACAGACTGACAGACAGGACTGAGGTGCTTCGTTTGGACAGAAGAGAAGACACGCTGATAAACTCCACAGCCGATCCCCACCGTCAGTTTAAGCGAATGGTGACCTGAGAGAGATGGCCGATACAGGTAATGAACATGCCTGTGAGGTTTATTTAAATGAATGTAAACTGCAGACATGTGTTTGTTTCACACAACAAACTTTCGGATTGTTTGTTTGGGTGTGGTGTGGCACACTGCTGTGGAGGTGATGAGCTGTGGTGTGTTGGGAGGAAAGCTTTGAAACTGTGTTATCAATTCAATACTTCTATTTCGTCTAAATCCCTTCAGAAGTTAGAAAAGGTTTCCTGGCAGGCTGAGACAGTTTCAACAACCTCTGTACCAAAGTCGTGCTCCTGATGATTCCCAGTGCTTTAAATGAGAAATGAAACTGCAAATTGTTCTTGTGATCCATCTGAAGACACATCCTTTGTTCCACATGGCTGCAGGATGTGAGGCTGAACAGTGTGAAGGCTGGTGTGAAATCCAAATCGTCACCTTTGCTCTGCATGGGTTTGTCTCGGTAAAAGCAAGAAATGTTCACCAGATACTCAGATGTGAAACCGTCTTGTCGAGTGAGGATGGGAGCAGCAGGTTCAAATGGAGTTGAGTCCTTTGCATAAACACACGAATCCAGAGGGGGAACTCAAAACATTCAGCTCAGAGTTTTAGTTTGTTACTTTTCAGATGACATTTGCTTCGCAAGGTGTCTGTGTTCTGAGAAATTTAGGTTTTAGGTTTAATGTGAGATGTTAACAGGCATGAGCACGCACAGTGTGGCCTGAGTTACTTTACATGTGTTGAGCATAAGAACACTACACTGTCAGTGCCAGACTCATAACATTTGGTGCCCCAGGCAAGCTTCCCCTGCCCCCCCCCCCCCCCATTATTAGCATCTATTTATGATTACTGGATTCATTACAAACAAGAGCTAATGACAAATCCACACAAATAAACCGTAATAATCCACATACTCTCCACTCCCCCACTAATAAATGCTCTGTCGTGATCAATGATGATCGCTCACTGATGACACATTAAGGTGAACTGTATTGCCAGGACTAGAGGTGGTACCACTACTACTACTAGGGGTGAGTATCGTTAAGATTTTATCCATCCTACTCCTCGTATCAAGGGTGGAGCTGTGGTTAGCACTGTGGCCTCACAGCAAGAGGATTCCTGGTTTGAACTCAGGGTGGGCGGTTCGCACCGGGGGTGGGGGGAGTCCCTCTGTCCGTGTAGGTTTCCTCCAGGTGCTCCAGCTTCCTCCCACAGTCCAAAGACATGCAGGTTAATTGGTGACTCTAAATTGTCCGTAGGTGTGAACGTGAGTGTGAATGGTTGTCTGTCTCTAAAGCCCTTTTTAAACAGGAATTGTGCAAATTTGCAGGAAAGCCCAATCAGTCTTTTTTCAGCATTGGCAGTATAAAAACAAAATCGGGGAGTGCAGCAAAATGCCGCCTACCTACTTTTGTTTATACAGAATGTGCCTTTTTCGGGGCAATGGGGGGCGTGAGCAAGTAACAAAACGTGTAGCTCAGTGTGTGACGTAAACGGCGTGCAATTCCTTGTCTCCCCAGTTGCTCATCTTTACAGTGTCTGTCAGGTTTGTGTTTCCCTCTTGCTACTAGCTGCTCGCTAATTCCTGCTATCAGCTGTTTCCTGTTTATCCACCGCCAGTGGCTCGCACGTGCGGCGTCATCAACAGCTCCTCCCACAAGTCATCAACAGCCCCTCACGTGGCGGAAGGCCACCTCGGTCTGTTTAAACCAAAAAGGATCCACCAGTATGTTTACCTCTACAAGGCGGAAGATAGGGCACCTCGGATCAACTCGCCAATCCGGCTCTGTGTGTCTAAACGCTCGCAGCTTGCCGGCAAAACGGCCCAACATTCGCCAAAAATCTGGCAGTGTAAAAGGGGCTTATGTGTCAGCCCTGTGAGAGTCTGGTGACCTGTCCAGGGTGAACCCTGCCGCAACGGTTCCTTTTCATTTAAAATAATAATAAATATAACTAAATAATTGCTTTTCAGAAAATACATTAATTTAAAGAAAATAAATTCAGGATTATTGAATATTTTAAATATATCTGAATGTTGTTTCTAGAGCAGCAAAAGTAATTTTTACAACAGCAAAGCCACTATATAAATACTATTCCTGACATCACAATACTAAGAGAAGTTTAGTTTTTACTGTCACTGTAAGTCATTCCCTCTGTCCTCCTGTCTTCCTGTCCTTCTGTCCTCTGTCCTGCTGTCTCTCTGCTGATGTGATTCACTGTGTGCAGGTAACATTAGTGCTGGTAGAGGGAGGAGGGACTGTGTGTGTGTGTGTGTGTGTGTGTGTGTGAGCCAGCAGCTTAGTTTAAACGTATCTGCCCAATCTTCAGATAACAATTCACTATCAGCCAAACTATCATGCTGTCCTTGTGTAAAGCATAATGTTAGTGACGGTGGATGAGAGGCTGCGGACACAGCACAATGAAATATCTCTGTCTACTACTTCTGTTCACTGACTTTACTCCGATCTGTTCTATAGTTATGTGTTTAGCAGCTAATCATTAATACAAGTGACATCTCCGCTGTGGTTTTGACCCGGGCCTCGTGTTTCTGATCAATACAACGTGGACAACATGGATGACGTAACATCGCCTGAAATCTCTGTCGCTCTCTGTTTAGTATCATGGCTCTGTACATTAACTTGCTTCCTCTCCTCAGGACTGTGTTGTGCCAGCCTGGAGGAGCCCAAGACCCTGATGAAGATGGGTCTGAGCATGGTCCTCATCGGTCACGTGAACTTCCTGCTCGGAGCGCTGGTGCACGGTGTGGTGCTCAGACACATCAACCTGCACAAGCAGGCCCGGGCCATGGAGTACGCCATCTCTAATGTGGTCGCGCTCACCTCTGGGCTTATAGTGAGTCTATAGCCGTGTAAGATGTGTGCTAATCCTGCAGTTATCAGGACGGGATGGCATCTGTGGGAATATTACTGAGAATAAGGGGAAGACAACGTTTTCGACATTATGTCCATTAGACAGAGAAAAAACAGACACATAAACAAACCATGAAGAAAAGCAATTTCATTTCAGCACTCTGTGTCAGACTTTGCAATTTCAAGTTGTGGAGTTTTCCATCAGGGCTGTGGTTGCACCCCGCAGACCACAAGCGACAAATGCATTTAAAGTAAACCTAGAATTGATCATAAAGTACTGCAGAAACTTTCTAAATACAAAAATCAATATTGCAACAAAGGGTTCTTTGGGCTTGTGCCTCACTGGATCCTTCTAGTCATTAGGGCAACTTGTAAAACCACTTTTACTTGTAAAACCACTTTCTTAAACATAGAGCCCTTGGAAAACTCTTTATGTACACAGGAAGTACATGTGTATTCTCCCATTTTAAAAATGTAGAATATTATTGTTTGTTCAGTCACAGATTTGTGTGACAGTTGACCCTTTGCTAAGCCCTGCCCCCGGGACACAGTCTGGTCAGTCATAGTGTAGCATCGGCCAGCTCCGACCAACGGCTGTGCTCGTTTCAGATTTTCTTCATTTTCAGGCTGGTTTTGTGGATGTAGAGTAAGTCATGGGTAAATGTGTTGCAGTGATACCTGTTACCCGGAGATGTTGGAAGGAGATGTTTTCTTCTCACTCCAAAACCAAACTCAAACCCTGAAAAGTGTAGCGTTAGCAAGCTAGCTACTGGGTATGGGCAATATAAGTAATTTCCATATTTGAGTATTGGCATTGAATTGTGATCGAGTACTCGAGTACTCAAACATGAAAACGAAACAAAATGCATAAGAACAGGACCCTAAATGAACACCCAAATGAAAATACAGGTAGGGGTTAGGGGATAGCCAATGTTTCGGCACTGCAAAGACTGTAGTGATCAGCTATATGCAAGTTTAACATCACATAACTCACACTGCACATTAATTTAGTTTATTTTGTTGAAATACTTCCAGACATCACTCTTATGCCTGGTCTACATTCTGCCTATAATGTTAGATCGAATAATGTCTGACTGAAAATGTTGATCCTTACCTGTAGCTGCTTAGATCTGTCATTTTTGCTATCAATATCTTTGCAGATATTCATAGGTAGCGGTGAGAGAACTGCGTCCTGTCCAAGAAACATTTTAATATAGAACAGGTTGAATTTACATGTATCTGTTATATGTATTCTCTCATGCAAAGCAAAAGAAAATTAAAAATATAATAACTCGATATGTTGAACGAATACTGATGTCCAAATCGAGTACTCTTGCATCATCCACCATCCCTACCAGCTACTGAAGGTATACTAAATATACAAATGCTGCTTTTGCATTTAAATAATTGGAACAGTGCAAAAGACCTACTCTGCTTTACAGGAACAGAGGAGGGAAGTAGGGAAACTTGGCCAATTTTCAACTAGGTCTGTGTCATCGCAGTGTGTGCAGTTGAACGCGCTGCAGTGACATTATGTTTTCTCTTTTGTTGTATAATTCCCCTGGGAAGCACTGTGTGACTTAAGTCTATGAAAAGCGCTTTATAATTCATTTTTACTTTCTTGACTTTACTTACTTCCCCGGGAGCTCCCTGCCCATCTGCTGGCAGAGGTGTGGGCACTGGCAGCACAGGGGGGAAGCCAAACACCTTTCATCTTTTGTTTCGATCACCAGGTGATGTGGTGATTCAACTCTCACACATTCATCGACAGGATTTAGCTTCTTTATTTATATTTTTACCACCCTAGACATATCCTTCAAACGTAATGCGACACACATTCTGTCTGCTTCTCTCTGATATCGCCATTTTTTCACAAACAATTCATATTTCTTCAGGTATTGCAGTTGGACAGTGCAGGCTCCATGCTAGCTGCCGCAGCTTGACCGACCTTCACAAAGGGGCGGGGCTTAGCAAACGGTCAATTAAGGGCAATTCTATGATGAGTTGTTTTTCCACAGGCTTTGCAAAAACAACTTTCAAAGCACACAAAGACGCTTAACGACATATTTGAAATGCTTGTAGTGTAAGCACAGCTGTGGTGTTGACAGAATCAAGTTTTGACTTTCGTTGTTTTACGACCTTGGGTACATCAGACTGGGTGAGAAATATGTGGTTGCAGTTGAGCAATATGAATTTTGTTTAAATCCCTGCTGTCTCGTCTCTGCAGGGAGTTGTTGTCGGCATTCTGGCTATTGTCCTGTCTAAAAACAAGAAGAGTCGAGGCCTGGTTAGTATCACTTATGTTTTTCCTATAAACAGCCTGCTGTCAGTCCTTTCCCCTGCTGCTCTCACTGTCTCTTCTCTTTCCATTGATCCCTCCTACATTGCCAGATCAGTATTGTCAAGGCACTCTCTGCTAAGTTTGATCTGTCTGCCTGCACTGCACGCACCTTGCTTTTCTCTTTGATATTTTCATAGATTATTCTCAGCTTTGGTCTCAGTCTATCCAGTCAGGAGGACATTAAAAACCCCCTTTGAGCTCCTGCACGTTGCCTCGGGTGTCTGAATCGGAGCCTGCAGAGCTGGAATAGTTTCGGTGTTTGTTCCGCTCTCCCTCCGGTCATGCAGCACGGCTTCTCCTGTGTGTTTACTCAATCAGCTGTCAGGCTGCTCAGACGGGACTGACGAGGCAGCAAGCTGAACAGAATGAGTAAGCGCGGGCGTACCTGCCGCGATAAACCACTCCCCGTTCCCTTTGTTAGTGAGAGCAACCGTGATCTGGGCAAAGCAGCAGTTAAACTCCTCATCCGTCTTGTTATCTTTTTCAATAATCCAGGCATCACATTGCATGAATAACAAGTAAGCTTAACACTCCCTTTTTTATGTTAACACAGTCCTTTATCACACGTAGTGGCTACTACAGCTTGTAATCTCTCTACGTCCATTATTTCTTAGTGTTCTTATCAAGTTTCGACTCAGCCGCTCAGTCATCTTCTCAATTTAAATGTCTACAGACTTTCTGTACTCATGTCTCACCTTCTGTAAATGTATTAAAGGATAGGTTCACTGTTTTTGTACTCGCATATTATTTGTCATAGCTGATAGCTTTGGTTTCTAATGTTGCAACTTCTTACTGGGAGTTTGGCTACGGCTATTAAATGACCAAAACCAGTCAGTAGTCTCGCCTTGTTTTAGACATCCCTATCCTATCTTTGCCAAGACTATTTGTTGTTAAAAAAAAAAAAAAAAAAGCTAAGTAATTGACTCAAACCACAGTGGCCATATTCATGAAAATAAATGTAGCCCAAAATGCTCATCACAACTTCGTAGAGCCCACGGTAATGTCTTCATGTGTGTTGTTTTGTTTGACCAAACGGCCCAAACACAGAGATGTTCACTTTACCCTTCAATACTGGTGAGAAGCAGCAAGTCCTGCAGTTTGGGAGGCTGCAGCCTGAGAACGTTTGACATTTTTTCAATATTTAATAGTAGTTTTTCTGTCAACTGACTTATCAACTTATCATTTCAGCTCACAGGATCAATTCATTGTTCGTTTTGGTCTTTTCATGGAAATCGGCAATATGTAAAATATAAAATAACTTCATCCTTTAAACTCAGTTTAGTGTAGAGATCGTCAGGTTATCACAAACCCTCAAAAATCTTTCAGGAAAAAAGAAGCTCACAGTAAATGACACTGTTCAAATGTTTTACAAAAAAAAATGGTCACATACTTTTGTTTTTGCATGTTAGTGACTTTATTTTTCATCAGTTCTTGCATTATGTTGGAAAGCTATCTTAATGGAATACTCAATTGTGATCGCCTGCGTGTCCACTCATTCCTGATTTAAGACACCTACAAAGTAGTTCCAGTGACTGTGTCTGGGGATTGTGACATGTCTGGATAGTTGGCTCGTCTTGTTGTTGAACACATTGTCATATTATATTTACTGTTTGTCAGCCGTACATGATGTTATGACTTTGAATCTTGCTAGCGCAGTGTTAGCTTTTTGGCTTATAGCTTAGCCAAAGGGTGCTGTGAGCTGAGCAGACTAGAAATATCATCTACTGCCAAGTTGTTTTTAAGGTTCGTCCTGTTTGTTGGAGACGCAAACAACATTTCCATTGCATAACACCCTCATGGGATGGTAATGATTATTCCAGGTATTAGTCAAATCCCAAGGTGTTACCAGGGAAACTTTAGATTTTGATTGCAAAATGCAAGAAAATATGTATTTTCTTTTACTTTGATTAGTGAGCATAGTATAAGTGAGATGACGCCTGTCAAAGTGTCCAAAATCAGGAATTAATGATCCCCCTGTCCATGTTTTCCAGTGATAACAAACACATTACCCTAACACATTTCCTCTCTCCATATTAATGTTGTTTATTCTTTGCTCTCCTCTCATGTGCTTACTGTTGCCCCACTTTTGCAACTTAAGCTTAATCTTCTCAGCCATCATGGTTTTGATCCCTGATTGTTTTCCTTGTCTGTCCTTCTGTTCCCCCACAGACGTGGTCCCTTTTCATGGTTGGTCTGGCTGCGGCTCTCATGGCAGCAGCCTCAGCCATCGGACTCTTCATATCTGTGGTGAGGGCCATCATTCACGGCGGGCGAAGCCTCCTGACTCACTGCCGCTTCCCCGATGCCATTGGCTACTCCAGCATCACCAACGAGTGTCCTTTTGACCCCACACGCATCTACGTGAGTGTATTAGTGTGTGCGACAGACGCTGAGATCAAGGCGTGAACTGTGACCTTTTCTGCGGAGGCTGGCTCTTTGAACAGCTGACCATTGTCACGGCTGCATATACACAACAGAGCCATGTGGCTGTGCCCCTTTTGTGTGTGTGTGTATGTATACAGAGGGTGTGGGAGAAGGAGGGAGCGTGAGGCTGGGTGTCTGTCTTTTCTGTCACTCAGTCAGTCACACTGTGCAGCCGGTGGGCTGGTGGCAGAAATGCTGACCTGACCCTGTCGGTCCACTTCAGGCTCTGTCCTGTTTCAGTGTGCCACAGATGGACTGTCACACCCGCTCAGCTTCACAGCTGCAGCCACACCATCACACGACTTTGGCATTTTAGCATGGCTAGTAGTCTACAATTTGTCAGTTAGGTGACCTTTATCTGAAGCTAGAGCTATTGATGTAAGGGGTTAATGGCAGCGCCACTGTAAATGCATACAGCGTCGCCTTTGAGTTATAGCTCAGTGTCAGATTTCATCCATTGGTAGCACACACATCATTAGGCAGATGTACAGCCCCTGACAGCATCTGTTTACATTAGGTCATCTCTTTGTGACACACAGCGACGGTGGGAGGGTTTTAACTCGTGTCATTATTGAATAGGGGACTGGTGTCATGCAATCGGCGCGGTTACAGTGCTGTCTGTCATCACACTGTCTCTTGTGTACCTACTCGGGGCTCTGGGTAATTTCATAGTGCGGAGATTGAGCTTTTTGACTTAATGCACCACTGAGCAACATTTATAGCAATGAACAGGGCCCAGCCTCTGACGCTGTATCCAGTTCTCATTATACATCCATGCTCAACCTGCAGCTATATCTACTTGTAGTAACTTCTCCTGCTATCTTTAGCTTGTATGCAGCTAACAGCAGTAATAAGCTGTCCAAATCAGGCCCCCAGGAAGTTAGCGGGGCTTTGAAGCCAGTTTTTATAGTGTCCAAACAGTGGTACTGCAGTTTCTGGGATATGCCACATGATGCCCTGTGACCCAAGATGACCTCATCGCATTTTTCAGCGTCACATCCCCTGCAAAATGACTTGTTTCACTATCAGGATTTGATCTATTCAGTCTATTCAGATAACATTCAGAAGTCTTAAAGAGCTGCACAATTTAATAATGTTACCCCTACTGAAATTAGCAGAGCATTATGCCTGTGGATATTCTCATTTTTCCAGGTCATAGTTATCTCAAGGCAATTGAATCGAGCGTAACTGGACTTAGTTTTGTCTTAAAAGATGTTTCACCTCTTATTATCTTGTTGGGTTAGGGTAAGGGTTACATCTTGTTACTCATAAGGTGGATTACTGCTATGTTTGGCTTCATATTTAGTCACTACAATGTAACGTTGTAGCAGGGTTCAAATAACGGTTGCGTTGGTGGGTTTGTCTTGTGCTAGTGGCGGGCACGGTTTGTATGGTTGTGTCGTGTAGGCTTCAAACTGAATGTGGCTGCAGCGAGACATGTCTCCAAATACTGACATAATTAACCAACAGTTGAGGAAAAGTCTTGTTTATTATATTTTGAGCTTTTGTTTTGTAGTCATGGCAACCATTCATATCAATATTAATGATTTTAAGAATTCTAAAAAAAAAAAAAAAAAAAAAAAGGAGAAAATCAGTGAGATATAAAGTGAGAAAATCAGTTTCTAACAGACTCCCAGGGGGAGTCAACTTATCTGGAAGATAAAATTCCAGATAAAACACTCAGTCTGTTTAGCTTTCCTAAAACGAGGGATTACTTGTATCATTTTGGATGTGCTCGCTTTTGGTTTTTGCCTCTGGATAAAGTCAGAAACTCAGTTCCAACTCAGCGTCAGCACAGAAGCAACTAACTTTTCTTTGTGGTCCTCTGAGACTGCAGACCATGCTGTTCACTCGGAGCTGCTTATTAGCATGGGACCTCCAATATAGCTGCTGGAGGGCCCATTACATCACCTGAATGAGTGTTTGGGCTTCTGGTTCTGTATTCATAGCTGCTTAGAGGCAGTAATGATGGTTATGCAAGGTTTATTTTTTGCTTCCTGCATATTTCATCACAAGTTCCAAAGAAAGCTCCAAACTTGGGACTGTAAATGTTCGTTCTCTTTGTAGTCTGCGAGTCAGCATGCCTAACAAACAGCAGCTCTTTTTCTTTGAATTCCCTCTGTGTATTTTTTCTTTGATACACTCTGCTCTGCATATTTTATTCACAATGCTGACTCTCCTGTGCAAACTGAAACGGATTTGGTTCTGTGTTTTTGCTCCACAGTGGTTTGAGGAAAAATAAGGCTGTGTATCACATCATTACCCACACTGTACACCTGACTGTGGGAAGCTGCTCTTGCCTCAGATTGTTTTTTTTTATGGTCCAGCTGGTGGTTGCCACTTACTCCACTCCTCCATCCCTCCCCAGAGTACCACTCTGATCCTGTGGGTGCCTCTGATCGTGACTTGTGTCATCCAGATGGTGTTTTCCGCCCGGTGCTTTGCTGTCTGTGCTTCATTCCTGGGTCTACCTTGCTGTCCAAACAGGAAGAGAAAAAGAGACTATGGCAGAGCGGTGAGATTTCCACTCAAACCTAAACTATTAGCTACAGTTCACAAAAACTCACACAGTCACAAAAATTTGGATTAAAAATGAATTACTCTTTGTGCAGATCAATGTGGTGAGGCCGATGGAGGAAGCTGCTCCCTCTCGCTACACTGAACCTCCAACACGCTACACGGAACCACCAAGAAGCCACCGCGAACCTCCAAGACGGAATGCTGAACCTCCAAGACAGCAGCGCAGACCCCCTCCCCCTTCACAGCCTCCTCCCCGTCAGCATCGGAGTCTTCCTCCCTCGGAGAGGCGGCCTCTTCGCCAGCCACACAGAGAAAGGTCAAACAGAGAAAGGCAAGAAACGAGGGTTGGCAGCCAGCAAAGGGCACCGGAAGAGCACCAACTGCTGGAGAGGGGTACGCTGGAAAGGTCCAGCTTCTGGATTTAGACATATTTGACATGCCAGAGCTTCTTGAAGACAAAATGCTCTGCAGTGCTTCAATACTTGGATTCAGACTTCATACTTGCAACCCTATCGTCCAGTTAGTACTTCATGAACTCTGAGCCGGTGATGGGTTTTTTCAGCAGTGCTGATGTATGGATTTTCTGAGGCTCAGACTGTTTGCACAGTGTACAGGATCCCAGTTATGTGAGTGTGTCTGTTCTTGTATTTCTGTTCTGATGAGGGTCAAATTATTGATATCAGGATAGACTTATGAGGTAAATCTTTCAAAGTGAGGACGTGGTCTCAAATGATGCGTATAGGAGGGATTATTCAGAGTAGGGTTGCAGCGTTATACCGGTCTCAAGGTATAAGGTATGATATAAAAGTTGACAGTTCATGACTGTATCATCATTTGCCTATTGACGATACTGAAAATAATACAACTGGACAGATAATACTTCCATTAACAAAACGGTTTAAATGTAAATATAATACCGTTGCAACCCTAATTCAGAGTAAAAAAAAAAGTCAACATTTTGAGAAATTCACTTTGTCACTTTCTTGCTGAGAGTTAGACGAGGAGATTGAGACCACTCTCACGTTTGTGCGTTAAGCACGGAACTGGAGTTAGGCCATGGTTAACTTAGCTTAGCATAAAGACTGGAATCAGGGGGAAACAGCTAGCTAGCTCTCTCTAAACAACTTTAAAGTTCGCTATTAACATGTGATATCTTTATTTTTTGCGCATAGAAAGGTGTTTATACGTCATGTTTTGTTTTTGAGTTGGGAGTTGATAAGCTCAGGTTAGTATGAAACTGGAGGAGACACAGCTATCCTGGCTCTGGTCACCATGAGAATGGAAACAGAGGGCTCGGCAGGGACGGAGCACCCGCTGCAGCAAGCGAACACGCCGTCTGTGGTCATTTTGACTTGACTGGCAAACTTCACTCCAAGCAAATTGGCTGTAGAAACTGAAACTGAATGTATAATTAACATTTAGGCTTTTGTATATTTTCTTTGCTCAAAGGTGTGTTCTTTAACTTGACCTAGCTAGATTTATTCCCTGCTGTCAGTCTCGATGCTAAGCTAAGCTAATCATCTCCTGGTACGAGAGCAGAATCAATCTTCTTGTCTAAAATGTGTAAGTGTTCTCTTAATGTATGAGTTTACACACACAATGGAGGCAGTAGGACCAGTGAAATGCTCTCATGAGTGGTGACGTACAGTGTGAAATGTGTGTGTGTGTGTGTGGGTGTGTCTCCAAGCTTTTGTGTTTTTATTGCCTGATTGAATAATTGAGAAACGATTGAGCATGCGTGTGTGTATTCTGCTGTTAGGTCAAGACACACTCGTTTCAAGACAAACTGCTAGTTTTTGTATTTATTAACTTTAGTCAACAAGCAAATAAAGTTTTTATTCAAAAGTCTGCATCTTTCTTGTGTGTGTTTTGTAGCTGAACTCTGTGACCGAAAACACCTCAGTTTAAAATGCGGTAACGGCAGCAGCTGTAGTGGCCTGACAGGAATGACTGGTTACACTCAGACACACATGTAGACATCTTGACAGGTCGGTGCAAACACTGTCACCCACGTCCTGTCAGGACTATGTTAATAAGGACTTCCAGTGTACCTGACAGGCTGCAACACTCAGGTGCATGACAGCAGTGTTCAGCTGTCAGACCAGACGTTAGCCTTGTGCGCTTGGCTCCTTAATGCGTTCCTTACAAATAACCAGAAATGAGGAAACAGTCCACACGTGCAGCTTTGAAACACATAGGTATATTTCGATTTCAGGTCCAACGGAACAAACATGTCATCCTCACGTGAGGTTTTCATGCAACAGAAAAACAGGAAGGAAAGGGAGGTGAGGAAGGGAGAAAGAAAGAAAGAAAGAAAGAAAGGGGTGTATTTATCCAACACAAGGTACCAGTTCATCAGAGGCAGTGAGAATAGAAAAGGGTTAAAGTGTAGATCAGGGGTTAGCAACTGTTGTTCCTTATCCTACCAGCAGAAGGCAGTGACACTATAGGATCCCCGAAAGCAGAGGTGCAGCTGGTTAGGAAGCTCCTGTGCAAATGTTTGGTACAAGTTAGGTCAGTAATGTCGTGTGGATGCAGCTGCACCAGCACGGCTCTCATTGGTAGTTCATTTTGCCACCACTGCACACAATAGTTCAATTTGTGAGGTAGTGAGATGTTGGGCAACAGACATACTGGGCTGACATTGGCCATTTTTGAAATATCTGATGTTGAGTCTGGTGTGACAGAGGCTCTTCTCTGACTTGCTATAGAAACATGTCCCACTCAGTTATTTTTATCTCATGTGGCAGACAGAGAAATCATTTTGTGCCAGGGTTTTATTCCTCACTTTCTACAGTGTGTAAAGGGAAGCCTGTCTAACCCTCCTTTATGGAGCTGCTAACCAGCCTGAAATAACTGCATTAGTCTGGATTTCAATGACGCGTTTGAGTGTCATCTCAAAAGGATCTTCTAACATACGAATACAATTACTGAACAAACACTGAACCTCATGATTAAAGCTAATTTAAACCCATTTATATAATTTGGGGCAGTTTAATCTATAACAATACAACATACTTCATAAACTGATATACTTTGAGTGTAAAATCTTAACTAGTAACTACAGTTGTCAGGTAAATGTAGTGCAGTAAAAAGTACAATATTTGCCCCTGAAATGTTGTGGAGGAGTATAAAGTAGCATAAAATGAAAGGGTACAGTAGGGTACCTTAGTACTGTACTTATTCCAGCAATCGAGTAAATGTACTTAGTTACATTCCACCACTTTTAAATACAGAAAACACTTAAACATTAAACTTATCAGCCTATAAAAGTAAAGAACCTGAAGGTCCCCTCCTAAAAGAATGATGTACGGTTATCTGCGACTTCACTGCTTTGTCCCCAGCATGCCCACGGCTTCTTCACAAACAGAATTTGTGTTGTGTTTAACCTCCAAACCAGAAGATGGCAATAGTGATCTGACAATGGGGGCCTTCTATTGTTAATGGGAGTAGTGCTGGTAATCCTGCAACCAGTGGCTGTTTTCACGTGTGCACGGATTTTTTTTTAAAGCATATGTTTTTCAGTTGAGGCTACGTTTTAAAACTTTGATATCACTAAGCTTAAGAGATTTGATGCCGTGTCTGTAATGGCAGGTTCACACTAATGCAAACACGGATTCTTTTAACTTGGTTCGTAGTAACGTACTACCGAAATCAGTGAAACCTACCAAAGTTTTCTACATCAGGACAATATACCAGTCATCTGGAGTTTGGTGGAAAGGCTGGCGCCATGATTCCCGGTATTCAGACACCAACATTATCATCTACTCCGTCTAGTTTGCTTTCTGCTTCTGCGATGCCCACTCCTTGATCAGCCAAAGCCTAGTGGCAACTACTAGAAGGTCAACACGGTGGTCTCTGCGTGGCAGAACAAAATCTGTGCATGTTCATGGTGGCAGCAACTGCTTAACACCCCTACCATCGTGCTCAAAACCACTCACCCTCACCTACCTTCCCCAAACTGAAATAATTGGAGGCGGTAAGTTACTGCGTGGCGGTGTGAAATCACCATTAAAGTCCATTCTCACTGAGGGCGAATATCCACCCGCATTATTCTTGCGGAAAAATATAAATGTTGATTTCATGGGTTCTTATGGAAGTTTGCACCCCAGGGCGGAACTTTCATGCACTGAAAAAAGTTTCCGCCCAGACTTTGACCCCTGCGGAATTCGCCGGCAGAACTACACAGCTGGGCCAATGAAATTGTTTGTTTATAGTGACATTGCGCAGACCCGGGAGAGTCCGAAATCCAGCCAGGCAGGACAGTATGAGAGAATGGTTGATAAAACTCATTTCACAGCACCCCGTCCTTTTTGATAAAAGACGGGATGATTTTATGAACAATGAATTATAGTACAACATCTGGCAGTCCATTGTCCAGCTTGGTGGCTGCGGTGAGAGTGGTAAGCGCTGAAGAAAGTTGATGCTGACACTTGTTAAACGTTAGCTTGCTAGCTCGCTGCTGCTGCTACTCTCGTCCATGTTCACCCACACCCGTTCACACTGCGCGGACTTGCAACACAACAACGCGAAATTCCGCAACGCGTCTGTGTGTATGGTTTAAAGGCGGAATATTACGCAAATCCATCCCGCATTTCCGCATCGCAGCAGTGAGAATGAACCTTTAGGCTCCATCATGGCTCGATAGGCTCCCTGAATGTTACAGTTGCTCATAGAATATCTGGAAAATCTTTCGCCCATCATCCACTAGCATTTGTTCTCTTGCTACTAGAGCTTAGATCGGGCCCAAAAAAATCCAGCCCGACCCCACCAGAGCCTGTGCATGTTCTGTCTGAGCCCGGCCCGCCCCTTTAACTAATTACGAGCCCGAGCCTGGTTTAAACCCGACATGTTTTTTAAGGATATGAACGTAGACATTGAAGGCTGACTCTTGTCTTTCTTTCCTTCCATGGCAAGCCTCGTCATGTGTCTCTTAAGTGTCGAGGTCCCCGTCTTTTTGCTGTCATATACCAGCATCATGCTGCACGTACACTCGACGAAGCTGACGCACACATTGTCACCGTCAACAACTCATGTGCGCGGCCAGGTGTGATAAGTGGTTGGTTCCATAGCCTAGGTCTATTATGAGGAGCCCGACCCCTCTGAGCCTGAGGATAGTGGCGGGCAGAGAATCTAAGCTCTACTTGCTACATATTAGGAAGAGATGTCACGCAAATTTCTGGTGCTAATGGAAAATCTTCAACTAGCGCAAACATGCTAATGGTGCGAATTACATTCACATCATTTATGTCGCCCGGCACGAATTTGCATCTGTTCACGTCTTTGTATTAACTTTGTATGCATGAAAATCTCGCTCCACGTTTGGTGTGAACACTCTGTAAATGTCCTGCTTTCTTGGTGTTCTAAATATTTGGTAAATTAAAATATAGTTCATGAAGGACTTTTATCAGTGCTCATGTAAACACAGCCACTGTTGTCTGTCACATTACGACATATATCTGGAAACCCTGAAAACTCTACCCAGAACAAGCGTGTGCACTTGCTCCTATCTCAGGAAACATGTCCCTTCATCTAACTGCTCTGTAAGCAGACTAATCCAGGAGGTTATAAAAGCTTTCAGCTAGAGAGTGATGAACGAGCCCTTAGTGAGTTCTCTGTCTGTCAGAGGAAAAGAGGGAGAGGGAGGGGAGGGCGGCGAGGGGGCGGGAGGGTTTGTCCCAAAGCAAGACAAATACTCAATCATTTCTGCCTGGTACAGTGCTGAGGAGGCTGCAGAGCTACAAAAAGATACTGCTGTGCGTTAACTGCTTTTTTTTTTTTTTATGTGGATTTTTGTCAGTTCACAGGATCATGCAGTATAGTGACAGGTTACGACTATCTTAAGTTTACTGCTCGTTGTTAAAGAACTTTAAAATACTTACAAATTAAGAAACAACACAACATGATAATACTGTAAAAGTTAGCCTCGAGCACACAGTGCATATTCACATGCACACACACGCATTCACACCAAATGCACAGCCATACTTTATAAACTCATGGCGGCTCAAACAATATGTGCTACTGGTGTCATTGATCAAACGCAATACAGGATCCTCTTACGTCACTAGAGTCTCACAATCTTCCACTCCGACAAATCCTGAAGAGATCAATCTAAAGTCACGTTTTCTCTCTCTCTCTGTCACTGTAAACTGGAATACGGTCATCTTTAACAACATATCAAAGTAAAAGCACGATAATAAGAATAAAAATGAATAAATAAAACATGAAGGAGGAAAACAATATGTACAAAAAAAACAATTAAAAATCAACATGCCAGTAGATATCAATAAAAAGCTAATGGGATCTTAGGCCCTCTTTTTCTCAGCGAAAGATCATATAGCAGTAAAATCCCAATAACCCCCCACTCCCACCCACCTCCACCCCGACCACCCGTCCAGATCACACCAGGAAGCTACGCTACATAATACTGCCTCTCAATGCCAGAGTGTGCACCATACATGAAGACAAACTTCATCTTATGATATACATAGACGTACAGTATATACATGATATACATATGTGTTGGAGGACAAACTGAGCCATCCCCGCCCTGCAAGAATCCACACCTTCTCCTGGAAATCCGTCGTTCCAGAGAGAGAGAGATATTCGGGAACATTAGTGGAAGCCACTGTCGACCCATCATTAAATGTATGCGTGTCCCTTCATCAAATATGAAAATGAAAGTAAAATAATAGTGATGGCTTTTCTTATCCTCCTTAAAATCCCTCCTCCATCCTTGCACACAACAACGAACGAAAAAAAAGAAAAAATAAGAGAGATGATATGAGAGACGAGAACCATCATGCATTGATTTGAGTGACTGTTTCAATAGCAACAGAGAGGGTGAGGAGGAAAGGGTCGTAGCAGGACGAGGGATTCAGAACTGGGAGGCCGAGCTGGGGTCGCACTGGAGTAGCCGCACGATGGAGGGGTCGCTTTTGGCACCTTTGATAAACTCCTCCAGGGACAATTTGCCTGCAGGGTAGAAAGAGAGAACGAGAACAAAGGCATTATTTTGATGCTTGTTACATGCAGACTACAAAATGTCTATTTGAATTAAGTCAGTATGGTGTCAGAGATGGAGACTGAAGAAGAGGAAAACTAAAATAATTCATTTTAGGAATTCTTCAACTACCCACAGCTCTTATCAAATTAATGTTGGATCATAGACCAAATGTTAGTCGACCAGAAAGGTCATTCGTCGGCAAGATTTCATTGGTCGCTTAGTTGCAGGAAAAAACAAAAAACAAAAGTGAAACTCTATCAGGAGCTGCACCTTGTCAAAATAAATCCAAACCTATATGACTGGAGCAAGTGTGACTTTAATTTGAAAGGACAGACACAGGAAGTGTCCACGCTCAGCAGTCAGACAGGAGTCAGGTTAATCTCCAGGGCTGGTAGCTGCGGTTATTCCACAGGCTAGTTAATAACATGTCGGGCAGGAAATCCAAAGTGTGGGATCATTTTGAGAAGGTGAAGGACGAACCCAAGGTGATATGTAAACTCATCTTCATTGGTCGACTACAAACATGACGTATCATCTGAAACATGGAAGTAGCTACATGCCCATTAAGCCTAGTTCACATTACACGATTTTCATCGCAGTTTTGATCTTGAGAGCCACCTTGGGTCGGAGCTAAGTCTAATGAAGGTTCATTAGTACGGTTTGTATTTCTCTGTAATGTAGCACAGTGTTAACAATGTTACTGATACTATTCTTTCTCACAGCGAGTTCTATTTTCAGAGCTCTATTGTTCTTATTGTTGGAACTACACAGTATTGTACACGCTGCATTTTGCTTTGGCTCAGGAGGTAGAGTGGTCATCTTCCAATCTGAAGGTACGATCCCTGGTCCCTGCAGTCCAAATGTCAAAGCGTGGGCAAGACACTGAACCCCAAACTGCTCCCGATGGCTGCGCTATCAGTGTGTGAGTGCGTGTGAATGATTATCTGATGAGCAGGTGGCACCTTGTATGGCAGCCTCGGCTGTCAGCAGATGAATGTGTTTGTGAATAGGGTCAGTGGTGCCTGTGGTGTAAAGTGGTTGCTAAGACTAGAGAAGTGCTGTATAAATGCAGCCCACTTACCATTTACCATTAGTTAGGTAAGAGTTGGCTTTTCACGTACAAAACACTATAAGCAGCCACTTACTTGAAGAAAGCCTGGTTGACGAGGAAGAAAGCCCTTAATCAGAGTAAGCTTTAGGCTTGTTGCATTTCTTTCTCCTGCTGTTCAGTGTACGGTTTATTAGATTTTGTTTTTTACAGAAATATGTTAATACAGCAACTGGGGACTTTTTTATTGTCCATGGGCAGTGGAGGATTTGTGTTATATTACATAACAGAACTAATATATGCGTCCTGTTTTCTCTCAACAATCAGTTTCCAGTAAAACGAACACATTTCAAAGATTATTAGCAATAAACTGTCACATTCATCACCCTTTCCTCACTCCGCCCCCCTACAGCATATCCACCCCTCCATGCTGCCATTTCCTCCTCTCACCATCATTATTGAGGTCCATTTGTCTGAAGATTTTATCCGTCCTCTTCTCTGGCGTGGATTCATCCTCTGGCATCTTCATCACGGATGACACCATCTTGTAGATGGCCTGAGACGGAGCGAGGGAGCAAGGGAGAGAGACAGGGTCGGGGCGGGAGAACAGACAGAGAAGTGAATTGGAGCCAGCAGGGACCCATTAAGGAGGCTCAGCAGGAGAGAACTAAAAACACAAGTGAACTGAAAAATAAAGTCAGTGTGGCTTTCAAGATGCTGATAAACACGCTCTCTGAAGTCCGTCTGCTTCACTGACATTTGTTCCTCCTGATGCTGAGAGCTGCTCCCAGCTTGTCCACAAAAACCCACGCAGAGTCTGTATGGCTATAAAACCACGCCATCAGATCACATACATGTGCCAGCGCGGGGGGATGTTACAGGCAGAGCTTACGGTATTGATCTGATACATCTGATACACACAACACCTCCCGTCCCCTGATGGCATTAAATTAACCCCTGCAAGTTACAACAGACGAGCTCCGAGTATCAGCTCAGTCGTCGATCTACAATCAGCTTACGTGCCCATTAAATCTCCTCCACTGGGAGAGTAGTGTGTAAAACTGACTGTAGATCAGTGTCACAGCAGCATCCTCAGAAGTGAAGGTAGCTGGCATGAAATAAGCCCCCTGTGCTTCTCGGTAAGACGTCGCAGCTGTAAAATTTTATCTTTTGGACTATAAAACGAGTTCATATCTCTCTCTGGAAAAAGGCAAATAGCTGGATATACATTGGAAGATACTGACAGGTGTGGACCAGAGTCAGACTCAAGTCACAGATTTAATGACTTCAGACTTGACCTGACGAAATCAAAGAAGACACATGACTTCACTTGGGCTTGAACCTGTCGACTTGAACATACTTGACATCTTTCCTCATTATTTAAAAACTGTGCCACAAATCAACATTTTTCTCTTTGTGCTCCAAATCAACCAACAGTAATGCTCTTTATTTCTACCAAGTCCTTCAATCCACTTTGTTTGAAACAATCCACCATCAGCCAATCAGGTTGCAGGAGAGAACCATGAAGAACTAATGTTACATTCATGAACGCCAGCAGGTAAAAATGATTTCACAGATCATTTTGTTCACATTCAAAAACAAAAAACAAAGTGCAGCATGCTTTGCAGGTTGACATTACAGATAGAGACACATTACTGAAAGCCATATGACTCTATGTGTCTATTTTGACATAGGTAATAATAATAAGTCACATTTGTAAAATGTAACGTCTGAACACTGCAAATGCATCTTAAGATGACAGAAAATGCCCTGTTAAAGGGATAGTGCGCCCAAAAATGAAAATTCAGCCATTATCTACTCACCCATATGCTGACGCAGGCCCTGGTGAAGTTTTAGAGTCCTCACGTCCCTTGCAGAGATCGGTGGGGGGAGCGGCTAACACACCTATTGGTAGACGGCGCCCCAGACTAACGTCCAAGAACACAAAATTGAATCCACAAAATATCTCCATACTGCTCGTCCGTAGTGATCCAAGTGTCCTGAAGCCCCGACATAAAAAGTTGTTTCGAAAAACGTCATATGAACTCTGTTTTTAGCCTCACTGTAGCCTGTAGCTCTGACTGCTTTTCGATTCAATTTTGTGTTCTTGGACGTTAGTTCGGGGCGCCGTCTGCCATTAAGTGTGCTAACTGCTCCCCCCGCCGATCTCCGCAAGGGATGTGAGCACTCTAAAATTTCACCAGGGCCTCCGTCAGCATATGGGTGAGCTGATAATGGCTGAATTTTCATTTTTGGGTGCACTATCCCTTTAACGAGTACATTTATGATGTCTTATGATGTTTGATATTGGGTGTGACCATTTCACCAGTCGGTATAAATTGTATTTGCATAACTGTTCACAAGATGGCAGAATTAAACTGGGCACAGTGTTAAGTCAACAACTCTGAGTGTGTTCTTTCATATCATATAAAATGAATGCCTCAAGTTATTTGTTTTACTACTGCTTTATACTGATATTTATATATTTATATTTTATGTTTCACTCCATAGAACTCTGATTTATTAAGTCAGCCGTGATAAAAATGTATAAACTGTCACTGAGGCAGAGGGGCGGAGCATTAGCTGGTAAACATCATGTTTATTCACTTTACGTAGAGCTGAAATTAATGTTTTATCTACTAATCGTTCTAGAATAGAGGATTAGCACACTGTTAGCGTACCATTACGTACTATTATAGGAAAATGCTGGTTCTGGTTCATGCAAGGTATCATGGGGGCTAGGAATAAGGTGGATATAAAGCTTGGATTTCCTCAGTAAAGCACCATGTTTGTGTTTAAGAAGAATGTGTTAATATAATTTATACTGGATGAAAACACACACCGGCTGTGGTACGTTACGGCCACAGTGGCTTAAAGAGCTTCCAGAGGACATTCGCTCTCCTCAGTCACCAGGAGTTCATCACAGAATTTCCAACTTTGTTTGACATGTGAAATCGCTCAAAGAGCAGTAAGTCGAGGCCAATATTAACATAGTTAGTGTGCTAATGCTCAGCTAACATTAGCTTAGCACCCAAGAAACTTTTTACAACAAATAAATGCAAATTGAAAAACTTGAAAAAATGGAATTTTTGATTTTTGTAAATTTAATACTGGTTATGAAGCTCTCTCTATCCCACTCCCACCAATCAGCTGACTATGTGCGCCCTCTCTTAGCCAATCAAACTTCGCCACAGTCTCCTTCAGTCATTCATGTTACTGCTGCCAAACTTTAAATCTGTTCTCCTCTGTGCTCTCTGCGTCGCGCCCTCCTCTGCCCTGTTCACCTCCAGTCAGCTCATCAAAAGCCCACTCCTCTTCACATCCTGATCCTCAGCTCCCTCTTCATCTCATCTCATCACTTCCATCAGCATCTAATCTCCCAAATCTACTAGGTCTTTACCACCTCCTGGATATGACATCACAATGGGGTCTAATTGCCAAACACTTTTCGCTTTTCTCAAACTTCTGTGCACATGTAAATAAATATTCTTTTCTCTCAGAACAAGTTTCTCCTGATTGAAGAGAGCATTATTACTGTTTAGGACTTAAGGATCTGCAAAGCAATGACTTAGTCTCACCTCTGTATATTGAAACCTCAAACTATAAACCATATTTCTGATTTAAGATTGTTTTTATGAAAAATTTTCAGTCATGTGACACAAAGAAACTGACTTGTTTCAAGGCGCATTGTGCCAGATTGAGTCAAAACCTCTTCAAAATCTACAAGTCAGAGGTAAAAGGTTTATGTTTTGTCAGACTCGTCTTTTGATTAGTGTGTGTCGGGTGAAGATAGATCTATTGTCCAAACCTGACCTCCTCCATCAGGACAGTGTCTCTCTGTGTACAATGACACAATGAGCCCCTCCTCTCTCATCCAACGGTGCGTAACCTCAATTAGCTTGAGGATAATCCCAGTATTCTGCACACTCAGGGATAAACTCCGGTTATATTTAACTCGCTAATCTATGAGAACCCAGATGCACACACACACACACACACACACACACACACACAGAACACACCGCGAGATCCTCAGTCTAATGTTCCATCAAATGAGTCCCTCTATTTCGTCCCTTAAAGAGCGACAGGATTACATACAGTACCACTGTAGCACTGCACTTAACAGCCTTCATGGAAACTGTTGCTTATGTTAATATTGCTGTCAGCACATTAAAGTATGTCTTTTAGAGTCTTTACATATCAGTGCATGAGCCTTTTTTGCACATACTACTAGCTTCTGTCTGTTCATGTCAATGCAAAAGTCTGTTGGGTTGTTTTGTTAACTAAAACTAAAGCTTAGTTTGGTAACTAAAAGATTTATCATATTAGTTTAGTTTAGTTTCTTCTGTCACCACACATATGTGACATGTTAAAAAATACCCATATTACTAATATTCAGGATCCTCTTTGGGAGATTTTTGCCGTACATACTGATCTTTAAGGAAAACAGATCTGTCTTTAACTCTTTGAAACCTGAGCACACGGGCTCAGTTTCTTTCAAAAACATGGGAAGAAGGCAACGAGCAACAAAGGAAGAAAAAACTGCAAGAAATTAATAAAAAGAGATAATTAAAAACAAGAAAATTTGAAAAAAAGATGGAAAGTAAAAAACAAACAAACAAATAAACAAACAAGGAAATGACCTGGGGAAAAGTCCTTAAAATTTATTTAAAAAAAAAAAAATCTGTAAACATTTTAAAATGTAAGCATAATAATTACAAATATAGTTTATTGTTTTAGCATTTTTCTTTCTTTATCCCTACTTTTTAAAAATCATTTTCTGAATTTATTAATTCTTTGCAATTTTTGGGACATTTCTTATCTCATTTCTAAGTTGCTCATTGCCTTTTTTTCCCATGTTTGTGACAGAAATCACACCAGTTTGCTCAGGGTTCAAAAAGCAGCACAAGAAAAGTGACAAGTCACAAGAAAGCACCCCCACATGCTCCCGCTGCAGAAAATAATTGCCAAAAAATACATTTGAAAAACTCCACAATAATGTCTCTTTCCAGAAATCATGACACGGTTACTCAAGATAACCCACAGACCTATTCGGGGCTGTTTTCTTTGTATCAAATTACACCTGCCAACCATATTACTGCTCAGCAGGAAGCATGCGACTCACACCAAAACAATATACATTGGTGAATAGTGGATGAATGAGTCCACCATTATCTGTACAATATATGCTCAACCAACTAAATTATCTGTATCAATATCCGTAAATGGAATGGTTGTGGCTTAAATCAGGAGAGGGTGGGACCTAATTGCATGTTGTTAATTCAAGCCTGGAATTAAAATGGTTTGATCAGAAGATGCTATATTTATTATTCATTAGAAAACCATTTACAGAACAGCTGCAGATTTGAGCTTCGGATAATTTTCGATCACTCACACATTTTAATGGGATGATACTAACGCTTGTAAAAAGTACATTTTCTGTACTGGATGCTATTTGCCTCAACCCTAATAAACAGAACTACAGGTAAGAGGAAAAGTAATGTATCCATGATGTTGGGGTGAATAGTTCCTCCATCCACTGGTACCGACCATGTCATGCAAGCTTGTTGGGAAGGGAGCTCAGTAATGCTCCAAAGTTAAGCTAAATTTTGGCGAGGGAAAACTGGCATGATGATTTTTAAAGGGCTCCCTTGAATTTTCACCCCAAGATATCTGAATGAGAATGGGTTCTATGGGTACCCACAAGTCTCCCCGAAACTTCTAAAGGCTTGTTGTGAATATTTTGTTCCTTACAATCAATATGCTGCCTCAAGTTAAAGCTGTATATGTGTCTTTTTACAGAAAAGGACAACCAGAGAATGCTTTGCCCCCAACCAAACTTCAATACCCAGAGTCCCTCGCTCACCTGTACAATCTCCAGCATCTCCTCGCGGCTGATATACCCGTTTCCGTCCAGGTCGTACATGCTGAAAGCCCATTTCAGCTTCTGCTCCAGCTTGCCCCGTGACGTCACGCTCAGGGCGATGATGAACTCCCGGAAGTCTATCGTCCCGTCGCCGTTGGTGTCAAACGTTCGGAAGACATGCTCAGCGAACTTGGAGGCGTCACCGTAAGGGAAGAAATTGGCGTAGATTTTCTTGAACTCCTCCACATTCAAGGTCCCACTGGGGCAATCCTTCAAGAAACCCTGAGGAAAAGACGACATGACATAAAATACATCTCTATGATAAACGTTTTACATCAGCAGACCCAAATAAAACCCTTTCAAAACCAATTGGAACAATCAGGAATCACATTTCTATAACCAATCTTTGACCAGTAAATCATTCATGTAATGCTTGATTCTGAACAGATACTGTGAAAAGGGGCTTAGTCTTGGATAGCTGAAAGCAGTTCTATCTTCTTTTCAAGGAGTCACATTTGATAAAGCAGCATTGTGCCTGAGAAGAAAAGGGAAGTAAAAGTCACGTCAGTCTCGGCCTTTGTTCGGCAGAAATAAAGCTCTTTTTCTCACAAAGGCCTTTAAGATCGAGCCAGAGAGGTGACAAAGTCATTGTCCCGATGTGAAGGCTGGAATTACTTCTTGATCCTCACATCAAATATTCTCATGAGCGAAGGTGGAAAGTCAACACGATCCTCTTCCTAATAAAACTTCTTTTCATTGCCAGCTGTGTCTTTGACATTTTCTAAAAGAGCGTCACAACTTTTCTTGGATTTATTGCCAATAAAAGACCTCGGGCACCTCAACATCCTGTCGAATACACTATGTAGGGTGTATGACATCTCCAGCATCCTGGAGCTGTTAATCTGCTGAGAGTGAGCACCATCAGTACCACTGATGGAGTAAAGAGACCCGGGGTCAGCGAGGCTTAAGTCACAGGGTAGGGAGGTGACGGTTTAACATGTGCAGCAGTTATTTGGGACAGCTCACACAGCTGTTCCATAGGTTTAATCCATGTATAAAGCTATATAGCCGTTACACAAACACCCTAACCGTGCACAGAAGAGGAGATAATTCTTGTGGTCAGGTCACTGCGGTGCCTCATCATAGCAAGGCTTAACAGACTCGGAGCGGGTGGCGTTCTGCTTTATACTGAGACAAACATTGTCAGAGTCGCTCTGATGAACTCCTAACAGTCACAGAGTGGCAGGATAAACAACATTTCCCAATGTCTGACAACATACAGTTGCACTATTTACCTCACAGACTTGTATATTTAACGTTTAATTTTGAATTTAGTTTTGTTCTACTTCCACTTTCTTTGTCTAATTTTGAGTACTTCATGTCAATATTGGTACGTTGAGAGCAAAGTTTACTGAAGTTTGTGCAAAGCTGATTCTGATTCTGAGATACCTCTGACGCAGATATCACTTTCCTTAAAGTTAATTAATTCTAGCCAGCGAGGCCTTAACTACAGTATTTTAGGGAAACGACAATACACCGACATTGCTTTCTGTTGCTAGCTTAAACTTAGCACTATATGGCTAAAACTTGCAGACTGATCGATGGGTGAATGTCATCATTTTATTAGCTGAAACTGGTTGGTACCAGCATATGTTTGCACACATTATATTTTGTTTTACAAGGAAAATACATGATTAGATTTTAATATAAAAACAGAAAGAAATAGATTTTTTTGTACATATTGTTAAATTGGTGTACAATACAACCAGGGGAGTGATCTGCAAGGGTCTAAAATGCATTTTTAAGCATTTTAAATGTTGAGGCGGGTCAAGGTGGAGCTAATTTTCAACTACCTTATAAATTGCTGGGTAGTGAAATCTATAAGAAGTAGGGTTGTCAAAAGTATCGATACTCAAACGCTGTATCCGGATACAATACTAATTTACAAAAGTATCGATACTAACAGTGCACGCCACCTCAGCGCCTGTTGGGTGCGCGTGACGGGTCCGACGGACACGCGCTGTGCAGGCAGCGTCTGGCAGGCACAGAGCCCTCGCTGCAACCTGGCTTGTTGTCGTCGCTGTGCATACATGCACACATTTCTGTTGCTGTAATATGGCCAGCGCGGCTGCAGGAGGACCAGAGCAGCCAGTTTTGGTCAAAAATGATAAAGGAAAAAGTGCTCTTTGGAAATATTTACTGAAGTGAACACAACACGCTGCAGACGGCAGGTACAGCCCCTCCCCTCACTAGCAGCTGAGCAGCTGGTGTCGCCAGCATCAAACTAAAATATAACTTCTAACGTTAATGTGGGAGCTAAGCAGAAAATTTTATCGGTCATGGCCGTCTGTAACATTAATAGACAATGTTAGTTTAACAGGACAACACAATTATGTGTGTCTGAAAAGTTATGTTAACTGTAAAGTCACAGATTGAAGCTGAAAAAACATTTGGTTTCTCCCATAACCCCTGGTTCTCTGGTCACATAGTGAGGTAGAAACAGGAGCATCGTGAGCCTAAACTACCAACTCTATTTGATCAGCAACGAAAATATGATGCCAGTTCACCAGAAGCACAGAAAATAAACAGGGCTGTAGATAAATACATTTGTATGGACAGATCTTGTTTCTGGTTGTTATTTATTTTGGGGGGATTTTTTGTTGTTATCATTGATGTTACTGTTCTGATCTTTATTTAAAAAATGACATGCCTCTTAATTTTTTGCTGCTGTATCGAAAATGGTATCGAGTATTGAATATTTTCCTGGGTATCGATATTGAGTTTGAAATTTTAGTATCGTGACAACCCTAATAAGAAGGCATAATGTTTTATACGATGATCATATAGGCCTACTTTAATATGTAAAATTCAACCTGCAAAATAACTTCATACTATAGCTGCTAAGTAAATGTAGCAAAAAGTACCATATCTCTGTCTGAATTTTAGAGTTATAGACATAAATTAGCATAAAATGCTAAAACTCAAATAATGTACAAGTTCTTCAAGTAGGCTATAGTACATGAGCAAATCGAATTAATTTCTTTCCACTACTGATTTTCCAGCATTATTAGTAAAACCTTCCCAATAACATCCAGCCTCTGTGCACAGTGTCTCTACATACGCACCTTGTACCACTCCTGCAACTCGTGATCAGAGAACTCAGTATTCTCCCGGAGGTCCTGCAGCATCTCTGGCCGCAGCTTGCTGTTCTGTTTCCCCATGGCAACGGGATGGGACTCTTGGTTTCCTTGACAACAACAGTGACTACAGCACTAGCCAGGCTGCTTTTCCCACCTGTCAATCAGAGACAAAGGAACAGGAGGTCAGCAACAATTAAGCAGCCAGGAGGATGACCTCCTGTGACAAATGAGAGGTGAAATGCAGTTGGTCAGCAAACAGCGGCACACCACCGGAGTCGCCCAGCAGCAGTCAGCAGATAAAGAAACAAGAAGGATTAGACAGGATCCTTTGAGTAAGACTAGATACAGGTCACAGCTGAATGTACAAGAAAAAGGCCTCAAATGGTTAAAAAAGAAACACAGAAACTAAAACTGTGCAAATTAAACGACTGAGCAAAGAAAGGAAAAACACCACAGGGCAGTTCCTTAAAAAGATTCTGACAAATTGACGACATCATTTTCTCCACTCACACAATTCTGATTTTTTTAATGACATCAAAGCGAGCCTTGTCACAGTATTGTGTCCCAATCCTCTTGACACGAGATGTTATGCAACGCCACAAGTCTCCAAACTGCTGCATCACACTCGCAAAACATTAAATAATCCCAAACGCACCCCTGTGACGTCAAGCGCTAGCCCACTGATCATATTTATGGGTTTATCTGGCCAGCTGTGTGTTTGTGTGTCAAATCAGCTGTGTGGTGTGTGTCTATGTGTGTGTATACGTGTGTGTGTGTGTGTGTTTATGTGCCCAGATCTCCTAATCTGCATCTCAGTTCATCCTGTCTGACAAAACATCATTTCAGAGAAGCAACACGCATGGTTTAATGGGATAAAATATACTCAAATTGAAAATAATGTAAACAATTAATTTATGCTTTAAAATGCCTTAATTTTTCACTTAATGTGAAAATAGAGGCATCATTTCTTGATTTCTTGTCAATTTTAATGGGTTTTTACTTATTAAATCCCTTAAACTCATTTAAAAAAACCTCTAGCAACTGAATTGGTACAAATTAAGGCACTCCTGTACTGTAAAGTAAAAGTTAATGTATTTGAACTGTACATGAAATTCATTAAAATGCTTTACAGACCATTCATTTACCCATTAATTATTTACTTGTTTTGCTTGAATTCACACCCAAATTGAAAAATAAGGATCATTTTTAGGATCTAAGGATTTTGAATTTTGGTGAACAGTAGCCACTGTGGTCACATGGTGCATTCACAGGATACTGGCGCATGTTCAGGTTGTTTAAATAAATATCTGTGACCTGCAAAATATAGTGGAAAAGGTAATTAACAAGTACTCAGAGCAAAAATAAGTCAGCAAACCGAGTCAGTAATACAAGGTACACAGCAAGCAGCTACCTCCAAGGCTGAAAAATTAAGCCAACATAAAAGTGCAAAAAAACTGCAGTTCCTCAAATGGCCACTTGAGGCTGGCTCCCAGAGAAGGTCAATACCCAAATTAATTGAATTGTTTTGGTCATATAAACAAGTCTTGTTCAGCAATTGGTTGTGCTAAAACAGTGGTTAGGGACCAGTGGTCCAGGGACCCCCAGGGGTCCTTGATGGAGATCATTTTCACTATTTAATCAACTATAGATGTGAGATATGAGTAGAAGACATAACGGTAACTACTTTATCATCTCTTCTAAGGATTTTCAGGAGTCTAACATCTTTTCAGATGGAGGTCCCTGGAGTAAAATCTTATCAAATGGGGGCCTGTGACCGAAGGTGTATCAATTAAGGTATCCGTGACTTGAAAAAGGTTGAGAACCACCGAACTTCAAGAATGTCTTAGTGAGATGTTCAGTATCTTAGGTAAGCACGTTTCGCTTTAATGGTTTTAAGTCTGTGTTTTGCTGCGGAAAATTAGCATTAGCAGGCTATTACATCATCACAGTCAACCATAGCTGTAAATGCACCATGCTAACGAAGCTAGCAGCATAGCATAAAGTTACTAAGGGCCCTAAAATCCAAGATGGTGATGGCCAGAATGTAAAACCCAGGGCTTCATAACTGGGGCTCAAATATTCGCCAATGGGTGATGGCCATGGATCTACTAGAGACTTGGATACAGCATTGGAGGCGGGGCCCCATTCATGCCTATGAAAGTTCCTCAGAGGTGCATGAAACCACAAAAGCTCTTTTTCCGTGGTTTGAAATGACTCAGATCTTCCACAATGTGCGGCCCATAGAGCTAGCACACTAGAAGACTTAGGGCAAGCCTCTAACTTCTAGTTTAGTGCTCCACAAACTTGAATGAGGATAAAATGCTTTAATCTTGTGGCGCTTATAGACTTTTGAAATGTTATCGGATCAAATCCCAGAAGTGAAGTCATTTTTCAGGTGGTTTTGATGCTCAAAAAAATGTATCCACTGATTTATAAACATTTCTTTCCCAGTGTATGTCTATGAGAAAAAGGCTTTTTGGGCACCATAATGTCACATGATGGACCCAGACAGTGTAATTCCATTTTTGGCCACTATGTGAGCTTGGCTGTTCCTGGGGGCTTGGTGATGTCAAGTTGGCTCCGTCCATTATGGTACACAGCAATATCTATCTTAAGTTTGCATTAGCTAACAATAGCCAGCCTGAGCTATTAGTAACATGAAACACACCAAATATGGCTGTAGAGTTGAGACCAATCAGTACACTGAACTGTCGCATTGAGTATAGACTCTGTTATTGTCACTGGTCCAGTGCAGACCCAAGTGCAGCACACTGAGACAGGCAGACAGTTGGTGATGACTTTTATTGCTCACACAGATATGCAACAGTTCAGGGGTCTTTGGGTTTAGCTTGCGCGTAGTTTCAGCGGTGAGAGAGCGAGCCGAGAGCAGGCGGGTTTCTCTTGAGGCTGGTAGTGGAGTAAAGACTGAAGTAATTAGCCAAACCAGGAGAGCTGAGGTAAGTAGGATGATGGGTGTAGCACCGTGTACAGAGCCAAGCAGATGACATCCAGGAAGGGAACAGGTAGGACTTGGAGTCGGACACAGAAAGCTGAGGTGAATACCAAGGCAGAGACGATGGAGGCAGGTTGGGAACAGGCAGAGTCGGCACTGGGGAATCAGGCCAAGAGTGAAAGCTGGAAAGTCTCACATAAAGTCAAAGAACAATCTGGCACTGAGGGACAGGCAGCAGCTGCTTATATGCAGGGAGTGCCGATGAGAAGCAGCTGCGTGCACAGGTGAGTGGAGTTGTCTTGATTAGAGGGGCGTGGCTGGCAGGCAGGGTGCAGGTGAGGGAGAGGATGTTTTACTGAGTAACATAATCTCACTTTAAGTCGTACATATAATCCTTATTTAAGGTGTTAATACCTGAATACTGCTTGTGAAATGTCATTAAAACATTTTGGACCTCATGTAAATCATTAGGGTGTTTGCTGGTGTGCTTTCAGGGTGAACTAAGGATTAAGACGCTGTATTTTAGGGGATCATAGTGCGTATAGAGAAAACAAACAACAAACTCATGCTTGTTAACTTTGCTATCCTGCACTAGATGGCTAATTAGCCTGTGTTCCACCAACAAAGTAGCTGCTCCTATGTGTGTGTGTGTGTGTGTGTGTGTGTGTGTGTGTGTGTGTGTGTGTGTGTGTGTGTGTGAAAAGTGATTTGAATTACAGCATCACTGGGCCTTGAACACCTCCGATGAGACTTGGCTGACCTCTCAGACCTCCAATCTTTTCTCAGTCATGCAAGGTAATTACACCAACAACTTTGTGTGTATGAGAGAGTGAGAACAAGCTCAGTCCTGTTTGTGTTTACATGAACTCGAGAGAGTCAGACAGTATGTGTGAGGCACGTGAGGTGGACGGTGTGTGTGTCGCAGGTCTGGCAAGAGCTTCACAACAACACGCCTGGTCGTCTCTTCGCTTAGTTAATGAAATCAGACTCATATTAAGTCCCTCATCTGGGCGTCAGACAAAAGGCTTGTGCACTGACGGTAATGCTTGTAGCCAATTCCCAGGCTACTGAAGGGAGAACTGTAGCTATCAATTATGATTTCCTCCTCTGTGTTTGGGGACTGGTGAGCACTGCACACTCTGAGGATTAGGAAACAATATAATGGCGCTTTGCCATGCAGCATAAAAATGCATTTTTATATCCAGACTGTGTCTCAGTATGATTGTTTAAAAAAAAAAAAGCGTGTCTCTCTTTTCCCAAAAACACAGAAAATGTTGGTTCCTATGATTAGATTTCTCTCCTCTTACATTCACAGCACACGTCTCCTTGTTATTTCACAATTGTGTTTGACAAATTACTTCTTCTCTTGTGTCTACATGTGAAAATTTGCCTTACGTTTCACTGATAATGTGGCAGAATTGGAGAGCCACACGACACAGCTCAGTCCACAGCCCCAAACACAATCTAAGGACAAAGGCAGACACAAATTAATTTCTCCTCCAGGAGTAATTGAGTGGCGTCTGCAGCGCTGAGAACTATATGTGAAATGAGTAGGTCTCACTATAAAACAGTAATTTGTGTGTTTTAGTTGAGCAGGCAGAAAACAGACACAGAGTGTACCACTGTGTCTCAGATGAGTGTTTGGAAAACACACACCCATCATACACGCATTGATGCACACACTTTTAGTACCTGTAGAGATTAATAATGGCCGCCCACGCTGTCCAATTGTCATTTCGGGAACATTTAGAGCCTGTTCCTCTCTGTGTGTGTGGACGTGTGTGTTAGGGGTGAATAAGAAGAAAAGCTTGGAAGAGAGGATGAGATTTAATTGGAGAGATAAAGATTCTCTAATTGAAGGAGCTAATGCTTCCTGATGACACACAGACATAGTACACAGCAAACCATCACCCTAATTGGCTCGCAGCAAGCGTGAATAAAGAATGTGAAAAATAGAAGAAAAAGAAAGTGAAAGGAAACACCAAGTGTCTGGGCATACTGTTATACTCACACGTATAATGTAGGTTAAAAAACATATCGAACACTGAAATATTTAATCATTTTAATTTGCCCTAAAAAATAATACAGAAAAATATTGCATTGGGCATGCTTTCACACCTGCCCTGTTTGGTTCAGTTCAATCAAACTCAAGTTCGTTTGCCCCCTCAGTGCGGTTCATTTGTGCAGGTGTGAACACAGCAATCACACTCAGGTGCGCACCAAAACAACCTGACTGAGACCTTCATGAAGAGGTGATCTGGTCCGAAATTATGCACCTACGTAACAAAATGAGTCCCTGATTCAGACCAAAGCAAGCAAACTCTAGGTCTGAAAGCAGGCCGAGTGAAAAAAGTAATGTTGATTTACGTTTATGCTGAACAATTTTCCTTCAATAATAACCAATAGTGAGTTTGAGTATACGTAAGTGTGAACAGTCTGCTGTTAATAGCATACTTTATTGTTGTTGTAGTAGGTGGTAGGCTGTACATACAAATATGTAGTATGCAGTATTAGAATGTGATTTAAGCTAACATGATTGAGATACGGTACAAAATTAACCAGAACATATGGTGAGACAAGAATTACCACCTTGTGGTTGTATGGCTCTGCACACCAGACAGTTTACATCCATGTCTGTGAAAGCATGGATGCTTGACACACATCTTCCCCCCAACAGCACAGAAGATCTATACAGTCAGCCCAGTTTCAGGGCAGACACCTAAGATTAGTGTCACCAATTCAGTATCTGATTAAACGTCATTGTGACATTACATTATGGCCAGAAAAGTGTTTCTGAGGAACTTTATGATGTGACAGTGAAGTTGACCTTTGACCTTTTGGACAAAAATATGTCATCCCTTCATCATTATATCCTATCAGACATTTGTGTGAAGTTTTGTCATAATTAGTATATGAGTTTGGGCCAAAAACATTATTGTTGAGGTCACAATAACCTTGACCTTTGACCTGTGACCATCAATTCAAATCAGATCATCATTAAGTCCATGTGAACGTTTGTGCCAAATATGAAGAAAATTCCCTGAAGGTGTTCTTGAGATACTGCGCTCACAAGAATGAGACGGACGCAAGGTCATAGTGACCTGACCTATGACCACCAAAATCTAATCACTGCATCCTTGAGTCCAAGTAGATGTTTGAGCCAAATTTGAAAAAAGGTCGCTCAAGATGTTCCTGAGATACTGCGTTCAGATGAATGGAATGGATGGACAGACCACCCAAAGACATAATCGCCGTCACAGAGGCACTTATTAGCTCTTACATCACTGCAGAGCTAAACTGTGCCTGTTCAGTGTTGCTGCTAGGCCGTCCAGTCGCCAGAAGAAAATGATGGCATTGTACAACAAACATATTTCTACCTCTCATATGTATCATGTCAATTATAGTCAATAAAGCAATGTAGTATGTCAGCTGACTTTATAATCTGGAGGTTGAAGGGATGGTGGTTTGTGAAAGCCACAGCAGGGATTGCACAGGGCGAGGAAAGAGAGTGGAGCGTAGGTGAAGAATCAACGTTCAAGAACATTCTTTTCTGGTGATTGTGCGAGGTTGGTAAGAAACACAATTAGCTTCTATGGCAACTCAAACATGGCTGCAGGAGGAGGTGTTAAATCATCTGACAGCCGTCTACGTGTTTTAACAAAGCCCTTGAAGACCAAATCAATCTGTGCGCTACTAGCTACAGCCACACAACAATCTCATTCTAACACACTGACCTTTACGTTGCACTCACCACTCTCTTCCTCCCCTCCCCTTATTTTTCTCTCTTTTCAACCCAGCTGTGACCTGTGAAAGCTCACTACCCACCCCCCCCCTGTGAGTCTGAGAACAGAAAAGTAAAAATGATTCTGTCCTCTCTGGGTTTAATCCCCCCTGTGGCCCCCAGAACCCAAACCCTACTTTCAATCCCTTCGACTATCCCTCTATCGTTTATCCCTCCATCCTGAGGCACGAATCACTAATCCATCTCTCCAGTCTAAGTGCCCAGTGCTCGTTAGTTGCTGTTGTCCAGCCTCGTCGTAAGTCTGCGCGCACACAGGCTGAACACACACATACGCGGACTCTGCCCCTTGAACATCTGTTCCAGAGCTACTAAGCGGGTCACCAACCTCTGGGCTGATGATCCCTGCACTGAGGGGAACAGAGGGAAAGAAAGAGGTGGGAGAGAGACAAAGACATGTAGGCAAATGATGTAACACCATAAGTATGGTCATTGAGAATAAGGGAGCGAAGGTGAGACAAAATCAGATTCAAGAATGAGAGGTGCCGTCAGAGACAGAGACAAAGAGTATTAGTAGGTGGTAGAAAGTCTTTTGCCCGAACTCTTAAATGAAGGACATGTATGACAACAGAGTATCTCATGTGTCACCATCACATTTGACTCACAGAGACACTGTAACAAACCAGTTTTATAAGAGATAAATCACTGACAGTCTTTCAAAAACCCAAAAGTCTACTGCACAGAGTTGTGATGATAAAAAATGTTTTAAACCTGGTTCCCAAGTTGTGGCGCTATCTCCCTAATTTAAAAAATGATGACAGCCTGAACCAGTTAACTTACAATGTGAATTTTTTTCAGTAACTTGGTTTAGGGGCTGGACATGTGCGGAGGTATTCAGCTTCTACCAAAACACAAGAGATCCAATTCCCAGCTACTAGGTTGTCTTTTATGTTCTTAGCTGGCATGCTAACGCTAGTCACTCATAACCACCTGCTTTAGTTCAGAGTTAAGAGGGTAAGTGAACCCTACAGCATTATCGTGCTAATGTTAAGCTAAGATTAAGCTAGCTGTTAATGCTGAATAAATACCAGATATTAAAATCACAAAACCTTGTTATACCATAATGTCTGGTTTTCTATTTCTACAAATATCAAATACAGAAAATGTAAGGTATGGTTGAATGCTTTGCAGTTGTTTAAAGACACTTTCTTATCTGGGCTGAGTAACGAAGGTAACATGTAATGAAACAAAGTAATTAGAGTAACTCCTTTTTAGATAATATAATGTAAGTTATTGATTACATATTCCAAGTATCTTTCCCAGTACTGTTAGGAAAGACATATAACCCTAATCTTTTTGTATTAAACAAGAAATAACAATACCAAATTAAAGCTAACTTGCAAACTGAGCTAACCAATGCATCCCTGCACAATGGTTCATTTGATATCTAACAACTTGGTGTCCCGTGAATGATGTTATGTGTGTAATGTAAAGTTACATACTTCACAAAAAGTTACATAGGTCAGGCTTAGGCAAGTTACGTTTAGGAAAAGAAACATGGTGGCAACATACCTTAAAATAATTCAAAGCTCTCTTGGTTTTACACAGTTCCAAATGCGAATTCGCATTTCCTAGGATAGCCGAGACATGACCCGCTTTACTCTGTCTTACTCAGCTTCTGATTGGCTTACCCTGACACTCTTAGTCTAACAGTCCCACCCCTCTTGCCTAAACCAATGTATTCTCATAGAACAGTTCGTATGATATCCTACAAATTTGTGCCCTGCGAATGACGTTATGTCCTTAGCATACAGTTAAGTACATAGTTAAGTCACAGAGTTTGGGTCTAGACAGCCAAAGTGACTGTGGTTATTTTTGGGGAAAGGAAACATGAGCCCTTTTTAAACAGGAATTGTGCAAATTTGCAGCAAAGCCCAATCAGTCTTCTTTCAGCATTGGCAGTATAAAAACAAAATCAGGGAGTGCAGCAAAATGCCGCCTACCTACTTTTGTTTATACAGAATGCGCCTTTTTCGGGGCAATGGGGGGCGTGAGCAAGTAACAAAACATGTAGTCCTTCGGCGATTCTCTCGTAAGTCGGCCCGTCCTTCACCGTCCCCGTCATCTGACAATTAATGGCCTCTTTGTTTGCGAGGACAAGGAGGGCGCGCAATTCCTCGTCTCCCCAGTTGCTCATCTTTACAGTGTCTGTCAGGTTTGTGTTTCCCTATTGCTACTAGCTGCTCACTAATTCCTGCTATCAGCTGTTTCCTGTTTATCCACCGCCAGTGGCTCACACGTGCGGCGTCATCAACAGCTCCTCCCACAAGTCTTCAACAGCCCCTCCTGTTGCAGAAGGCCGCCTCGGTCTTTTTAAACTAAAAGGGTTCCGGCAATATGTCTACCCTACGAGGCGGAAAACTGGGCACCTCGGATCAACTCGCCAATCCAGCTCTGTGTGTCTAAACGCTCGCAGCTTGCCGGCAAAACGGCCCAACATTCGCCAAAAATCTGGCAGCGTAAAAGGGGCTACGGTTGGGTGTCTCTGGGACGTAAGACCGTTTTTTTTTCAGCCTCCTTACAAGTTCTCCGTACAGCTTCCTTGTTTACTGCCCCCACCACGTTGGTTACATGATCGAAGTCTTTCAAAATACATGGGATCTGTACGAATTGCTTTTCATTGGAAAACATACAAAACATTTGGGATAACAGCCTGTTTAAACCTAACCTATCCAACCAATGAAGGCAACAAATACAAGCCAGTCAGAGGGAGGGTAGGGTGGGAGATTTCTTCTCCATACTAGAAATGCAAATTTGAATCCCAAACCACAGTCTCATGCGGATCTTCTTGGGCAAAAGTCCTGCGTTGTCTGACCCATCCACCACCTCAACCTGCCTCCTTACACGGACTTTACACTAATTACTTCTTTACACCCATCAACACATTAGTCACGTGATTGCAGCCTTCCCTGTCACGTGGCATGTACACAAATTACTGGCTTATGCTTGTGTGTTATATAAACTGTGGTGCATTACTTTTTTAAGTATACATATAAACATGAGAACAGCCTGAGCCAGGAGATATATTACTTCAGGCTGCTGTGTTTGGATTAGGAAGTAAAGTCACACATTCGGAAATGTGATAACTTTTTTTTAATGTGCAGAAAAAAATTTTAGTGAATTTTTTCACCCTACTGGAATTTTTGATGGCTCACAACTTCAGTAAAACTGCTATGTTGTTAATTTTTTTTTGAAAGATCACGAGTCTATCTTTCAGAAAACAGATGCTTCAGTCTGTGCCTTGGAATGATAATACGTAAGGGCACGAAGTTGGCCGAGAATCTATATGGTGAAAACTTTAAAATAAAAGCTTTGAGGGCTGATTCTGAATTTACTTTTCATTTAAGCTGCCAGGAGCTGATATTTGGTGCCAACATTATAATTGGATTTTTTTATCAGGCCATTTTATTGCCATGAAACCCCACAGAAGCATCTTATAGCACATCAGTGGACACTAAAAGTAATTTAATTCTTTGAGTTAGGTTAGCTGCTCCTTAAGGAGGATTGAAGCAAGTTTCACAGCAGATTTTACAGACTGTTGAGTGAAATCCTCCCACACCAGGCTGGAGTGATTTCTCTGGGCAGCCATGTGAAATAAAAAGTATTAAAAGCAAATTGACTAGCTGTGGTCAGGGAGGTACCGTCATCATCAAAGGTGGATGACTCTGGTGACACTGGCTCGCCGATATCAGGATTTTTAATAAAAGGCCTGTTATAGTACGTCAGCTCAACTTTGGCTGCAATAAATTGAAGGAGAAAGAAAGTGGTGGAGAGCAGACTGAGATGGAGAGAGGGACGCTGGAAAAGAGGCAGGCAGAATGTGAAAAAGGGAAAGTCAGAGAGAGTTAGAGAAAAGATAAGTCCAAAGTCCAATTTAACATTTTAGAGAGCTGGTCTTTTTCTCTGCTGTTTAATGTGCTTATAAGACAAGAAAATGCTGCCTTCATATCGCCTGCCAACAGCTCAGTCATTAGGGAGGAAGAGGGATGGAGAGAGGGAGAGGAAAGAGAAGGGAAGATAGACAACAGAGGGAGGGGGGGGTTGAAGTGGTATGCGGCACTAGAATAAAGCCGACAGAGCAGTTGCCATGTGAAAAAAGCGATAGATCAAAAAAAAATGACAAGCACCATTGATTTCTTTTTCTTCACTTGAGTGTTTTCAGCCTCCCGTTGCGTCCTCTCAAAGAGCAGCAATCTGAAAGGCCACCTGAGACGCTGGGCAGCTCAAACCTTTCATCCATACTTCTTTTCTTTCCTTTTCTCCCCCTCCCGCTCGGCATGTTTTTATCTCTCCCCGCAATTACCCATAATTTCTGCCCGACAATTTGCTTCTCTCCTCCTGTAACTTCCCTCCCGCTGACCTGTTGTGATAGCCCCGCATTGTCTGCCTACTTTCTCTCTGAAGATTTGAGGTCTCATTTTTTCCTCTTCCTTGTCACTGATGATGATGACTCATGTTGAAGATGCAGTGAGAGGTGTATTGTGTAGGTGAGAGGAGTGAGGTATTGAAGTTCAGAGAAGTGACGGCTTTGAAAGATGTTTTTTGTTGGCGCATTCAGGGTCAAGCAGAAAGCTGTGACATTGTTAACGTTAGAGTCATCGTCTAAAGACAGTAAATTCCTTTATGGCTCAGTGTTTGCTCCTCTTTTTTCATCCTCTACATGCTCCCCCTGGTTAATATCATTCACTGTCATGGACTCCACTTACACTGCTACGCTGACGACGTCCAGCTTTGCATCTTTACTGAATCCATCTTCACTGCAGCTCACTCCACCCTGGCCGACTGCATCACTGTATTGTAATACTGTAAGACGCAAGCCAATGAAGCCTGCAGTTATTTGCATTATTAATTTTCTCAATTTATCAGTTAATCATTTAGGGAGATAAAAAGGGCAGATAACAAGAAAAATATCCATTGTTCCTACTTCATTAAGCTCCTAGAGCCCAAGGGGACATCTTCAAATGCCTTGTTATAGAAGAGTCTATGAGAACTAGGGCTGCCCCAGACTAAGACTTTTCCCACTCACCAATAGTTATTAAAATGACTGTGTGAAACGCTGACCATCTGTAGCTCTGATGTGACAGTGTCACTACTCTCAACGAGCCTCCTGCTCTGAGAAATGGCCCGTAGCTTACCGGAGAAAAAGTAGTTCTTTAGATATACGGGGGACACGTGACCAAAAGGTTTTAAGCTATAAAAAAGTATGCATGTGTTTTGTTAGACTATTTCAATCATTTCAAAACATCCCCGCATTACGTCAGACCTTGCTATCAATTGGGACTATTTTCTGGCCAGTATCACTCCGCCGTGTAGGCCCGCAAGACAGCACGGCAACAGAAATCAAAAAGACAGTTCATCACTACGCCGTGCAGGTGCGCAGGATAGCAACGGCTAACGCAAACTTTATCGGCTGTTTCCAACAGAGAACCAGTAGGCTATTATTAGTGACGGTAAAACGAGGCCGCGTATAATGTACTCTCCACAACACAACAGGCTAATAGTTCAAACAAACATTTTGTTTTACAGACAGTCAGTTACAGACCTCGTTATATAGACTGGTATTAGGTCATATATCTCTCTTTGGGCACAGCAGTGCGGAAATTGCGTTTTCTCTGTCCGTCGGGATCTGTGGGCAGCTGAAGTGAGCTTGACATACGCGCAGTTGCTTCACCCTCGCTGGCTTGGTAGCGAGGTTCATCCCAGCTGACACAAGCCCAAGTTGCCTACAGGTTACATCTTTAACAGGAAACCGATGGAATTGGGAGCCGGCGATGTTTTTATTCCCACAGCTGGGGAAATCACAAGTTGGCACCATTTTGGTATTCCTCTGTTTACCTACAGCAGCTGACGAGGGTGTGTCGTGAGCCTGAGCCGGTGTTTGCGCTGTAGTAGTAGGTATATATAAGGCTAGTACATCTTCTTCCTCACTAATAATAGCCTACTGGTTCTCTGTTGGAAACAGCCGATAAAGTTTGCGTTAGCCGTTGCTATCCTGCGCACCTGCACGGCGTGGTGATGAACTGTCTTATTGATTTCTGTTGGCGTGCTGTCTTGCGGGCCTGCACGGCGGAGTGATACTGGCCAGAAAATAGTCCCAATTGATTGCAAGGTCCGACGTAATGTGAGGATGTTTTAAAATTATTGAAATAGTCTAACAAAACACATGCATACTTTTTTGTAGCTTAAAATCTTTTGGTTACGTGTCCCCCTTATATCTAAAGAACTACTTTTTCTCTGGTAAACTACGGGCCATTTCTCAGAGCAGGAGGCTCGTTGAGAGTAGTGACACTGTCACATCAGAGCTACAGATGGTCAGCGTTTCACACAACTTCATGTCCAAAAACCTGAACTATCACTTTAAGGGCCATTGGTCGACTAGTCGCCTGCATGCTTACGATATCAATTCAATTATTGATTTACATATTTTGGTTTGGCCCGATGCAAACTAACGACCAAACAATGAGCTCAAAGAGGAGACCTGCTGACTGATAGTTCTCTGTGGGTTTATCCCTATAACAGCTCCTTTCACATGAATGTAACCACGTGATCCATTATTTATACAAAAGCATTGATCACAGCCACTTTAATTGACCTAAAACTCACTAAAAGTGTCTTTAAATCATAAGAACATGGTTTCTAAAGACTGCTCCTTCCATCAGTCCTGCTCTTCCATCCCTGCTAGCGTCATATTGTGCCCCCTTACTGCCACTGCTCCTCTGGTACAGACTGCTAATCAATACCAACCAATTCATCATGTCTCAAAATTCATGAGTTTCCAGCTTCAGAGACGGTGAGAAAAAAGGGAGAAGAGGAAGGCGAGGAGGGAGAGGAGAGGAAGGATTGATGAGTTATTGAAGGAAAAGACATTAATGGAGTGGTTAAAAATAAGAATGAGGACTGGTCCTCGGTGTGGAGCTCTCTCTCCTGCTGCACTCCGAGTTTTCAGAGCATGTCCAAATCCAGATAATAAGTCTCCGTCAAAGAGGGAGCACACACATACACGTGCATGCACACACACTTTAGTGCTCCTGTGATCTTCCTGCGTTCATTGAAATAACACATGTAAAAACATACAGCTGCTGATGAGTTGGTGCGTAAGGACTGGAAGTAAGGAGAGGAGATGAGAATATGATGAAGTAACATTTAAGGTCACATAAGGGCAGAAGGCTGAGGTTTTAAAGGCTTATGCAGTATTGACTTCAGATGGAGGGGATGAGAGAGACAGACAGACAGACAGACAGACAGACAGACAGACAGAGAGGACAGTTGGGGTAGCTCGGGGATGTCTTTCTTTGATGGAGCTCATGGTGAAATTACTACTAATGGCAAAAATCATCCTCCAGAGATTATCATAATCAAATTCAGAGAACAACAAAAGGATTTTATTCTTTCCTATCCCCCTAAAAATGCATTCTCCACTTATGAACATAATATCTGATACCCACTTACTCTGAGTGCACACTGGATGAAAATGTTCAACAATTTAGTCTGCAATTATTCTCTCCATTAATTGTTGTGTCTACAAAACATCAGACAACAGTGAAAAATGCCCGTCGTTGTATCCTAGAGTCAAGTCCTGCATTCAGATGTCCTCTCAAAACCCAAAGATATTAACTTATCATATCACGTAAGACCAAATAAATCTCACATCAAATATTAGATACTTTTGCTTGAACATTGCTTGAGCCAGGGGTTGACAACTTTTACCATTTTCGACCAATAACAGTAAAAACAAAATCCGTCTGGAGCAACAAAACTTTTTAGCCTCATAATGAAGGTAACATAGACTATTAAGTCCAAATTAGCCAATCAACATTACTAATGTTACTAATGTGTTTAACCAAAAGGTGGCTACTCTGCAGTGGGCAACTCATGATTATTTGGAACTTTAACTTCGCAGAGCTGGCGGTAAAAGCAAATGAAGCTGTTCACACACTATTAAATTCCTCCGAAACTTTAATTGTTTGAATGTGGAATCGAAGGCTAGGTTTGAAGTTTGGCAAAATTTGGAGACAAAGGCATCAGGCTATAGACGTTTGAAGCACATTTTAGTTGATGAAATGTTTAAACCTTTTTTTTTTTTTTTTTTTTTTTGGTACATAGGTGCATAATTTCTTTAGGTCTACAACAGAGATAAATGAAAATTAAAATGCTAAAAAAAAAAATAGCTGTTACTCATCTTACTATATAATGACGAAAACTCTGTGTGTGTGTGTGTTCCACGTTTTTCTCCTCACTGACTTGGTCAATCCATGTGAAATTTGGCACAGTGGTAGAGGGTCATGGGAGGATGCCAATGAAGCAATATTACATCAATTGACCAAAGGGGGGAGCTATAGCAACCAACTGAAACTGCAAACTTTGAATGGGCATATCTCATGCCCCGTATGTGGTAGAGACATGAAACTTTGCACAGAGATGCCTCTCCTCATGAGGAACACATTTGCCTCAAGAACCCATAACTTCTGCTTATATAGATTTTCTGCCATTTTGAATTTTTTGAAAAACACTTCAAATGGATCTCTTCCTAGGAAGTTTGAGCGATCTGCATGAAACTGGGTGAACATAATCTAGGGAGCAATATCTAAAGTTCCCTCTTGGCAAAAGTTGGAAAACTTCCTAAAACTGAGCTTCTATAAGGCAATGAATATTGTGGAGGGCGTGGCTCATCACATAAAGGTGTAGAACATCTCAAGGGTTTCACCCATCACCACGCAACTTTGTAGGCATATGACCACACATAATCTGAGGGGACCCCTCCATTATTGACCCCATCAAACAAAATGGGGGCGCTAGAGAGCTCATTTCTTATCTAGGCCTAACCGCCATATGGATTTTTACTAAACTTGGTAGATATGTAGAACAGGACGCCTCAAGGTGACTGGAGAAATTTAACTCTAATTGGCAACTGGGTGGCGCTATAACAACAGAAAAATGCTTCAAAATGGCTAAAATGCGACCGATCGCTGTGGCTCCCCCTGTGGACCAATGTTTTTTAAACACTTTAACTATCTGCCTTTCAACGTGCTGCCTCAACTACTAATGTACAGTTTTAGCCCACTAACTATCCCACTATTGGCAATGGTACTACTGTACTTTCAATAAAGCACTCGTACTATCAAATTCACAAACACTCTGTCTGAATACATTGCTCTTCTTAATGGGTTCAGTTGACTATTTAATCTGCAATTTCCTATGACCTGTATCCCAAACACACACCATGTGAAACTGTACGTGGGCAACTGTGCACTCAATGGATATGGACTAGTTTCCATATAATTTTATTTTTGTCAAAGCCACTGATGAGGGGCTAAAGAGCCACAGGTTGCCCTCCCTTGACTTAATTAAACGCTTATCAAAATAGCTTTGGGTTAAAGTGGAACTCTGGTATTTTGCAACCTGGATCCTATTTTTCCATGTTTTTGTGTCTAAATGACTCGTTGGAACATCAATTTTGTGATTGTTCACATACTGAGTGAGACGGCTAAAACCAACAGCAGCGGGGAAACAGGCTGCAATGTAACCACACCAGGCAGGTGCTCCCTGTCAATTTACATCCATGAGAAGTGTTTGTTTTTTCCACTGACAGGCTCAGGTTGTTATTATGAGTGTCTTACAACATTACAGAAACTTGTTGCGGTCTGTTTTGTGTCCAAGTCTCACTAAAGGATAAATGTTGTTCTAAAATCTTGCAGATTTTTTCACATTGTCAGAATCAGCTAAAAATTCAGTCATGACGCTGAAAATATTTTAGATAAGAGCAAAATACACTTTCTATACTCAAAAAAAAAAGTCTTGCTATAAGGACATTAATCTAGACAGAGGCAAAGGGGCAGGTGCTTGAGCACCACCTGGGGTCTATCTGTGCACGTGCCTGCCTGGAGACCTCTAGTAATTTGCCTCTGTCATGCCCGTGCTTGGTTAAGTAAAAATTCCACCGCAAATTACCAACTTTATTTTATCAAACACAGAGGTCATGATAATGATATTAGTCCTGTGCAAATTGTCATCTTGGTGATAGAGGCTGTGTTGGCAATTAAAAATGAAAGTTTGACAGCATTTCTGGTGCAGGAGGTTTATCTCGCTACACAGCATGGAGACCTGTTTGCAGAAAAAGCGAGCTCAAATCCATCTGAAAAGATACGTCTCCAAAGATGATGAGAAGATAACTGGTGACAATGTGTGGCAGAATATATTTTGTTTGCTTAACCCAGATTTAAAAGAAAAAAGGAGGTTAACACTTTAGAACGCCACTAGTTGTGCTGTGTAGTGTTTCTGTGCTGTGTAGTGTGGAATTAAAAATGACTGTATGCATCATATCCCGGGAATATTGTCAGTAAATCAAGTAAAAAACAGACTTTGCTTATCCTGTGTGAATGTGCCACGCGACACAAATGTTAGGGACAATATCTACATCACATGAGGTCCACAGGTAATACTAGTCCTGTGTGAGTAGTGCTATAGACACAAAAACACTGAAAATCCAATAAATGTTGCAGCTCTATTGTGCATAATTTACTTATTTTTCAAAATAAGTGACCAGCCTGTGTCCACAAATGAAAAATAAGGAAGATCACTTTACTATCAAATCAAAAAACACCAAAAATGGCATTCGATTTCGGAATATGAGGTGGATTTCGGAAACTGGTGGAACTATTCGACTCAGTTTGCATACTTTGTAAATGTAAGTTTTGCTGATGCAGTGCCAGAGACAATACTTCATCTTCTGAATAAATAAAATAAAGATATAAATAAATAGAAATACACTTGTCTTGTAATCCTTTATAGCAAAATGGGGCCACAGCAACGGGGAGAATATAACATAGATTAGTCATGTGCCCAAAGAAAACAAATCTGATCTTGGGTTTGGCTCATGGTAGAAAATCTTATGGCAGTGAAATAAGTACCAGAACACAATCTGTCTTCTAAGCAGCACTGAACACAAGAAATAGACTCATCAACGTTGGCTGACAGTCTTCATCACTTCCACCCACCAGCCTGACATATTCAAAAACAAAATTCACCTCACATGACAGGTGACACTGGGAGTCAACTTACGCCATCTGCTGGGTGCTTTAATGACACATGTGAAGAAGGCTTTTTAACATCAGATAAATTACTAATAGTTTGACAACATCATGAGTATGCTACTGTGAGGTACCAGCGGCGTGTCAGGTCGTCCAATTGAGCTTTAACACACACTTCCTTTTGGCCCCTCAGGACATCAACGACAGACCTCTTTTCAGGACCTCAGCCCTCCATCTGGGAAGAGGCTGACCTCATTTATAACACGTCCATTGGAGGGCAATGCTATTTCCATCTGGGTCACAAAGACAAGAAATAATGTCCTCCATCTAGAAGTAACAATCTGCTTTACGTGACTGAAAACCTCAAGCAATCCGAGTGCCTCCACATATCCATTACTTGGGCTCCGAGCGAGCAAATACAGATCAATCCTCTGCTATGAATTCTGGGACTATTTACAGGCCCCCAAAGTCATGCAGGTAAAACCTATTCCTACAACTCTATGGAGAATAAGGCGATTTGTGATAATGGCCTTCTTGGCACTGGACAGTGATCTCATTTTCCCGAAACACTGACACCCTCATTCCTGCTCTTGTTCAATAAAAAGAAGCCATGTTTTTCTTTTTTACCCAACCTATAGCTTGTGATAGAGAAACACTGTATCACTGCTTTCCAATCATCTAAAGCATACTGCTTTCTTCAGAGCGTCTTCCTCTAACAATGCCTTCGACCACAACATCCTCTCAAGCTGTTTAATTTTTAATCAGAAAGGAAGAAAAAATCACAAATGCACAAACATGTCAGGATGCAGGAATACATGCATACATTCTCCTTATATTCTAGAAATATAAGCCAGCTGATACCAACAAGGAAAGAGAAGATATTCATACACTATATATATATATATATATATGTATGTATATAATATTTTTCTAGAATGGTGGAAAGCCTCCTCGTCGCCATTCCTTATGAAATATTTACAATGGGAAGCTCATCTTCACAGTCGGTAGCAAGAAATTCACCGTGTGGTCCATTTATTAACCAGCTCAGTGTTCCAGCTGCTCCACTGTTAACTGTCTCTGCATGTCTCAGACATTATTGCATATAAATGTCACATTATATCGGGCATTTGCATTTAATAATAGCAAGTGAACATCTTGAACCCAGATGTAAAAGAAATTCGTCCTGCTGAGTAAAAGTCAAAAGCAAATGTGCAATTTTAATTTGATGCCCACTTGGGAGACGCACTTTCCTCTGTTTACACCAGCAATTTTGCGCGTGCAGATGAATAAAGTGCACTGTAATAGCGAGGTGACAATCACAGGGAGGAAAGTGTGGGCAGCTATTACGACCGTAGTCTTTTGTTTATTTCGGTTAATGGAGACATTATAAGTTACAACACTTTGGATGGAGGTAGTAAATCAAGCGGGCCGGAGCTGCAAAGACTCAACGCTGTTGCTCAAAGCTTGTTTTCAGCATCATACGGCTCAGGTCAGCGTTGCATCTGTCCCCGCGTTCACAGCAGAGGAGCGAGCTCGAGCCGGCTTCCCGACTGTAGCGGGCACCATGTGTTTGTGTGGGAAGGGCCAGGTTAGAGGAGACGACGAGCCGAGTGTCTGCACAGTTGGTGCATCAAAGGGAGTCGAGGTGTAACATTTGTTGATAACACAATATGTGATAGAGGATACGGGCGGAAAATGTATTCAGGACTAAGGGAAGGAGGGGAAAAGAAAGGAAGAGAAGAGCAGATTAAGAAAAGATTAAAGAAAACAAGAGAAACCCTGTTGGATAATTAATGCCACTTTCTCTCTCCCTTCCTCCTTCTGTTTTCGTCTCAGTATCTGCTCCGTGCAGCGCTGTGACCTCTAGAGGGTGTGTAATTCTAGCACGATCCTGAGCATAATAGTATATGAAAATCCATAGTGTCTGCCGCACAGTGGGCGAACCGAAGACAGGAGGCTCGGCTGCTGACAGGCGGAATCGTGGTCCTCTTCCCAGACAGCCTATTACACTGTATCAGCAGCAGCCTCGCTCCCACGGGGGAGATGCAGCCACAAGTTTTCTCGTCTTCCTCTCAGAGACAACTCGGCCTCGGCAGCTGAGCTAGTCACAGTTCAGAAGCCAGGTTCCAGTTCTTCAGTGATATTTTTAGACATAGTCTTCTCTCCTCTGAGATAATCAAACCCACTGTCAGAGGGCTGTGACAGATACTGTGCTCCGATATAACTAACGTAACGATCCATGCATTCAGAGAAGGCTTTCTAAGATGAATACCTCCCACTGTCACAGCTGTCAGGACTCATTCTGAGGCCTCAAACGAAGCCAAAAATTGCTTAAACCTCAGCCTTAGAGTTTCTTTCCATCTGTACTAGTAGATAGAGTGGTCCCCAGGGCTGGGCTGGTGTAAAAATGTTAAAACTGGTTTATCAAGCCAAAACATCGGACCAGTATACCGAATTCAACCAGGTGTCGCATTTGATTCAACAGGCGCTCCGAGTGGAACATAACAACACGACCGTCAGGCTATCGTTTTGCATTCTATAACCTTGGAGCTCTCTGACCACGCTGAATCTTTTCAATATGCACTTCCATTACATCTTCAACAAACATGCAAATATCAGCTGTGCACTTGAGATCACACTGGAGACGTGACCACTTCAAAGATGGAGTACTTGCTTTCTTCCTATGTTTCTACTTTTAAAAAGAAAAAATGTTTTACTGGAAATGACAGACATTATAGCCAACAGCAAGCAGCCCAATGCTGGCTTATAATTAGCGATGGTCATTTACCTTACCAGCTGATGAGTGACATAATGCGAGCTTGTCCATTTTTACACAGGAGATAATATGGCAGCCGGCTGGTAACAAACAGTCTCCTATTACAGCTGAGCAGTAAGTTACAATGTATTTCCCAAAAAAAATTGAGGCAAGAAATGGGCACTGCTGTACCAGAATCTTGGCTCATATATAGGGACCTTAGGGACAATAGACCTAGACACAGACTGCGCCTTGAAGAAGATCAGCTCTGCACTCACGATTCCAGGTAAATCAGCTATGATACAGTGCTTGTTAAAGGTGCTGACACACCAAGCCGACATCAAAGAACTAGCGGCGACGAAAGCCAACTGTTGCGTCGTCTATGTCGCCTCACGTCGCCCTGTGTCAGTTGCATTTGAACACACTACACGGACTACATCCGACGGCCAAGTGGCACGTACGTTCTGCGCCTGCGTGAGAGAGAGCGGAGTGAGAGAGTGGTACATCCTGTCAGCCGAGGGGTTTCCTATCTTTGCAGCCGAGCACCGCAGCACCTCCACGGACTATTACATCCAGACGGTCCCGGTGTTTCCTCCGCAGGCTCCACTTCACTCAGCTGCCCGATAAACCCGCTGCTTCTTCCCACTTTAACCTGAATAACAAACCAGGGCTCGGTGCTCCGGTTGGATCCAAACGGAGAGCCGGGGCTAGCTCAGAGACTAGCGGAGGCTAACTGGCTGTGCTTCCCTCCGGTCATGCTGCGGCTAACGCTCCGCTAGCCGCTCCCAGCTAGCTCCGGTGTGTTATTCAGGTTAAAGTGGGAAGAAGCAGCAGGTCTGTGGGGCAGCTGAGTGAAGTGGAGCCTGAGGAGGAAGCACCGGTTAGCCCCGGTTTCACTACAGGCAGATTCACTCGCTACAGGGGCGAGGAAATAAAACCTGAACAGCCAATCAGAGTGATCTCTCTCACTGACAAGCTCCACCGCCAATTCAACATGCTCAATCGGCTGAAAAACCCCCGACGCCGAAGTGCCAACGGTGCGAGACACACTGCAAAAACTAGGCCGACAGACGCTTACCGACGGCCCGACTTTGGTCGCTGGCCGACCATCGGCTTGGTGTGTCAGGGCCTTAAGGTTGACGCAACCTGCTGCCTCACTCTTGAAAGCTGACACAGAAAAGGGACAACGGTCACCAGCGGCTGACCTTGTGTTTTCCAGGTGGTTAAAGACGCGGCATGTGTATGGTGCCTTATTAAGCACTGCTTAGTTTGACTGTCTGATCTCAGTTTCTCAGCCTCCATTTTCACAAAACAGGAAACAATATGACGCGCACTTCCTGTCCAAAAATTCTCCTATTACAGCCAAACAGTGAACTAAATTATGTTGCTGAAGACATTTCAGACAAGAAATAGGTAATTCAGAGACAGAGTCTTGGTGTGTTTGATCAACACTGCCTAGCTTGGCAGTTTGATTGGAGTTTGGTCTGAGTTAGAGAGTGAGGGGGCGTCTCTCTCTCTCTCTCTCTCTCTCTCTCTCTCTCTCTCTCAGTCTGCTTCTATAATCTTCGTGTCCGTGTTGGCGGGCATACGAAAATGTGGACGTACAATCTGTTGTTTGAGCAGCAGGGCTAGAGCCGGCAAGAATCCCAGTGATTTAAGCTGGGAGTTGAGCAGGGAGATCTGGACGCTAGCAAGATGGACGGAAGATTACTAAAGTTTATTTACACACACTGTAATAATAGAAAGCTGGATGGAAAGTGCCAAAGTATCCCTTTAACAACTCGTCTTAGTGCGACCAATGTGCAGTCACAAAAAAACAAACTATCGCCTGGAACATTCTCTTGAAGTCGCATGTTTGGATCCGTGTGAACTTTGAGTGAACTTTGAGTCATTTTAAGGTACGTTGTGTACGTCAAGGATGTAACTTCATTCCTGGAAGTTCGTAGGATATCATACGAACTGTTCTATGAGAATACGTTGACAAAACTAGGCCTATATAAGCACTGTTTATGAGGCTACTTACAGTTTGAAACCAAGTTTTCAGGGGCTTTAAGAAGAGGTCAGCTACTCACAAGTTTCCATATCTGCCATGCAATCATTTCTGTATTCACAAGGAAGCTGATGGGATATTTTTTCCATTGAAAAATATGCATTTAGATCAAAACAATATTCCAAGACTCCCCTCAATGATATAAGTCACATTGTGCCTGCCGAACTGACCCCTAAACTAATCTATAACATCCACAGATTCCCCTCAGGGGTCACAAGCTCTATTCCTGCTGCCGAGGTGAAGGAGAATCCTGATATACTTCTATCCTTAGCTGCAATCGATCTGCTGACACACAACACCCGTCTTCCCTATCCTCTCATTTAGCCTCTCCTTTTTTCCTCCCTTCTCCATCCATCTCCCTTCTCCTCCAAAAACATCTCCAATGTCAGTTTGTCGTTTTTTAACAGCCCTTGATCTTTGCTAAATGCCTCGGGCCTAGCTTGCTGCTGCCTGAGCTCCCCTGGTATCGCTGCTCTAGATCTTTCCGTCCAGCTCCTGCCAGCGCAAACTGGCAACAGGACCGCTAGAACCCGGCCCTCTGGCCTTTCTCCTTGTTACTAAACCACCCGAAAGTGGGTTCAGATGCATCGTGTCATGCTGGGATTCATGAGCGCTGTCACAGTGTCCTGGTTTAGTTGCCTGGACGAGACACAGTGCGAGTAATGGAGCCTGAGAGTCTCTAACTCTTGTGCACCTGACATAGAAGTGCTCTGTTTTAATGAAGTTTTAGCACATATCCATGAACTACAACGCATCATTCAAAAAGGTGATGTAAGTACAAACCTGCATGCATCAGGAGAGGAACTGTGTTGTTCCAACGTCCGTTCAACAGCTTGGGCGGTTTGAAAAGCTTGTGGTCAGGTTTAGTTGTAGCTCCGGTGTAAATGATATTGTAAGGGCAAGTTAAATAGGACACTGAATCAAACCTCTCTGCTTTCAACCTGCCAACAGTATCACGTTGCCTGAGAGTACAATTGTCCCACATCCACTGAGTGTTTAAAGGGTTACTGCGCTGTTTTTCAAGCTCTCCAAGGGCTCTAAAAAAGGGACATCCCTTACTGAGAGAGGCCTCCAGGGTGAAGGGCTTTCGAGGCACCGAAGTGTATTTTAGCTCATATCCCAGAGCAGCACGTTGCACCGGCACAGCAGCAAGAGCCCCAAAGACACACTCACGGCCACGTGCGGGGATCGCACGCACCCTTCTTCAGGCTGTCATGAAACACACACTGCTGGGACACACACTTCCCAGGATGAAGATGGTAATTACTCTCCCAGCATCAACTTCCTTTCTTTGTTGCTGGAGGCAATTATTCGCTTATTGAGGTCAAGGATGGTTCTGTGATGAGAGGTAAAAAAGATGGGCATCGCTAGAATTTGGCACGATAATTTCCCATGGTTAATCTTAGATCATTTGGATATTTAAGATGTTTTATTTAAAATGTGTTTGTATAATCAAGAGGATATTTTAGCAGTTTATAAATCAAACAAATAAGTAAGTAAAAGGAGTTACTTCATACAAACTAGTTCCTACATAGAGATTAGTTACAATAAATGCAGGTCTAGGCTTATTTTCTTAGCTAACTGAACCCAAAAGCTAACGCTAGCTCGCCGTTTAGATTGAAGAGAATAAACAGTAATGTGGGGCGTGGCTGACACATCTGACCTGGCGTTTAATCAAACTGCTCTTATGAAAATAAAAATATATAACCAGTGGTGTTGTGGTAGTTGATTAGGTGGATGTGGGTTACCAAGAAGGAAGGTAGGGTATCAGGGTTTATCTTAAGACTGTTTTTGACGGCTAATCTGGCTGTTAAATTTCCAGTAATCAGGTCACATACAACAACTACAGGATATATGTTTTAAATAGCCATATAAAACCCTATATTCAAATGGCAATAATAAATAACTTGAAAATAAGCTAAATGAAGAATCTGTTGAAGACAGTGACTAATCAGAGGCAAAGGAGGACAAGGACTTGGTGCTGCAAGCGTCACCGTTTATCACCCAGCCTGCAATCCACTGTCTGGCTCGCTGTGGTGGAGTGAAGCGTATCTCCGGTCTGTTCTATGGGGAGACCTGTGATATGAAAGAGAACTCTAAGAGGTAGGCCGTGACCACTGTGATTGTAACGTATGCTCTGAAGAGGCAGGGACGCACTCTGTACTGCTTCAGTGGATAATCTTAATCTTAAAATCTGGTCTGCATAATATAAGTTTATGTTTAAGTTGTCTCGGCAACGTATCTTAGTAGTCACACAATATTATTCTATTTAATATGCTATTAATCAATGTATTTGTTTGGCATATTTCCCACTAGACACTTTGGCCTGTGATGTTTTTATTGCCCGACAACTTTACGTGAAACTGACAAAAAGCCGACTGAATGTAAGGACTGAATATTTCTCAAATTACATTAAACTAATAATGTTAAGCTAAATGAGAACAGTTAGCCAGTTAGCATTCTAATCTGCATGATTCGGGTACTACTAAATCTGAAACACACATATCATGTATGTAGGCCTATTAAATATGAATAAATAAGTTTACATTCCTGACATTGAAGTTTATCATGATGGGGGACGACATGCAGCAAAGGACCAAGGGCTGGAATTAAACCCACAGCCACTGCAGCAAGGACAATGCCTTTGTATATGAGATGCCCACTCGCCACCCAGTGAGCTACTGGGCACCCCATCAGTTACTATTCTTAAAGGGACATTGTGTGGCGTTTTCAGTTGTTTATTGGCAAAAATCGATGTCTGCATTCATAAATATGTCATCACTGGTGTACTATTACCTCCACCATTAAAGGATAACTTCGGTATTTTTCAACCTGGGCCCTATTTCCCCATGTGTATGTGTGTGTATGATTCATAGGTACAACTCGTTCTAAAATTGGTTCAATATTGAGGGAGGCGGATGCAGCCGGCAGCCACAAGGTAGATATGGGGGCAAATGCGTCCCGTATAAGTTTGCTCATTAAAAGTGTTTTTTTTCACCACTGACCGGTTCAGATCGCCAGTGCTATCTCTGTAAATAGCATACTAAACGTTTCTCTTACCTCTGGGCTGACCTCATCTCGCGAGAGCTTTGCTCCACTGTGTCTGTAGCTCTCTGTAGTCGTGGGACAGCCGTTTCCTTGAGGAAGAGGTGTTTCGGGATTGGATGCCTTCTCTTCTTCGGCTGGCAGTAGTCATCTTGGGAGAAGTGAGCACTGCAGACCCGATGGTCTGCAAGGTGCAGTGTCTGGACAGGAGTGTTAGCATCCATTTGTAGCACAACTAGCCACAACTTCAGCATCTCGCCGTCCGACAAAGGCAGCCTATGAAAGCTGTACAGGGTGTTGCAAGACATCCTGTTCTTGCAATTCGGATAAACACAAACACGAACCATTGTTTTCAATTGATGCAGTAAAACTCTCAACTGTACTCCGGGACAACCAGCGCCACTCTGAGCGGCGCTCAGCATGGCTCCTCTGTTTTCTTCCGGCAACAAGCAAAGCTATTGCGAGATGACGAGATGATTACAGAGATCGTACTGGCGATCTGAACCGGTCAGTGGTGAAAAAAAGCACTTTTAATGCGCAAACTTATACCGGGCGCATTTGCCCCCGTTACCATTTTAGCGGCTGCCAGCTGCATCCACCTCCACCTGTTTGGTCGCAAACAGCTGTTAGCTGCTGTCAGTGACGCAGTGATGCGAGGAGAGGGATGAGGTGTGTGAGGCTGAGCCACTCCTCAGTTGTCAAAAGACAAGACGTGATTGGTTTGTTTCGATTTACACCCGCCCCAACAGTCCTACGTTGTAAACACAGCCAGCATGGTGAGGAGGGGGTTTGTCAACTCGCGTCGCATGTGTCTGTGTATGAGCCTGAATGAATACTCCATGAAGTATCTGATGACATGGTTTCATCAATATTATCATAGCTTTTTGGTACACAGGGGCTACCGCTGTTGCAATACATGTTCGAAACAGTGAGGCGCTAGAGTGCGCTATCCGTTTGAATGCAATATACAATTTCAGCGTTAGATGGGAGAAATTCCTACACACTGTGGCTTTAACTTTATGAATACTAGTAAATCTGAAACACAATTTTCTTGCATGTAGGCCTACATATAAATACAACTAAGGGAGTTATGCTGCAGTTTGCAATGCTACAATGGGTTTTCTGAGACTGAACTGAATTTATACTAAGTCTTTACTAGTGAAGACACTCCCTGTGGTTTAATGGTATAGCCACAGGTAGTAAACCACTAGTTTGAAATTAGCAAGCTGTAGTTAGCTAGCTTAGTAATGGATTTACAAAATAGCTAGCGCAACAAATCCAGGATGATCCCACTAGTGTCACTACAGTGACATAGGTCGGATACTTCATCACAGATCATATCTCATTATTATTCCCAGACAGTCAATGTAAGTGGATATTGACACAGCCGAAGCTTTTGGTTTTAGCAACATGCCATAGGGTGTAAAAAATACAAAATACAAATAAGATAATATAGGGAGGAAGAGAGTGATGATATGGTGAGAAAAACAAAGGGATAAGCTCCAGTCATGTGGCGCTCAGGAGAGTCGGGGGTGTGAGAGGCAGATGGGCGAGGCAGGAGCATCAGTTTTTTCCAGCTGCTTGCTGGCACACACACTGACGACAAGGTTACAACCCCTCCAGCTTTCACTTTTTGTCTTCCTTTCCCTTCTCTATCCTTCCACTTCATTTTCTGACACCCCTCTTTCACCATGTCTCACTCCTGTCTCTTTACACTTCATTACATTCCTCCTGCAGACATCCTGCAGTATGTGCTGGATGACATTTTCTAACCACCCAGTGAGAAACACCAGCACCGACGGCTGACGATCCCATCCCCCCACTTGCTCCTTGGCTGACGTTCCACGTTGCGTCCAACACATGGAGGTCACACATCCCTTGAAATGTGTGACTCACATAACAAACGTATTGAATGAATGTATAAAAATACACTTTTGGCAGCGTTTGTGTTATTAGATCGTGAATGTGTAGGTTAACTGTGGGTGTGTGTTTATAGCCTTATGAGTTTTTGAATAAAGCTGTTCATAACATGCCTTTTGCAGCTCTTTTGCCCTCTGGATATTAAATCCTGTTATCTTTACATAATGTAAAGTCTTAAGAAGATCAACAGATCTCTGTGGTTTTAACGTCTCTTTATCCCAGGAAGATATGATCAAAGAAAACACAATGTCTAGGACATTTATGTGGCTCAAAAGACGATGTGATTCCCTAATAAGGCAGAGGTATGCAGCATACAGTTCGGAGAACGCTTGAACAACAACCTAAATCTCATGCGTCGCTGACGGGGGATACGAGGGGTGACTGGACAAGATCGCTATACCACCTGGCCACGTTACAGCTGTCTCACTTTCGTATTGTCTGCGCTGATGATGGAAAAAAGAGAGAAAGTATCTAAAAATACCAGCAAGCACCTCCTAATGTCAGGAAGGAAAACAGCCAACTCAGCGAGAATTTCCCCTTCACAAGCGATCACATCTCACTGATGGAAGCCCACGAGCTGCATGATGGAGAGATCCCACAATGCAGTGCCATGACTTGTACAGTACTGGGCATGCGGGACTCACTCTTGGCTCGGGTGGAAAGATCACACATTCAGACAACTCCTCGTCTTCTCTCACGGACTCTCTTCTGCTTCCTGCCGCAGGCTCAGCTGTGAGGTTCACACATCAGTCTGCTGATGCCAAGGAAATAATCACATCCGCGCTGGTTAGCGGCTCCCCCAGCCTCTCATTTCTACCACAGAGCTGCGGATTACAACTGCTGGAAGTGTGACTCACTACACCTGGGTGATAAGGAATTCTGTCGCTCCTTATTTTAGCACTGCATAATTAACCTGTTCCACATTTTAATTTTAGGGGAGGTCCTTTAGAGAAATAAGTGTAAAATGATGCATAAATTTTAGGCAAAAACAAGGTCTGATTTAGTATTTCACCCAATGGAACTGTCATGTTGTAGCCTTGTTATATTTATCTCTTAATAAAAGTTTTTAATTGTATACTGTCAGTTTTTTCATGGTATTGAAAGTGGTATCAAATATCTATAGTTTTCAAAGTTAGAAATTCCAGTATTGTGTTAACACTAGCATGTATACCTAGGAAAAATTATGCATCAAAAATGTTGTATATAAACAACATAATCATGAACCAGTAATACGTATAACCCACCTAACTAGGAAGACTGTGATCACGTAGTGCTGACAGGAGCAAAGAAGGAAGAAGTATGAAGAGCGAATCCCATGTAAGGACGCATGTTGGGGCGGTGGTCAAACAAACACAGGACTTCACCCAGGAGACCAGTGTTTGTGTCTCGTGTCAAACCAAATTAACTTTGAGTTATTTTATGGTACGACAACGTCCAACCATGTTTCTTATTCTTAACTTAACCTGCATAACTTTACTACGTAGCGTGACGATGACGAACATAATCCTTTTCCTGAACCTAACCCAGTCATGGCAGTGTTAGCAGCCGGAATCAGGCCAGCTGATAGCCTGATTCTGGGGCGTAATATATGCTGTGTCTCAGCCGAGTCAGGCGACCGCATGTGGCCCGTATTATTTCTTCCAGTGTGCCGAGTTTGGGCCGAAGCCGGGCCTGGTCATTTTTGATAATGGCCCAGTGATGGCAGTGTCACAGCCAGAGTTGGGTCAGCTGATTTGGCCCGATTCTGGGGCTTCATTCATGGCCAGTCTACACCAAGCCGGGCAATTGGATGCAGCCAAGCTAATTTCATGCAGCATGCCAATTTGGGCCGATGCCTGGCCAGGTCATTTTTGAAATGGCGCGGTGATGGCAGTGTCAGCAGCCAGAATTGAGCCAGCTGATTTGGCCTGCATCATTTATGCCAAGTCTACGCCAAGTCGGGCAACCGAATGCAGCCAGCTAATTTTATCCTGCATGCCAAGTTCAGGCTGATTCTGAGTCAGGTCATTTTGGCTATCTGGGAACCTACGTAATACCTTTGCTTTCCTAAACCTAACCTACGTAACTCGCCATTATGTACAAAACGTTACAATGCCTATCCTTGATTCTTGTCCTTAACCTACCCTAACCAGCAGGGGCGCTAATTTAATTAGATATCACAGAAACTGTTGTATGAGGATACATTTAACATTAGCATTGATTTGGAGTTGTTTTTCTAGCCATTTCACGAATGCATCACGTTGTCCACCAGCTAGTTGCTAACTATCTGTCTGCTGTTTGCTGCTAGGTAGAGCAGAGTAGAGTTTTCAGGAAACAGCTACCTGCTGTGGCCACTGCAACACTACGAGAGTGGTGAGAGTGAGTCAGAGTAGTAAACAAAGGAACTCACTGTAAAGCTCTGTAAAGCCATGAGGCTGCAGATGATAATTCTCTGAAGGATCATGACTACGAACGACCACTTTCACGTTGTCATTTGATGGACTGTAAAAAAATATTGATTCCAGCTACTTAAAAGCATGAGGGTGAATTTAATTGGACAGTCATGATCAATCACCATCAAAGATACGGCTAAATGTCTATAACAAAACATGCCATAAGAACCAATACTCCTAACGTTACAGTATTTGCCATAAAGGAGGTAACTAATGAGGCAAGTAATCAGTGAGAATTATTGTCTCTGGGACTGCACACAATCTGAACACATCTGTGCTTTCAGCTGGAGCTCTCTCACACCTTCTACCTGCTCCACTTTGTCCTTTTATCTCCACCTCTCTCTTATTCTCCATCTGTCCCCCTCTCTCTTTGGTTAATGTGTGAGTGAAAACACAAATACATCTCATATCACCATGTGGAGACTAACAGCTTTCACAGCACTGTGATCAGTGACAGTCTTGTGAGCTTCAATGCAGTCTCTGTCACAGCTTCCATCGGGACCACATCTACTTTACTGTGATGCATTCTGCGACAGATCTGTCATATGTAAAGAGCAACGGCTGTTCTATTTACAGCTGACAACAACATGCTTCCTGAGCTACATTAAAAACAAGAGTATTCTGATTCCTGATGGATATCAGGACAATTGATGAGACTAAAATCTGCATGTGCACTGTGGCCCAGCATTTATAACTGCTAAACTCAGTGGAATCACAGTGGATGTGCTCACTGAGGCAAAATAACAAACCAGATTAGCTGCGTCTCACCACCCACTTCCACATAATCCTGCTCTCCCAGAGCACAAGTGGCCTGACAGAAGATATTCAGTATGATTTGTAGTCAGATGTGACATGCAGTAAAAAATGAGTTCCCTTCTTCCCTGCTTATTGTTCAGCACAAGCAGTCAATACGTCAGCGTTCCACTAAGTGGCAGCTGGCAGCAGTAGAAGAAACAAAACAATGCGCCGGTGCAGTGTAAAATATTCTTTAAAAATCATATTTGCAAATGTTTTATGAGGAAGGAAATACATTCACCATATTTGTTCGACCTCAAGGACACACACAGTGTTTGGGTCACACACACTGATTTTTGTTTGTTTACAAGAAAACACCCTTGAGTCCCATTTTAATGCAGGACTTGTATTGTTCAATTGTGCTACTTAAGCGATATCACAGGAGAGGGAATGCTGTGGTTCTGATCATCATAGCTGTGATTCGGTCATAGGCACAGGACCGCACGCCAACAGATAATGATTTGTTTGTCTATTTAATCATTTATTTGGCTCCACTAACATAAATAGTTCTGTAACTAGACTGAGACTGGACTGTTGTCAAGCAACACATAAACATTTCTGCACGCTAGCCTGCTATTCTGTGTAGGTCTGCATGTTACCACAAGACAGCTACTGTGTGTCATGTTTATTTATCTGTATGTTTGTAATTATTATGCAACCAGTGAACTAAGGGTCTGTTGACAGTTGCTTTGGTGGCATGTTTGATTTGGACTTAACAGTCTGATCAAACAGTATGTGGTGAGATCGGCTGATGTCATATATAGGCTGACCAAATGTCCTCTTTTGCCCGGACATGTCCACTTTTCACGTCCTGTCCGGGGCGTCCGGGGGGTGTTTATAAATTGATGATAATGTCCGGTTTTCCTTGTGTGTGTGTGTGTGTGTGTGTGTTAGAGTGCGGCACGGGCCGCATATTTCTGTCCAAACCCGAACCGAGCCAATTATTTAATGACTAAAGCACTGAGTTTGTGTCACACAGTTGTCATGGTTACAGGCTATTTAACAGGCCGGGCGTGCTCAGCGGAGAGGGAGACCTCTGTGTTTGAGACGGGAGCGGGCGGCGGGAGGTCCGACGCTTCCAGCGAGGAGAGAGGTAGAAACAAACAGCCAATATGCGTCTGTGTGTGTTATGTTCAGGTGTTGTCACGTAAATAACAGTGCCCAAGCAATAAACAGGACAGACAATAGGATTTATTTATTTTTACACTACATTTTCACTGAAAGCTGACCGAATCTGACCCGAGCCCATCGGGTAGGCCTACCGTCGGGACCCATCGGGCTCATATCAGGTAGCCACACTCTAGTGTGTGTATGTGTCCCCTATCTATAGGGGCCTATCTGAATTTCTGTCTTTGAGAGATATTATTTTGTAATATAACTGATTTTTCTATCCATACATATAAACTTTAAATTACATTAAAATTATAAGGCATCTTTGAGTAAACTGCGAGTATCATTTAAGTAGGCTATCTTGTGGCTGGGCCAAGTGTCCTCTTTTTTGGAAATCAAAATATGGTCACCCTAGTCATATGGGCATGTATGGATTACTGAATGATCCTACTGGGCACAGGCCCAGGGACCCACAGTGTTGGGGGGCCCCTAGCCTTCACCTGCACATGTTCTGACTAGGAAGAGACTCAAAATGACCACAAAGACATGCAAAGGAACTGCAAAGAGACACAAAACAACTACAAAAATGAGTAAACAACCACAAAATGACCCTAAAGAGACACAAAATCACTGTATAATAAGATACAAATCAACTACAAGGATACACGAGATTACCTCAAAGACACACAAACGGACTATAAAGAGCCAGAAAACAACCACAGGGACACAAAAAATCACCTTAAAGAAACATTCAACCACAAAAAAGAAGCAAAATCACCACAAAGTCTGTGTGTCTTGCTCCTGTGTAGGAGAGGTGGTGGGGCCTTTTGCACATCTGTGCCCAGGGGCCCATTGTCCCATCATATGAGCACACCTGGAGGTTTGCAGTGAAGTGGCTTCTTTCCTTCCCTTTATCATCCTCTGACAACCATCCATGATTAGCTCAAATGTTATTTGTGGAAGTATGTTCATCTTTGCGGTGCAAAGGGTAATTAACAGTTAAGGGGAGACACTACAGGTGTCATGTATTGCTTAATTTTGGACTATTTTGCCTCCGTAATATGTCATCTTTCAGACCAGTGTAAAGAAATTGTCCATAACACACATGCACATTGCTGAAACTATTCCAATTCCCTCAGTGTTCAGTGTTCACAAGGTTTTGTCAGTGAACCTTGTGAGCTGTAATGGAGCCGAATTTTGTAACTTTTCTTTTGTTAAATGTTGCTGTTGTCCCTGGCTTCATATGAGCAAAGGAAATCTCTGCTAACTGCTAGGCTAATGTATACAATGTAAAATGCCATAGGCTTGTGCTAATAATGTTAGCATGTTGTATTTGTTTGGAAAATGTGTCCAGATAAAGACAAGTGTTTGTCTGTGAATGCTGCGAGTTATAGTGAAGCTGTGTTTAATGTGTGTTTAATGTGTGTTTTGAATCAACTAAACCTGACAGCACTTCACAGACACCCACAGTTTTGGAGGTGTAACTGGAGAGTGACACAGACACACCACCACACAAGTATAAGTGCTCACAGCGGTGTAGGCTACAGCGTAGGCTCAGCATAGAGCTGACACACAAGTATAAATCCACCCTAAGGCTGAGCTGCCTTCCTGGGGACCTGATATGAGCAGTCATGGAATGCCTCTTGTCCAATCGAAGCACTTAGTTGGAACTAACTGTTGTATAATGCTACTTAGTAAAGTCGAAGATTTAACTGCCTGTTTCACCACACATGCTAACTGCTTCTTTCCACTCATTAATTGTCATTAGGAAGTCACAGCTGCACGTCTGGCCCCGCAAGACTTTTACATCACCACTGATCACTGACACGAGCGCTGCTAAAAATGAGGGCGCCCTGAAAACTGTCAACATCTATAATATCCAGCATGTTCCAGGGACCCTGTCCAGCCCTGGCCCCCATTAATCACTCAGATCTCATGTAAGAAGAAGCGGCACCTCTGACAACAATCAAACACTAGAAAGGCTTGTTCGGAGATATGGTGCAAGCTCCTGATCAAAATAAAAGTAAAAAAGAATCTTCACAACCGTCTGTGTCAAACGAGAGGAGAGAAAAAAGCCCGAGCATTACAGTGGTTCCCATTATAAGAGTATCATGCGGTGCCCTGAGAGGCAGACAGCACATTTAATTGAACCGACTCCACAGAATAATACCGCTCTTTTGCTCACAGCTCCACAGAAAAAGGTTGCAATGTGATTGCACCAGCAGCTGGAGAAATGAGTCTGCAGTCATTACGGCTGCTTGTAAATGCATCCAAGCCAGCCGGCGCCACATCGATTTTTCTATTTCTGATTGGCCCTCTGTTATTGCCCAGAGAGCCCTGCGAGAGGCTGGCGGGGCGAAAACGCTGAGCTTAATTGATGCTGTCATGGTACGAAACAGGTTATAGTTTTTCACCCGGAACATTTTCTTTCACTCCTCTCACTGTGGCAATTCTGCTCTACTCTCATATATTTAAAAAAAAAATACAGGCACAACAAGCACAACTCTGTTTATATTTATGTGGCAGAGGCAGAGACACAGCTGGTGGTTATTCTTCCATAAAATTCCTCACATTCTGCTCCGAGCTAGAGTAAAGCTTTAACGTCCCACAGGGCCAATTCAGCCTACAGACAGCAGTCAATAATAATAAATACAAGGAGAACACACCAGTGAATCAAAACAAAAATCAATACAATACATACATAGACATACATACAGTGCATTACTGTACTGTACTGTGCTTAATCAGAGGAAGCAGCAAAAGAAAAACTAGAATTACTGCCTCGCTGTTGTTTCCCTCTGCAAACCAGTCAAGTTGCAGTTACAGTTTACATCCATGTCTGTCCAGACTCATATGAAGCCATGACAGTAGACAGTGTTTTAAATGTGGATGTTGCTGCAAAGAAATATTCTAAAGCGTGGACGCTTCACACGTCTTCACACACCTTTTCAAATGTCTCCCCTTCTGTTCCTGAGATATGATGTTGACTAATGGCCAGAGAGTGTTTTTGCTGAACAATCTGATGTCACAGTGAAGTTAACCTTTGACCTTTTGGATATAAAATGTCAGCACTTCATTATTTTATCCTGTCAGACATATGTGTGAAATTTTGTTATAATTAGTGTAAGAATTTTTGAGTAAAGGCCAAAATCGTCAAATTTAAGGAAATTCCCTCTAGGCGTTCGTGAGATATTGCGTTCTTGAGACTTAGACAGACAACCCGAAAACCTTTGAAACCAGGAGGCACCATATTACATCCACAGCTACTGCAGTAACAGGCCAATTCACAGTTTGTTTAAAAGGATGATATCTGATGGAATAACAGACCTCATGTATCTGTTTGTGTCACCTCAGGGAGGTAAAACCTGTGCAGTAGGATGACCTGAGTTTTCTGTGTGGCTCTGACTTGTGTCTGATAAGTGTGCTATTCGTCTCTTTGGTCTTAATATACAGTTGTATGAAGGACTTCTTACCACTGGGCCATGACTCTGTTCTTTTGTGTGCAGAAGGCTGACAACAACTTATTAGAGTCAAGTGCTAACTTAAAAATATAACTGTCTTTATAATGTAATATAATAATACAACAGTCTCACAATCGTTTGTGTACAAGATAAATAAAAGTTGGGAAAGGACCCTGAGCAGCCGTGTCTCCTAGAAATTAGTTTTTATACAACTATTTTGCAATATTAATACATTTGTTAAGGGACGAATTATGTTTTCTAATAACATTATAAGGAAATGTTGCTAATTAATTAAAATGTTGATACTGGATGTATCAACAAAATGTTCACTGATAACTTATTCTAGTTGTTTTCCGCCACATAGGCAATCTTAGAATACACTATCCACTCATAGTGACTACAGCGTTATTTTTCATCGCCATTTTTGGTAACATTTAAAGAAGTATTTCATGCTGGAAAGATGGTATTTTCACAAAACTGGCTGTAGGACGTTAATTGGTACTAAATGACCAAAGAAAATGGAGAAAAGGAGGCTTCTGATCAAGAGGTTAAAACCTAGCAGTACCAAAATGAACTGTGCCGCACCGGACCAATAAATGCTCCAGCTGGTGAGTGACTTAATGCAAGTTGGTTTCGGCTGGTCTGAAAACAATATGGTGGCCGGCTGGTGACAAACAATCACATATTGCAGTTAAACAGTAAACTAGAATATGTGTCTGAAAACATTTGAGGGGAGAAATAGACAACATTAGTAGCGCTGCTTCGTTTTACCGTTTGATCTGAGACTGCTCTCAGTTTGAGAGAGTGAGAGGTAGATCCGCCTTTATACTCATTGCATCCGTGGTGGTGGCGGGCATCAAGCCCTCGGGAACAGCATGTTTTGAAGCTAATTTTACATCATGGCCAAATGTGGAATCACAACATCCAGGTATGTCACATGATGCCATGGTGCCCATAAAGACTTTTCCCCACAGACTTACATAGTGAAAGAGGAGTCTATAAATCAGTAGATACATTTATTTCAGTGTCACAACCCGCGTGAAATGACTCATTTCACTATAAAGATTTGATCTATTTGAAAGTCTAGAGGAGCTGCACAATTAAATAATTTAATCTCCATTAAAGTTAGCGGAGCGCTAACCTGGAAGTTAGCTGCTCAGTCGTGCTCGGCCGCTGCAAGTCTCTAGTGCGCTTGCTCTTTGGGCCCCACAACGCATACGATCTGGGTAATTTCATACCACAGAAAATGAGCTTTTTAAGGTTCAGGCGCCACTGAGCAACTTTCATAGGAATGAAAGGGGCCCTGCCTCCAACTATGTACCCAGTTCTCTTTACATATGCATTGTAGGCGTACAAAAATGAAGAGGTACAATCTGTAGTGGCATCTGTGGCATTGAGCAGAGATCTGTGCACTGGGAGGGAAGTTTAGCATCATTCATTTACACATACTACCATCATTGTTATCGTACAAAGCTGGTTGAAAATTGGCAAAGCATCCCTTTAACCAAAATCACAATCTTTCCCTGACCCTAACATAAGTGCTTTTGTTGCTGCTGTTCTGTGGACATGAACCCCCAGACCTGTGTCCACCATCAGCTTCGACCAACTCCTTGCAAATCCATTACTACATAAATGTATTGTTTCATTAATTCAAAGTAACGCTGTCTCTGGACACAGTCAAGGCAGCGATTAAATTGTCACCACAACTTAATTATGAAAGCATTTCAGTAATATACAAACATAATTCCTCGGAGACAGGATTGCCCTGAGCAGGAAGATGAGAGTGTACTAGACAGAGAACCATTCACTCAAAGTCTCTCTCTGCTCCCTGACAAAAAATCAATTAACCAACAAACAAAATTAAAACCCTTCTTCTAAATGACAGCAGCCAATGTGTGAGCATGTGTGACTGAAAACAATTCATCGGTGAAGAGCAACCCTGTTTTTTGTTTCTTTCCAGATGCCTCAAAATAAGATTTAGCAGGGTCGTTATGCATCTTCACCCTCCCTCCTTGCCTTATAAGCTAACTGGAGGGGCTCCAGACTTTCCTGTGTCATGGCTAAACTCCCTCTTAAATATTTTTCATGACAAGCGAGGTAATCGTTTAATGACTTTGGAGATATGACGACTGGAACCACATTAAGGAGTCTAGCGACCTTCTGCAGTTCCAAAGACTGAGAGATGAAATGACATTTAGTTGTGTAGCACAGCTTGTCGGGAGTTCACCCCCAGGACTCTTCCTCTCCTTTGATAAGATTGAAAGATTTACGCACTGCGGCTTCATCAATCAGCCCTCTACCCTGCCTCAGCTCTAAGAGAGTTCATGATTAAAATCGTGTGCATCAAACCTTAGATACAACTTCATTTGACAGTTCGGCGTCAGACATATCACAACTTACAATCTGATGCCTTTTCTGGAATCATCTCTTACTTTACCTTCCACGTTGTGCTGTCTCCCTCATAAAAGGTTAGTGTCTTCTGATCTCATCATTGTTTAAAGGTATGCTAAGATGAAATTGGCAGTTATTCTTTGTTTTTGTTTGGGAGCAAACTTTGTCCATTTGGTGTTTTGCCTCACTGTATTTGTGCAATTGGCAATGTGTCTGCAATTTTTGTAGCTCTGTCTTGGATGCATGGTCTGGTACCTGGACGCTATCTTTTTACAAAGGTCCCGATCTCACTGAAGTGGGCAGAGTCTCTGCAGATAAATCACCACGACACAAATCTAGTGGGTCTTAAGTGATGACTGAGAGGGATAAATTTTGTATGAGTCTAGACATTGTTTTTCAGGGAAATCCTGCATAGTGAGGGATCTAATAATCCAAGGTTTATTAGAAGAGAGATGTACACGTTTTGTAAGACCATATTTTCGCAATAGGTGATGTAACATGACAATGTATGCATGCATGTATGAAAAGGATTCTTTAAAAATGCTCCAGTTTGTCAATCCAAATCAATTTCTGAAAACAATCCTCAGGTCCCAGTTGTTTCTGTCCTCAGTTGGCTGACAGACCGGAACTAAATGAACAGCGTTATGATCGGGGGTGCCAAGAGGAGCTTCGCAATAAGATTTGTAGGCTCCCCTGATGGTCCCGTAACAAAGGTCTAGCACCTCGCCATGTCTCACAGGGCAGGTAACGTACTGAAGAAAATGACTAAGGGATTTAGAGCAGCGATTAAAATCAGAGGATACTGCAAACGCTGCATTACTCTAATGGTGACTGATGTATTGTCTAAGTTTGATTTGGGGTGGGTATAATAAACCATGAGAAATGACTGTGGAAATTCTCCTGGCAGATAAAAAGGGCAGAGAGCTGAACAACACAACCTGGTCTCACAGAAATACGTGAAACATCACATTATGTGGTGGTGGCACAAATGTGTTAAAATGGTGTGCCGGCTCCACGGAAACAGTGCCAGTGGAGAGTCAGTTAGGATTCTTTGTTGTGATGGACACACAAATTCCCTGGTTCAACAATGGCACACAGTGGGCGGTGGTTAATGTTGGATGCCATAGGTAGTTTTAAGAGTGACAAGCTCTGCGTATGGAGGAGGTCGGGATGGGGATGGGTCAAACAAACATACGACTTTCACCCAGGTCCTTAGTGTTCATGCCATGTGTAAAACCAAGTGAACTTTGAGTTATATGAAGGTATGTCATCAGCATATTTCTTTTCCTGAACCTAACCTACGTAACTTTACGTTAAGTACTAACGCCATTTGTGGGGTGCTAATTCATCAGATATCATACAAACTTTTAACTTTACGTACTTACATCCTTTATGTAGTTATGTCACGTTACATGGCGTATTTACATCACTTTACAATGCACTTACGTCCTCTTTGTAAAACACAGCATTTTCATATAACCAAAACTACAATCATTTACTAAACCTATCCGAGTAGTTTTGGTGCATAAATCCAACCGTGCTGCCCAGTACGCAACAGTCATAGTTACTTTAATGGAAAATCTTTTTCACACACCAAATAATGCAATGTTAAGTGGTCATGGTCATTTAACATATTTCTGTAAGATCACGTTGGAGGGTCCAAATCTCAAACGCTGTGACTTTGCATGTGCTGTCAGTCCCTCCATCCTATTCCTTAAAGACTGTATGTGCGCTCCGTAGTCCACGTAGGCCACTCCTCCCCTCCTTCCTTCTTGGTCCTGGTTCTCCAGGGGTACTTCCCATGGTCTTCCTTAAAAAAAATTGCCAGCATATAACAGTGTGTTGCTGTGTTGCCATCATGCCAGAATTACAGCACTGAATGAGAAATCCTTGGCTGTACTTGAGTGTGGTCAAACTTCTGCAGGCCAAACAGGGCCGTAAAAAAGACCCATATCACGAGAAAAAAGCTTGTGACCCTCATGATAGTACAATGACAATGGATCAGACAACAGGACGGATAAATCCCCCTTGTCCACGCAGGGAGTATCAAAGAAACAGACGAAGGAACAACAAAGCAAAATAACAAACAAAGGGAACTACTGCTGCGGGTCGCCCTGAGTACAACTGTGTTTGAAAGGCATAAGGGAGGTATCTAAATCAAGACAGAATCCATTGAGGAGAGTCAGGGGAGAACTTCAACAACAGAAAATATTCTTGTTATGGCTACTGTACAGCTTTGCAGTCTGAAGGGACTAATTAAACTATTTGTCCCTTCAGACTTAAGCTTTTTGAAATGGACAGAAAGATTCAAGATTAACTGAAACACATGCTGAGCAAAGAGTGGGAGCGATGCACAGAAAAATGACGTCAAGACATGAGAACAGAAATATTCTTGTGGTCGGGGAGAAGTGATTTGTGGTAGAGGAGTAGGACGGACAGAGGCAAAGAGGAGATACGATCTCAACAGAGGTATCGTGGAGTGTGTGGCAAGTGTGTGTGTTCTCCACCACGCCTTATCAGTTGAGAGCTGTTGGCCCTTTTATGCTAAAGGGCACACACACACACACACACAGTCCTTCACACACCTTTTCCCCCTCTGGCTTCATTAGCTCAACCACATACCGAGCACTGGGAGTAATTGGCTGCCCTTTCAGCCTCCTAATGGCTAGAGGAGAGGAAAGGAGAGGCGAGAAGAGGAGGTGAACGGGCAAAATTACTGTCATTTATTTAAAATCTCCACAAGAAATTAATTTCCTTACGCCTTTTCATGTAATTTATCCTTTTTCATTAGCTACTTAAAGGGATTGTCCAGATGTTTCAAAGTGAGGATGTATGAGGTACTGCTCCATGGTCAGCGTATTACATACAGTGGATGTCAGTCAGCATGCCCCCCCTTGTTGAAGAAGCAGAAAATAAGAACCACTATGGCAGCTAAGAAAAACACAATTTAATCACCCAAGAAAATCTACAGCCACCTGAGTGGACACTATATAGAGAATATTTTCACTGCTTTACCATGCTGTCAGACTGCAGATGTCAGTGTTTAACCGTCAATCGGTTAACCGCTGAGAATACTTTTGACCAGTTACACATGTCTGTCAGTAGGTTAATTTTGCCCACCCACCAAGCCTGGTGAAAACTAGTTAGTGGCGCTGATGCTTCAGCGATTAGTGCTTGCACCGCTGTCCACACCCCAAAACGTTGCTATGGAAACTTTGCCGTGAGTAAGCACTCAATTTTGAGCTGCACAACCCCTTTAGCATCACTGTTAGCTCTGTTAGATCTGCAGTTTGGTGCAGCACCTGCAGTGAGGTGGGCACTGTGCCGGACCGTCATGGTGAGGAGGGAGCTGAGCCAGAAGCAAAGCCTTCAATTTACTTCTCCGTTCACGTCCCAACCCTCACCTACTGTATGGTCAGGAGCTCTGGGTAGTGTCCGAAAGAATGAGATCGCAGATAAAAGCAGCCGCAATGAGTTTCATCTGTGGGGAGGCTGGGCTCAGCCTTAGAGATAGGGCAAGGAGCTCAGACATCTGGGAGGAGCTCGGAGTAGAGCAACTGCTCCTCCGAGTTGAAAGGGGCCAGTTGAGGTAGTTCGGATCAGGATGGCCCCCAGGCACCTCCCGTTAGGTGTGTTCTGGGCACGTCCCACTGGTAGGAGGCCCTTTCTTTGGCACTTCAAGTTCTCTTTTGTGGTGTTTTCCTGTTCCTACTTAATTTGTTTTTTATGCTTTTATTAGAAGACAAAAGGAGCAATCACAGACCAGTTCTGTCAAATTATTCCAGACCAGTGTCGTTTGATTGGATTCACTGGAGACAGTGCAGGTAGCCCCCCCTACAATGAGGGATTTGAACAATCATGTTGCTTGAGCTCCATATCTGATTTATTTCTACCCATTCAAAAGCAAGCAACTGCTGTTCACTCACAAAAGGCAGAGCAGCAACAATCCATCCTCCCGGGTTGCCTCATAGACTGCGGATGCTCTAACAAGGACCAAACTCATCACTGGCTGTGCTCTAAGCTACACGGAGCGTCACATTGGGATTGATTGGTAACATCTTTGGTTCAGGCACCGTCTACCTTCAGCAGAGCAGCTGCTCTCTCGGCCTTATCGCAGACTTTATGAGACTGGATGTCTGACGGGCAGGAGACGCCCCTCCCAGTAGGATCAGGGCAGATTATGGGGTCGGCAGCGCGCATGGGAAACACAGACTCCGTGTCCACCCATGCAGGCCATGTCCCACTCATCCTACTTCCCTACATATGAAAACACAGCCACATAGAGAAGCTTACAAAGCATGAACACATGGGATGTTCTCTTCAGAGTGATTCTAATTCTCACTGGTTTCATAATAAAGACATAACATGCAACTATGTCCTAGGCACATACACTTTTGGCTCAGGCCTGAGAAACTGCATTGGGAAACAGGCCGCATACCTGCTGGAACAACAGAAAGCCTTCACACCTAAACAAAAAAACTGACAATTTTTTGTCTTCCTTCTTTTTTTTTATCTGCTGTGCAGAGTGGTGAAGGGATGACGTTTTTGTTGGCTGACCCGAAAAATACTGTCATTGTGGTTCACTCAACAAAAACCCTATGGGATTTTTTTTTAAGTTGGACTTTGGATTACTGCAGGACATGAACTCTATCACAAAGAAAAGTTTGTGGACTTACACGCAAGATTATCTTCACAAATGAACACCACTTTTATGTGTATGGAAACCAAAATGCAATCGCCAGGAGTAAAACGCTAACGTTATGGTTATTAATGAACTACAATACTGTCACATGACTTTAACATCAACACCACATCAAGGCTGTAAAGCCGTGTTCATTGTGATGACACTCTGTAGCCTCAATTAGACACTTGTTGTCGCCTTAAACTTCAAAATTCACAAGTGTGTTTGTGTTTTTGTCAGTGGTTTTCTGACCAGTGTGAAGTGAGCGGGGCTCATTTGGAACAAGTTAATGTCACAATGAAAAATCTGATCTGACAAAAGCCACAAGTCCTAATATACAAAAATGTTTTTATGTGTTAAACTTTTAATTAATAGCTCTGAATGCTTTTTTTTTTCGTGCCTATTTTTCTATTAAATACCTAAGATTTTAAAGTTCTCAGGCCTAAAAACAAACCAAAGTTGACGACAGAAGAAATCTAGAGTGAAGTCCAAACTCATGACACATAATACCTGAGTCAAGTCCAGAGTCACTGCAGACAAGTCCTGAGTCAAGTCCCAGGTCAAGTCTCAGGTCAAGTTTTGAGTCGAGTCCAAAGTCAAAACAGGCAAATCCCAAGTGAAGAATAAGGTCATGACGGGCAAGTCCCAAGCCAGGTTCTAAGTCAAGACAGTCAAGTCCTGAGTCAAGTCCCAGGTCAACACACACAGGTCCCAAGTCAAGTCCAAAGTCACAGTGGGCAAGTCCCAAGTCAAGTCTCAGGTCAAAAGACACAAGTTTTGAGTCAAGTCCAAAGTCAAGACAGGCAAATCCCAAGTGAAGTATAAGGTCATGACAGGCAAGTCCCAAGCCAGGTTCTAAGTCAAGACAGGCAAGTCCTGAGTCAAGTCCCAGGTCAACACACACAGGTCCCAAGTCAAGTCCAAAGTCACAGTGGGCAAGTCCCAAGTCAAGTCTCAGGTCAAGACAGACAAGTTTTGAGTCGAGTCCAAAGTCAAGACAGGCAAACGTCAAGTCAGGTATAAGGTCATGACTGGCAAGTCCCAAGCCAGGTCCCAAGTCAAGACAGGCAAGTCCTGAGTCAAGTCCCAGGTCAACACAGACAAGTCCCATGTCAAGTCCAAAGTCACAGCAGGCATGTCCCAAGTCAAGTCTCAGGTCAAGACAGACAAGTTTTGAGTCGAGTCCAAAGTCAAGACAGGCAAACGTCAAGTCAGGTATAAGGTCATGACTGGCAAGTCCCAAGTCAAGGCGGGCAAGTCCTGAGTCAAGTCCCAGGTCAACACAGACAAGTCCCATGTCAAGTCCAAAGTCACAACGGGCCAGTCCCAAGTCAAGTCTCAGGTCAAAAGAGACAAGTTTTGAGTCGAGTCCAAAGTCAAAACAGGCAAATCCCAAGTGAAGTATAAGGTCATGACGGGCAAGTCCCAAGTCAAGGCGGGCAAGTCCTGAGTCAAGTCCCAGGTCAACACAGACAAGTCCCAAGTCAAGTCCAAGGTCACAGCAGGCATGTCCCAAGTCAAGTCTCAGGTCAAGACAGACAAGTTTTGCGTGGAGTCCAAAGTCAAAACAGGCATGAGTATAAGGTGATGACAGGCAAGTTCCAAGCCAGGTCCCCAGTCAAGACAGGCAAGTCCTGAGTCAAGTTTAAAGTCACTGAAATTGTGACTCTACTCTGACTTGAGTCCAAGTCATGTGACTCAAGTCCAAACCTCTGCCTAATAGCATAACATAATGGTGATAATGGCTCATGGGGAAGTGGTATTTGCTAATTACTATTAACAAGATTACTAAAGACGATATGTAACATAACTCATAAAGAATAAACAACCATTTCCTCCCATTATTGTGTTACTGCCAGACCAAAAAGCCATTTTACATGGAGCCTTTCTGTCCGTCTCTTTGCTATGCTTTTAATGATTATGCTCTTTTTTCCCCATAAAGCCCTCAAGAGTTGTCCTTTGAGAAAATTCCACTGGCCTTGCACATCCATCATGGTGCCAGGGGCTGTACAAACAGCAGACCTCTGCGGGGAGATGTTAACCCGACTCAAGGCCTGGAGGTCCTCCGGCTCCACTGAGGTCTCCGAACATCGGGGGCATTCAAAGGTTTTACTTGTCTCTCTGGATGAAAGAATGAAAGCTCCGAGTGGGCGAGCCTGTGTGTTTCTATCCCATGATCCAACCCTGACCTGTGCTCACATGGCAAGACGGAAACCTTAACACAAAGTGACTTTCAGGTCATGGACCTATAAATTCCATGCATACATGCAGTCAGGGACATCTTGTCTTTCTAGAATTTCTAGCAGCGCTGTGCGAGAGCAAGGTCACCTATAAGAGCAACACTACGTCGGTTGTTCTGTGAGAGCCTGCGATATAGAATGCATAAAGAAGGAGAGCCATGCATGAAAGAGCCATTGATGAGGGATAATAATGAAACTGTTTCCTTTTCTCTCCGCACAACACCTGCCTCATTGAAACACACCTTGACTACGACATCTATCATTTGCTCAGTGCTCAACGCCTCAGGGTTAAAACCTCTGTGTATACAAGTTATGAGTGTGCGTGTGTGCAGGCAAGAGAGAGAGAGAGAGTAGCACTCCAGCGCACATTTATCTTCTTATGTAACAACAAGACTAGCATTAGCACATACAGGCTAAACGCTGCCCAACCAAAATATCAGCAGCAGCAGCAGAATCGGGCCTGTCCCACATCCCGAGCAAACTGAGTGGAGCCGACTTCCTCAATACATGATCCCCAAATATAAATCAATTTATTCATGCTGCTCCACCACACTCTCATTAACCTGGGGTCACACCCAATGACGGTCACATTATCAGACCTCTCATCACTCTTTTCGTTATTACCCTCCCTGAATGACAGCTACAGTGCCTTTCCACCAACAACTGCTGCTCATATGACTCCTTTGAATATCCCTGAGTGGATAGATTGGGTGACTTTCTGCACAACATTTCCCGTCTTTGTGCTTTACACCAAGTATGACGGGAACCAGTTAAATCTGAAAGGATTATACGCACGGCGTGCAGCAGCTGGGTGGCATTTAAGAAAGAATATGTAGCTGTGAATGTGTCATAGCCCGAGCCTGAATCAGCCATAAACAGGCCTGCTATCTCAACGAAGAGGAGAGCAGAAGTCCTGTAGGTGACAGATGGTTATTAGAGATTATATACATCGAGGGCCACCAGGTCCCTGCCTTTTATTCTATTGATCTAGTCCACAGTGATGGAGATTTCTAATATGGATCAAATCACATTTTACAGGATACATGAGATGCAGAGATTGCAGCTATAGGAGGACTCAGGCTAATGGAGCAGACGATAAGCTGCATTATGACCACACTGGATGGGTGGTAAGGCTGTTATAACCCTATTATAAAGCAGTGAGACAGCCTGATTTAAGATCCCTTACCTGGGAGTGGAGAAAATAACTTTGTGCCTCATTTCACTCAAGTGATTTCATGTAAAGAGACGGCAAAGGTGGCAAAGGGTGATAGTTGATTGAAATCTCTCTGCAATTCAACAGCTTGTCTGTAATGTCCCTCTATAATGTTGCTATATGAGAAGATAGTCAGTGTAATAATTACACACACACACACACACACACCCTGCAGTCCCAACAATAATAATAAAGCCCTGTAAGTATGAGTATGGCAGATAAGGCAGCAGCTAAGAGGATGCAACTCAATCTCTTCCTATCTCCCCCTTTTCTTCCCGTCTGCCTCTCTCAGGGAGGTAAGTGCACCTCATGGCTGTGAGACAGAGGAGCAGTGCTGGAAGATCCAGAGCACCACCATGCGCATCCATCCGCGCCTCCTGTCCCGCGTTAAGATCATTCATAAAAATGGCAGGCCGATGCCGCTGTCATCCTATTGGCTGCACAAAAGAGGATTTTTATTTTAGTGATTAATTCGATGAAAGCACTCCGATGATGATGATGATGATGATGATGTGGAATGCACATTTGCAAAACATCTGTCCCGATGCGATGAGACAAACTGCAGGGGGTCTACGGGAATGTTTTCAGGTCAGATACTCTCGGCTAGGCTACACTCGCTGGTTATTGTCACCACACAGCCGTGATATGCACCGTTTCCGCGGGGAAACAAAAGCGCCTGCGTCGCTGTTCCTAAATTATCATCACCAGCGGTGGCATTACGGGAAATAATATTTTAGGAAGGCTAAACATCTGCGATGTAATGTCGACCCTCTGTCTTACCCGATGGAGCCGAGGTGGTGTCTGTGGTGGGGAGAGGGGTGTCCCTGCTCCGGTTCAGCGGGGCCGGTGTGCAGGACAGCCGGGTGGAGATGCAGGGATGCTCGGCTCGCTCCGGACGCTTTCCTCCGGTGCTCCTGCTGTACAGCGCTGCTGGATCTCCGTCTGCTTACTACTGCTGCTTCTTAGTGCACACTCACTGACTAGCTGAGTGACTGACTAAGTGGCCCTTGGCTACAGCAGCCGAGCCCTGCAAACCATGTTACCGTGCAGGCGAGAGGCAGCAGAGATGGTGCTGCGGTGCGGAGCTGCTGCTGCTGCTGCTGCTGGCGGTTCCTCTCCTCCAGGGGCCGGTCGGGACGGGATGGCAGCGGAGGACAGTGTGTTTAAGTGGTGAGCGCCGGTGGAGTGGATTTAAACGGGGGGATGGTTTCGTTGGGATTACGTGGTGGGGGTTTAATTAGACAGCGCTGCGCCTATTGGCACCGACGTTGCGCACAGCCCTCCTCCTTCTTTCCTCCCCTCTCCATCTCTCCTTCTCCTCTCTCTCTCCCAGTAACACAGATAGATGTGTGTGTCACAACACAGAATGATGGCGCACCATGCTGTGTGTATAATATAATTTCCTGCGCCACACTTTTGCTCTTAGTGATAGATATATTTGGGTCCACAAACACGCATATAATGTTGATATAAAATATAAAATTCCGGATTTAGTCAGTAGAAAACAATCTGTGATTATTGTGCACTGTTGCATTTCTACAGTCAACCATTGTGGTTTTGCTAGAGCACCCCAATAGGATTAGTGTCTTAATGGAGTTGGGAAATTATTTCATGATCTTCATCATCTTCCGCCCGACAGAACAGCACAGAAGTGGAATAATATATAATTGGATAACACATATGAGTATGGATTTTGTTGAGCTGTAATGCAAAAAAAATATCTCTAGGCTCTTAAATTCTCAGAAAAATCTGCAAAATAAGTAAAGAGAAAATTAGTGTTTGCATCCAGAGCCGGGTCTAGCTCATTATTATCATTATACTTTATATTTATTTATAAATGAATACAAACAAGAACAAACACCAACAAGAAATCAACACACATAATCAACATTGCTAATGAAAAATAACAAATGAAATACCATACGTGCAAATTGGCAAATTTCAGGCTCTATTTCTTCGTCTTTTCTTTTTTTGCTTTGTCTCTTTGTTTACCGCATCTCAGATGGCTCTTGCCTTTTCATTTCCTCTGACTCTAAGGCAGGGGTTTTCAACATTTTTTAGACCAAGAACCTCTGAAGTGCCGCACAGTGATTTAGCATTAGCTAGCTCACATGGTTACACAAGCATTCATGGGGAACAGTTAGCCTATCACTAATGTTGTAAACTGTAAATTAATGTTTGTTTTTTTATTTTTGCTAATATGTTGGATTCATGTTAAAGTACATTTTCAGATATATCTTAATTATAAAAAACAGAAACATAATGTTAAATTCAAGTTTAAATTATCAGACAGTAATTGATGGCCCCCTTGCAGTAAGTCTAAAGACCCTCCGCAGACCCCCCTGTTGAAGGACCGGGCTCTAATGCTCTCCACACACTCCACTCCACCTATCAATGCTAAAGCATGTTCCGACTGTGATGATCACTCATTGATGAACACATCGAGGCAATATGCATTACCAGGACTAGAGATGGTATCCCTACTGCGGAGCACCTGTTAGCATTAGATCTTTGGATAATTTTTCTTTTGTGTTCAATTTTTTTTAATGGGGGGATTGTGCAATTTTGTCACCCGTCCTTGGTGACCAACTATGCTGCTCGCGGGATGATCTGCTGAATTCACTGTCCACTACTGATGAGCCGATATTTGGAGACAAACTGTTGAGCTAATTCTCCAGTTGAGTGTCATTAAGTCACTGCAGGAGAAGAGAATGCGATGAGATGATGTAATTAAAAGAGCGCCACTCAAACCAAAAATGAAAGAAAACAGTGGAAAATGTTGCTTCCAAACGATTTTGGCATGATGACAACCAGCCATTTCCCTCTTGTCAAATACCGAAGCTTTGTCAGTGATTTCTGTGTCAAAAAACAGCGCACATTGCCGTGGAATAATTTGCACCAGGTGGCAGCAGTTGTTGGCACAGTGGGCAACAACCATACTCATCAAATACAGCAGCTTTGTCAGTGGATGTCTGTGTCAGACACCAACATAAAAAGGCACCTTTTGAAGCGTTAGTCCGAAGTCACGCCCCTTCCGGTAGAGCTCATGGGACCTTAGATCGGAAAAAATATGAATGGCAGTGAATGGGGAGAGCAATATTATCTTTTGTTCCCGTTTGAGTTGCGACATGAAATCTAAATATGTCATTAATGAATTTAAAACATAAATTTTAAGGTCAAGAAAGTCATACTTTGTGGTAAAACTGTTGAGATATAAGCTTTTTAATTAGAAAGACTCAAGAGTACACAGGAGGAGGTCGCGTATGTGACGTCATAGCTTTGGCTCACTTCCTGCAGCTTGGCCTCCCCGCTGAAATTCCACTGTTTTATGATTAATCGATTTATGATTGAAGATGTCTGTGTGTTTTGTGCCAGGTTGCAGTCACTCCAAGCTGCAGGAAGTGAACGAAGGCTATGACGTCACATACGTGACCGCCTCCTGTGTAGTTTTTCTAATTATGTTTTTTCAAAAGCTTATATCTCAACAGTTTTACCGCAAAGTATGACTTTCTTGACCTTAAAATTTATGTTTTAAATTCATTAACGACATATTTGGATTTAATGTCACAACTCAAACGGGACCAAAAGATAATATTTCTCTCCTCATTCACTGCCATTCATATTTTTTCCGATCTAAGGTCCCATTAGCTTCACCGGAAGGGGCGTGACTTCGGCACTCTATGTCTAGCATGTTTCAGTTGTGACGTATGTCACATGACATTACATGATGTTAGCAAGAGCCGTACTTGTTACAAACCTGACCACATGCTTTTGAAAAAACAAAGTGTTTTACCTGCGATGTAAGTTTATTATGCATCTTATGAGAAGAAACTGTACATTTCCTGTGAAAACTAGGTTTATTTTGAGAGGACACAACAAGTGGAAAATGACACACCATCCCCTAACGTCCAAAACTGACACAGGAGGGGACCTCCCGCATCATAATTTGATGTTTAGGTCTACTGACAAGCTGCAGTATGTGACAAGTTGGGATCAGAGCGTGCTGTGGCCCAAAGAAGCAGCTGTAAAATGGTGAAAACATTATTTCCAGCATCAAAAATACACTGAAATGACACACTAACTTTTTCACCTCAGCCAAGCATAAAAACATTTCTGCAATATCTCAACTTTTTTAATTTCCGGCATTTTTCATGCACAATTTGAAAATGCACATAAAACAGTTGGAATTTAATTGCACACACTGCTGTTTACTTTTGTAGCACAATCTCTGTGTTTGTCGTACGGCAGCACACACACAAACACACACATACATCTGGCAAAGAGGCTTCAGACCTGAGTCACACACTGGACAGTCTGTGGATATTAGCATTGATGGGATGAGCTGAGCACCAGACCTCACACACAAACACACACACATATACAAACACACACTCTGAGGTGCGCCATCTGAGCCAGACATCAGCCATACTTTGTCACACCTCACAGAACCTGAGGGAGCTGTGGGAAGGTATTTATTAAGTCCAAAGGTTGGAGATGACTCACAGATGGTGGTCTCACTGGACTAAGTTTGGTTGCTCATTGAAGGGACAGCTGGCCTGCGTAACCAGCGCTAGTCCAACAGGAAAATCAAAAACGACACATTCCTAAAGGGAGCACGTAAGCGCTTGGAGCAGAAACAATTTCCTGAGACAACGTATGCCGTGATGGATTTTAAACGACGAATGTGACGCACAGAGGTCTCAGGGATGGTCAGCTTTTTAATCAGCCCCTGTTGCGTGTGATGATCATGTCTCATTAACCCTTAGTTATTTAGACAAGTACTGTGTGTGCTCTCTGCTACCACATTCACATCAGATTCAGTTCAGTTGTATTTCACAGCTTGATCAGAACATCAATTGCCGAGCTCTTCAAACAGCACAGAGATGATTATGTGCTGAATGGAAAGATTGTGAACACGAGGTGAAGGCTGCTGCAAATACAAAGCTGAAAGTTATGTGTCTGATTAAAAGGAATGATTTATAGATGAGTGTTATTGCCAAGATATCATACACCGGCATATAAATGAAGGAGAGGAGAAGGAATCACAGCAGGTTGGGCAAATTAAATGCAGAATGAGATGCAACTGGAGGATGGCAAGAGTAGAATTACAATTTCCATGCACAGCATGGGTTTCATATCATGCACAAAGGGGAGGCAAAGTCTACTGTGTTCAAAGTTTCAAGCCAGATGTTTGGGTGGTGACGTTGTATGGTTCCAGGGATGTCCAATGAAGTATAAGTATGAGAGACATACTATTTGAAAGTCTGTTAACAATCTAAAAGCACAACTACAACCTTCAACCATTGATTTTTCTCCTCTTTGAATCTATTGTGAAGCTTCAACATTAAAGATGCTTTCACAAATGCCCTGTTTGGTTCGGTCCAGTCAAACTTAAGTTCGTTTGCCTCCTCAATGCAGTTCATTTGGGCAGGTGTGAACACAGCAATCACACTCAGGTGTGCACCAAAACAACCGGACCGAGACCTTCTTGAAGAGGTGGTCTCAGTCTGGTTCCAAAGGAACTCTGGTGCGGTTGGTTTGTGGTGAGAAGGTGTTCCGACCTGGATGTGAAGCAACTGCAGTCACATGACACATTGTTTGGGTTAAACATGAGCATGTTACAGTCCTGGCAGACTCACAAGTCAGTCTTGAGACGCTTTGCTTAACTAAAGACTGATGTCTTTCTCCCTGATTTTGTGTTTGGATGGGCGGATACAATTCCAGAGTTTAAAAAAACTCCCTACGTTGCAGAACCAATAGTAAATCTGCAGGGCGGTCCTTCGGTGGCTCGCTGAACTCTTATGCTTGTAAACATAGTCCCACTAGAAACACGTGTAGCGGTACAAAATGGCTCAGTCGTGCTCGCAGAAAACGCTGTCAAAGTTAGTGGATGTTTGTCGCGTTTGCGGCGACACATTCTCGCCAACTAAAAGAAACAAACATAATCTTTTACAAGGCCATGACTCATCCATCTGGCCGGGCGATAGAGGGAATCGCCTTGTTGTTTACAAATACTACTGGGTAGAAAACCAGCAGAGCTTGTTTGTAAAGTCTATAAACACAATGACTGAACAAACATTACTATTTCTGTGTGCACATTTAGCTGGGCTAACTGTTAGCTGTTAGCCGTTAGCGGTGTCTGTAATAGGTAATAACTCATTAAACGGTCCATGAAAAAAAATATTTTTTCCAGCGGATATCTTAGTTACAACATGACTGAGCTAGCAAAGCAGCTTTGTGTTGCTATGTGTGGTATTTATTCAGTTTTGGGAAATCACGATGTCTAGAAAGCATCAGCTGACAGGGACAGCTAACAGCAGCAGCAAAGCTAACATCAGGACGTCATCTGTTAAAAGCCTCCCGTTGTCGGATACGACATGAAACTACTCCAGTTAGCTCAATCATGTTGTAACTAAGACATCCGCTGGAAAAAATATTTTCTTCACGGATGAGCACACGTTTGATAAAATGGAGTTAAATCTCTCGGCATCCATTTTCAAGCTCTCTGTGTGTTTGTTTCCTTGCGGATGAGAAAAGGGGGAGCGCACATTTCCGAGAAGGCGTGTCCTTTTCAAAAATGCAAGAGGCGTTGCTTTGTTGCCGGCCATTTTCGCCGGTGTGTTAAACACACTTTAGAAAGGATGTCCCCAGACTATCAGAAGGCGGAGATCTCTGATTGTCTGGTGGCGAGACTACAGTCCTGGAGGATTATTAATGTGCACCTCCTCCTGTACTGCCTTAATATGCACATTCAGCACATCCAATGCATCAAAACATTGTTTTCTAGTTGGAGCCGCGTTTGCCTCGTTTTCAAACTGTATGCTTTGACTAAAATGAACAATGACAGCAATATAGTCCACGATGAGCAGCGCTAAAATCAACCTGCGTAGTTGTCCCTCCATTGTGACATTAGAAAGTGTCACATTTATCTTGCAAGTGTACTCTTCTTCAACGTTTGCTTTACTTCCTGGATTTTTCCCACATGGAAATTCTGACCAATCAAGAGCAGCTTTCTCACACAAGGCATTTGATCTGGTCCTCTTGTAAATGCTGCCGTGAGAACATGAACCAACTCTAGGCAATTAGACAACTTTGGAACGACATGAGTCCCTGATTCAGACCAGAGGAGACCACTCTAGGGCTGACAGCAGCCTAAGAGTCAACGCGAAATTTCAGCTTCCAAGTACTGGTCCAGAAGGAAGAAAGCATTAATTCAAAATATCTTTGACACCTGTAATAATACAAATAGCTATGATGCAGCCTATATAACAACCACAGGTATTATTCATCAAGAGTTTAACAGTCATGTCTCCATGTGAGATGCATGCATGTGTAATTTAAGGAGCAGATTGAGAAAATGAGTTTTCAGGGCCTTTAATATTACAGAGTTCTAATGCTAATAGCAAGTGTTGTTGTTGTGAGACTCATTTATCTTATAGAATATGCACATTAAACTCAAGGGACACATCTGCCTTTATTAGACAAAGAGATGAAAGGAACCCTCAGTGAGAGATTATGTTGAGTTGCAGCTTGTCAGGACTTCAGCTCTCTGTGGAGATGTGTATAAATAAATTCATGACTTTTCTAATTTAAGTTGGTGTATTAACATATTTTTAAAGGGGTTGAGCAGGAGAAAACAACAAGGTGTTTTCCCAAAAGAATTCATTGGATCGATAAGATTCACTGATTTATGCATGCCCCTCTAAATCACAATATAATCAGAGACCGTATAAATATAATGTCACTGTTTTGAAGCCTCAAGTCTGGCATTGTGACTGTCACCATCTTGGATTTATGGAGCCAGAAGTGACCGTGTTTGGACAAGAGGGCAGAGGGCAGAGCTCGCTAGCTGCTAGCTTGGTTAGCCTAGTGCAGGGGTCAGCAACCTTTACTATTAAAAGAGCCATTATCTGACAAAAATAGAAAAAAAAATCTGCCTGGAGCCACAAAACAATTTGAAAAAAGGTAACAGCCTATTAAGTCTAAATTAGCCCATCAACATTATGAATAGGTCTTAATAAGCATTCATTAATTTGATTTACTACAAGCTGGCTACTCTGCAGTGGGCTGTTCATAATTACTTTGCAGCATTGGTGGTGAAAGCAAATCAATCTGTGCACACATTACTAAATCCTCTACTTTTCCTTTTCTGGAATTTCATGCTGTTTTCTGCCTCACCATCCTGTTCAAAAAGTGCAAGCAGAACGTTGGGAGAGAGTTGTTTCACCCTTAACGTGGCATCTGGGTTGTAACAGCACTGAAACAATAGTGGGGTTTCCATCCAAATGTATCAAAATTTTTGAGCGAATTTTGTTAAAATGCACAAAAGAAAATGCACATTTATGCCCGTTTCCATTCGTTATTGTTTTGCGATTATTGGGAATCAACAGGAGAGGCAGTAGGTGGCGCTTCTCGTGAAAATTGAACAAAATAAAAACACCCCCGTAGAAGAAGAGTGCGCCATGAGATGACGTCATAAGAGAGCGTCTTATGCCCACTGTAAACAACAACACACTCAACTGACACTCAACAACTGACCATGGACAGATTCCTGATAAACCTGTCGGCTCTTGGGAGAACTCTGGTTAACATTTTGTCAGCGTTCACAGTGTACCTGACCATCTTGAAGAAGAGACGACAAAGAAGAAGTTTAATATTAAGAGTACTGTTGGAAATAGCTGGAAGGAGACCACCGCATCGTTCTCTGTGTGTAGGCGTGTGAAGGACTTTTGAGAAGTAGTTGTCCAGCAGCATTTGACTTACAAACTCTGGCTGAAACATCTGTGTGCCATTACGTCATTGTTTATTCACAAAACCTGTTTCCATAGCAAAAAGTTGCATTTTCCTTTTCATTTTCCTTTTATTGATACACTGACAAATTCACCCTCTCCAAGCGCAAAAACTTTTTTGCAAATTTTCGGCCTTTTTTCAAATTTCTGGCGTTTCCATCCAAGTTTTTTTTTTTTCGAAATTTTTGAAAATGCGAATAAAAATAGGTGGATGGAAACCCCAATAATGTCTGTATAAACAGGACAGCCGGGGGATCTAAAAAGTAGCCGATAGCAGTTAGCAGCTAGATCAAAGAACAGTGGCAAAAAATGTCCACAATCTGTGGAGCCAGCTGTGGAGACTTTTTAGTGTTAACCACAATCTTTCCTCAAATCTAACCAAGTGGTATGATTGCCTGACCTTAACCGTACCCTAGCTTATTTACGATCTTTCCCCATCATTAACTTCACTATATAACTGTGAAATTGAATGCAATCAAGCAGGATTGTCCAGTATCAATGTTGATCTGAGGTGTCAGTGGTCTGTTGTGTTACTGTATCTGCAGGAGAACAGCCTCAGACTGGAGATGGTACTACAAACCTTGGGGGCAATGATCAGGGAAGTGTGGATGATAGGGAGCACAGCCTGGACGTGGAGACTTTCAGAGATGTGTGTTCAAGGCCTTATAGTGAGTATGAGTGTGATCATGCATGCTCTCCTCAGCTCAGAGGGATAAGGGTGGATGGGAAGTTGCAGTGCAGAGATTTTCTCTGCTTTATACTCCTGGCCTTTTGACCTGAAGGAGTGGAGGAGCTACTGTAGCAAAGACACAAGCTCTGCGTTTGTCTGTCCTGCTTTGTTCCTGGTGTTCTCTCTGCCCACACCTTCATCCCCCTCTTTGCCTCACCTCGCTGTTGTTTCACCCAGAGTGAGACAGGGACAAATATCTGACTCAGCTTTTGCTTATTTCATTAGTTGTTCATAACTCTGGCTCTCTGTCCTGTGAATGAGGACGCTGATGTGATTGAATTACCCCCTCCTCCTCCTCCCATTGCCTCTCTTTTCCCTCTCTCTCTCTCTCTCTCTCTCCTATGTGTTTTGTGTACTGTTGGCACTTTCCCTCCTCCGAGCCAGGGTTCAATGCTGTTGTTGCACTTTCACTGGTCTTGCGTAACCGTGCAGCGGTCATGTTGCCTTGCATCCTCCATCTCCTCTTCCCCAGGCGCGATGGTCACTGTGGGAAACAGCGGCCCAGAAAACTGACCTTCATTTCAGTATTCTAGAAAGACTTCCCGCAGTGTGTGCGTGGAGCTCGGCTCCCCAAAGGAGTGCGTCATCAGACCTGTTTGACCTTTGTTGAAGTGCTATAACGCTTTGGGATCTGCTTTAGATAAAGGCGTGCAATCTTAAATGACAGCAGCCACAATCAGTTTATTTCATTATTTATTGATGGGGGTATTTTGGCTTTCTGCTGTTCTCAATGTCATTCACCACTGAGGGACGCGCAGGTGTTTAAATACAGGAATTCATAGGATGGCAGTGACAACAGCCCTGTCTGAGAAACATGGCCTATAAGAATATAAATTAGATGCTTTTTACTCATGATTAACACGGCAGCATTGACTTTGTAGACCTTTTTCTTCCTGCTATACAAGAAAAAAAACAGCTCTGATAGCCTGATACATACTTGCTGAATGTCAGAAAACAAGTAAAAATTAGAACAGGAGTTATATGAGATTAAATTCCCCATCCATGCCAGCATATGACAGAGCACACACGGTACTTATTCTGTAGGCACTTCCTTAAAAGGGAAATTTCGGTTTATTTCAACCTGTCTCCTATCGTCCTAAATTTGTTTCAAGTGACTAGTGACATAAAAATAATAGTTAGCATGTTAGCCGTTAGCCTAGATACAGCCGGGGCGCATAGTAGCGTCAGACCTGTTAAAACATAAGTGAACGGGCAACCTTCAAGTGCAAAGTTAGTCCACTAAACAAGCTTTTTTTTCCACAAAGACCGCCTCATATCGTTAGGATAAATGTCAGAGAACATATAGAAAACCACATGTAAACGTGTTGTCTGAGATTTCAGGCATTGTATGAGACTGCTGCATGTTCTCGCGATATTTCGGCCGCGCTTTGGAAAGCAGAGCTAAATGGTAAACAAACATGGCAGCACACCGGTAAGGTAAGACAACACGTTTACATGTCGTTTTCTATATGTTCTCTGACATTTATCCTAACGATATGAGGCGGTCTTTGTGGAAAAAAAGCTTGTTTAGTGGACTAACTTTGCACTTGAAGGTTGCCCGTTCACTTACATTTTAACAGGTCTGACGCTACTATGCGCCCCGGCTGTATCTAGGCTAACGGCTAACATGCTAACTATTATTTTTATGTCACTAGTCACTTGAAACAAATTTAGGACGATAGGAGACAGGTTGAAATAAACCGAAATTTCCCTTTAAGTTCTTCTTATTAAAGGAACACTTCACCTGCAAAATGACTGTTTATCAGTTAATCACCCTGTGTTACGTTGAATTTGTGAGGAAGTTTTTGATTTTCCTGCATGAACTAATAGGTAACGGAGATTTCAAAAAAAGCTGGACATTCTTGGTGAATTGAAGTTAATAGGGTCCAAGTTCAGCAACAGCAAAACTATATCAAAACTCCAGTTTACTAACTCTCACACAATCCGCGCAGTGTAATCCAAGTCTCATTTAGTCAGTCTTATGTTCAGTATTTCCAAACAGATGCATTTTTGCTCAAACCTTTGTCTTTAAGGCACTTTTGCATACAAATAGCAAGCACATGCATTTGAGCTCTGTTTGAGTTTCAGAAAGTTCTTATTGGGCTTTATAAATTAAACTGGATTGAATTAATAAAGTCTGCCTAACATTTGATCGTAGACCGTTATAGTCGACTGATGAAGGCTTCGTAAACCTGCCAGGAACAGTGGTCACATAACCCTCAAAACGAGCCACAACTTAACCGTATATGCATGCACATGTGTTCTAGGTGCATTTCAGTACTTGAATAAATAGCATGACACCCCTGGTTACATCATGGATTACTGTCAAAAAAAAGCATAACGTTCTCACACACCTCACTGAAGGTACAAGTTCCTGAATGAAAACAGAAGACACAGCTGGAGGATCCACCATGAGCACTTTAGCATGTTAGTCTGAGTGTGGGGCACCATCATAGGTCCAATGATCCAGGGTTTTTGTTTGAAGTCTTATCTCTAGGATTCTGCTTGTTGGGTTTTCTGTTTGTATTCTTCTTGCTTCATGTTTTATTTTGTAGATTCCCTCCCTATGTGTCATGTCCGCTTTTATTTCCTGTCTTTGTGTGTGTTTCCTGCCTTAGTTTTGTCAGCCCTGCCCTGATTGGTTTCACTCACCTGTTCTTACTCCCCCAAGTAGTGCCTTTACCTCGTTTACCCAGCTACACACCTGCCCTGCGTTAGCTTCATTAGTCCTTCTCTACGAGGCCGTTTACACGTACACAGTGATTTTGATAAACGGAGACATCTTCCTTCGTTTGTGTCCTTCGTTTACACGCAAACGGAGATTTCTCCTCTGAAAACGAGTCTTTCTAAAAACTCCGGCCAGAGTGGAGATTTTGGAAAACTCCAGTTGCGCGTTTGCATGTAAACTGAGATAAACGGAGTTATAGGCAGCCGATGTCACAGCATGCGCCGGTAATACTTCGTGTAAACGAAGATCTTTTTGAAAACAGAGACGGTGAAATGTCCGTTTATGAAAATAGCGTGTAAACGGCCTCTACTACTGAGTTTTCCCAATCCATCAGCTCCCTGCCTGTTCTTCTGCTTCATCACTTTACTCCCATTACCTGAGCTTCTCCGTCCTTTTTCTCCACTTGCATTTCATCCCCTAGTCAGACTAGTTTGTATTTAAGTCCTGGTTTTAAGTTTAATCTTTGTTGGATCCTTGTTTTGTCGTGTGATTTTCTGTTTGTTGTTCCCTGCTCTGACCTTGAATAAATAGTTACCTGGTTGAGTTTGCGTTGTGTGCAGTTTCCTGCATTTGGGTCCACCTGCTCCACACCGCATAACTTTTTAACTTTTAAAGTATACCAAAATACAATATGTGATGTTTTAAATGTGCTGCATATTGTAATCCAGAGTCTCTAACAATTAGTAAAGCAAATTGTGTTAAAAATTTGTTTTTCCATCAGATTTTTGTATTATTGATTCTTTTGCTAACAACATTCAAAATAAGCACACATTTTTACTGGACTCTTAGGGTGAGTTTTTACTAATGCCAAGTTCTTGTGCCTTTGAAAACAATATTGCACGCTGCTCACTGTGCCAATTCAAAATTAGCCAAAGGATGTTTTTTCCACGGGAGGACAGAACTTGACTAAGGTGTTAAATTCTGCTTTTTGCTCCCTCCACACATCAGAAAAACCCCTCAAGCTGCAGGTTTGTGTTTAGAGGAGTTCTGCATATTATTTTGTTTTTTTTAAAAAACAAAGATATTTCTCCTGTGAATTACTGTCAGGCTCTTCAGTGTTTACACATTCAGTCCTGCAGGCATCACTATCAAAGAAAACTCTTTTACAGAGTGGAAGTGCTCGGGGTCTGTTTCTCTCCTCGCAGTTCGTTCCTGCAGCCAGCAATGAGCCAAACTCCAAACAAACCCAGCTATGGTCCATTCAAGGACCTGCATCCAGCTTATAGATTGCGTCACTGCAATTGTGTTGCTAGGATACAGCTTACGTTCATGCTTTTTCCTGCCAGCCATTGATACTGATAACACAGCAACAGGAAATGAACTTAGACCAATTTAGTTTGTTTATGGTACAAATTATTCAGCTAAAGTACCTGGAACTATTCTCTAATGCCAGGTGGCTATAGTGAAAAATGATTAATGGGACCTGTCAGTGTGTTTTCCACTGCTTCATTTGAACCAAGCTCCATGACATGTGGAAAATCCATGAATGAACTCCACATGTAACTGGATATTTGTCTTTTCAGGAACTACAATGGCAGCAGCGTTGGCCTGAACCTCACCTGCACCTCCAGCAAGGATACTAGCTCAGCGGGGGAGCCCTGCCTCTGAGACATGAGTGTTCAGTGAGCGTCCACATAGCCATACTACCATGTCTCCTGTGTGATCACCCTACCACCTAACCATATTACAAAATCTCACTAAACTCAAGTTCATTTGCACGTGTGTATCATTGCAGGTTTTTCTCCTCCAGGTTATACATGATCTTCTAATTGCAAATTCAGCTTATGCACTTTATGCAACACACTGTTACAGAACTTCATACCAATTTTTGGCCCTGCTTTGACCTGTTTCCAAGTAGTTAAAGCAAGTCAAACAGAAACACAAATTTCGGAATCATTCATTTACTAGTCCATACCCATTGAGTGCACAGTTGCCCACGTACAGTTTCACATGGTGTGTGTTTGGGATACAGGTCATAGGAAACTGCAGATTAAATACTTAACTGAACCCATTAAGAAGAGCAATGTATTCAGACAGAGTGTTTGTGAATTTGATAGTACGATTGCTTTATTGAAAGTACAGTAGTACCATTGCCAATAGTGGTAGAATGATATCATTTGTCAAATGTGGGACAGACAGAATGACACACTGACAGTTTCTGTGATTATGTACAGCATACCATACCATGACTTAGTCATACCAAAAATTGGAAGAAAAAACAACACCAACATTGGTCCACAGGGGGAGCCACAGCGATCGGTCACATTTTAGCCATTTGTAAGCATTTTTCTGTTGTTATAGCGCCACCCAGTTGCCAGTTAGAGTTAAATTTCTCCAGTCACCTTGAGGCGTCCTGTTCTACATATCTACCAAGTTTAGTAAAAATCCATATGGCGGTTAGGCCTAGATAAGAAATGAGCTCTCTAGCGCCCCCATTTTGTTTGATGGGGTCAATAATGGAGGAGTCCCCTCAGATTATGTGTGGTCATATGCCTACAAAGTTGCGTGGTGATGGGTGAAACCCTTGAGATGTTCTACACCTTTATGTGATGAGCCACGCCCTCCACAATATTCATTGCCTTATAGAAGCTCAGTTTTAGTAAGTTTTCCAACTTTTGCCAAGAGGGAACTTTAGATATTGCTCCCTAGATTATGTTCACCCAGTGTCATGCAGATCGCTCAAACTTCCTAGGAAGAGATCCATTTGAAGTGTTTTTCAAAAAATTCAAAATGGCGGAAAATCTATATAAGCGGAAGTTATGGGTTCTTGAGGCAAATGTGTTCCTCATGAGGAGAGGCATCTCTGTGCAAAGTTTCATGTCTCTACGACATACGGGGCATGAGATATGCCCATTCAAAGTTTGCAATTTCAATTGGTTGCTATAGCGCCCCCCTTTGGCCAATTGATGTAATATTGCTTCATTGGCATCCTCCCATGACCCTCTACCACTGTGCCAAATTTCACATGGATTGACCAAGTCAGTGAGGAGAAAAACATGGAACAGACACACAGAGTTTTTGTCATTATATAGAACTATAAATGACATTCTGACTGAAAATAAATCTTACTAACTTTAGTAAGATTTATTTTCAGTAACCGCTTATCCTGTTGGGGGTCGCGGGGGGGCTGGAGCCTATCAGCTGACACTGGGTGAGAGGCAGGGTTCACCCTGGACAGGTCACCAGACTATCACAGGGCTGACACATAGAGACAGACAACCATTCACACTCACATTCACACCTACGGACAATTTAGAGTCACCAGTTAAACTGTATGTCTTTGGACTTTGGGAGGAAGCTGGAGCACCTGGAGGAAACCCACGCTGACACAGGGAGAACATGCAAACTCCACACAGAAAGACTCCCAGACCCCGGCGTTTGAACCCCCGACCCTGGATTCGACCAAGGAACCCTCTTGCTGTGAGGTGACAATGTTAAACTCTGCATGCTCTCATGCTCACTCTCCGTGCTGGTTAGAATCAGCTTTGTAGTATGTATGTTTGTACAAACAAGGAAATGACTCTGTTTTTGTGTTACTCTCAATGCACATACACAGAAATAGACACACAGCTACAAACAAGGACAACAACATCAATATTTGACTATGTTATTTGCACATGTGAAATTGTTGCAATTTTTCTTCAAGAATATATTGCTCTAATTGGCCCCTGGTGTGCTGATCCTTGGTGTTGCAGACTAGTTATAATTATGACTGTACTTAATGACTCTATACACATTTAATTGTTATTAAAGTATATATACAGTATGATAAGGACCAAAATAACCTCTTCGTGGTAAAAGGTAAGTGCAGACTTTTCCAGCTGCCTCTCTATCAGCTCCATTCAATTTGTGTTAAATTTATGTTCTTGTAGCCCGTAATCATTGCCTTTGGCTTCTTCACAACATGCACCGGGCGTCAGATAACTCCAATATAAACCCATCTGCGGCAGTTCTTGATGCTAAGAGCAAGTGCAGTAGCGTAAAGAGCGAGACAGTCCGCATAGGGCAGGAGCTAGGGGAGGTGGATAGGTGAAACAAAACCAGAATTTCATCCAGAAAACAGCTGTTTTTGTTTTTGTGAAACTAAGTCAACGCTGTTTCAATGTTGACTTGGTTTTAGGTCACTTATGTACCTATGTTCCATGTGAAATTAAAAGTCATTATTTTTTTGCAACATTACCCAATTTTTTTCATCGCACATGTGACATAACATTACAAACATACTTATTTTAACCCAAAAGATGGTCTTTTTCTTTAACCCAATCAAGTAGTTTTGTGACCTAAACCTAACTGCAGCAGTTTCACAACACTAACCACATGTTACAACATGTTTTAGCCATGTGGCCTGTGTGTCGTATGAGATGCAGAATGGCATGACGATTCATCTGCATTTGACCTCCTGGGATGAGAACGGGTCAACTCTTACGTCTATTTTCCAAGTGTTGATGGTGCATTTGTGGTTAGTGTTGGGTGGTGGTGGGATGTGGCTACAGGTCACTCAACAGGATGAGGAAATCAACTCACTAGTCTGTAAATCTTCTTTTGTAACTCTGCTAGCTGGTCAGGTTGAGGTTTCGAAAATGTTCTCATTAGTAAGCATCGAGGAAAAGATGGAGAAGATGGACAATGCACGACCATCTCTGCATCCATGCTAACATCGGAGGAGCACCATGGCAAGCGTGGAGTAATCAAACACCAGCTGGACTGCATGGGTCTTTCTGCCGAATTAGCATCCTGTTAGCCATTGTACAGGCGCTGGATATTAAACTGGACGACCTGCGAGCCCACATCAGTTTCCAAAAGGATATCAGGGACTGTAATATCCTTTGTTTCACCGAAATTTGGCTAAATTCTGGAAGACTGGACCGCATTTAATCAGGTGACTCTTTTTCTATGAGGAATGTGAGGTGCTGTCCTGTTCCTGCTCACCCTGCCCCACAAGAGAAAGACACACTCTGGATCATTGCTATATGCTGTTCAGAGGCGGCTGCAGTGCAGCGCTGTTTGTGTTTCAGGAGGAGCGACCATGCAGCCATGTTGTTGAGATAGAGATGTAACAGGGTCAGTTATACAGTGCAACAAAGTCATATACATTTGTAATATCAAGTATTATAATTACACAAAATTTGTTTCAGTTGTTATTACCTGACACGCTCAGACCTCCATAGTGATTATATGGAACATCTGATACTCAGTTTCTGTCCCCCTACGTTCACCTTTGGGGGTATCCCACCTATAAAGGGGTGTCTCCCACCTTACCTCTCCCCTTTTGCTGTACCTCTCCGTGGGAGAGGTAAGAGACATTGCTCTCATAGTAATTTCTGCTGTTAAGCCATTTGTAAGTTCATTTTTCAGCCTAAACCTATTGTATAATATGCTAACATATTCCTTTCACTTGATTTGTGTATGGGCTTGAGTTTATATGGTCGTAATTGACGGAGGATTTTGTTTTCAACCTCTTGCTGTCAGCTGTCAGGAATAAACGGAGATCACCTCCAAAGATATCCAAGGTCTGCGTCCCTTCATATCAACACAATGCAGTAGAGCCCTGCGCGGGACTGTTTTCTTCATCCCGTTCCTGCTGAATTTCTGACCATTACCGCCTGCAACCGCAACATGTGTGTTACACTCCCGCCCGCTCCCGCAATGTGTATGTCCACTTCCGCCCGCTCCCGCAAAACTCTGAGAATTTATACCCGCACAATAATAGAGATGCATTGATTTTGTGTCTTTTCCCGTCCCGCAGGAGAAAACAGGTCATTTTATAGGCTATTAATAAAGAGATTCATGGGGTTGTTTGTTTCGTTTCCCTGGCCTGCATGTCTTTTGACGCACTGGTCAGGAATAGCGCTCCTATTTCGTTGTTTTCATTTAGTTTTTAATGAAATAAAGGCTGTTTCTATTCTCCTCTGTATTTTATTTATTTTTCTACCTTTATATAATCACGCAGTGATTGAGGTTAAGGTCTCTTTTCTAAGAGAGACCTGAATAAGAAACATTAATGAGATAAAGATAAAGCCTATGCTCAATAACACTGGCATCGTCATCACGCCTCTTTATGTAATTAACAAATAGCAACGAGAGTAGGCTGTGAGTGGCTCAAATAACACTAATAAATAACATAAAATAAACAAAGTTAACGAATGAATTTAACAAATGAATCACTTGGCCATAATATTACTGTGGAGGAAGAGAATGTTGCTGACCGACTGCGGTCCCAATCCCGTGCGTCTCTCTTCCAAGATGCGCCCACAGACACTAAAGGCCCGCTCTGAAGGCGCACTGGATGCGGGGATCCTGAAGAATGCGCCGGCTTTGAGAGCGCTGGGAAGGAGAGGGCTCAGTGCGCCTTCAGACCTTGTTTGAGCTTCTTTTCCACATCATTTGTTAACTCCATCCTGTCGCTATAGGCTACATCCTGATCCCGCAGTGGGTTTTTTTTAGCCGCCTGTTCCTGCCCGCAGCAAAGTTCAAACCGCCCGCTCCCGCAAGATTTGGGTTGGGTCTCGTGGGACCCGGCGGGACCCAATCCCAATGCAGCCCTCTACAATGCAGACAACACTAGAGTCATCCGTCCACAGAGATATGTAAACAGACAACAACGCAAGCCCCAAGTGATGCAAGAAATGGAGCCAATCAGAGTCTGCAGCATGCTCCAGGACACCACTGTGGACGTCACCGATGACATCAGTGAATTCACTGAGTCTGTGGTGGATTTAATTTGTAGAACAACAGAAGTAACTGTACCCAAAACTAGAGTTGATTTATTCCACAATGAGAGACATGGATTAACAGAACCATTCAGGATGCCAAAAACACAAACACTGCAGCCAGTCTAAAAACATGGACAGTTATAAAGCAGCAGCCTAAAATGTAGGAAGAGATAAAAAGGACTAAATTACGGTGCACAAGTTTAAGGAGCTGCCAGGATTGTGCTGCATTAGACTTTTGTATTTGTATATTTTCATGTGACAAATAAATGACTGATTAAATATCGATATTCTCCGATATTTTACAACTATATTGTTTAATCCAAGGGTGTCGGTAAATGCAACATTCCTCAGGCACTTACAATAATCTGAATATGTGCAAACTAAGTCGTGTCTATTCTGTTTAATAACGTCTGAGTAATGTCACTTAGGTATTTTCAGCAAAGGATGATCTCGTAATGAGAATGTGGATTTGAAAACTCACTAACCAGATGATCTGTCAGGAGGAAACCAGGCATCCCTCAACACCTGCCCACTGTGTGACAGTTAATCCTGCAGCAGCTGATATCACCTGTGTCCAGATAGAGGGATTATACCAGAGCTATTTCTGAGAGACGAAGAGGGACTTTCTTTTTGTAATCCCAATGAAAATCACCCTGCGAGGCCGTTCTACACAACTTCTTGTTGAAATATGCAAGCACCTCCTGTAGCGAATTGTGACTGCGTGAAACACAATACCGCTGTAAAACACGGATCCCGGTCCAAATGTAACAACCAATTAAGAGGAGCGGTGAATACATAATGACCAGTGGAATGAGTCACAATCTAAAATGGCCTCAGCTGTTCCTGTTTCAGTGATGCATAACTCTTCTGGGCCTGGTTTCACTGACTTAAACACTGCAGCCAGACTGAGACGGCTAGTTTTAATGCATCTAGCGATTCTCACTAATGCTTTGACTGCACACTGTAATGCTTCCACTTAATCTCCTTTGGCTGTGAGGAGAGGATGTTCTCACCTGTAAGATCAACACAGGAGGACTTAATGAATGTGGAAGAGAGGGCAGGGAGCTGTGACTGAACTGATGATGATGAATAGCCATGCTTAATGAGCTCCTCAGCTACACAGATATGAAGTTTGAACCCATACACATTTGAGATGGATGAGATAACTCCACTTCTAATAAACCATCTTGAGATATTTGACCTTAAGAGATCTGAATTCTTTTAGATGAAAAATAGTGTAGATTCATATTTTACACTCAGCATGCACTGTGCAAAATAAAAGTGAGTATACTCTGCATTCTTTGTGCCTATTTTCCTCCTCAGCGAGTTAGAAAGCACTCTATACAAGAGTGCTTTTATCCCCACAACAGCCTGTGCATCTTAACCTAATCATGAAATTGGCAGATGGTCCAAGGTCGTATAGACCAAGGTGAAAAAATGCAGTTGTCCTTTCCGCTAATGAAGCAGAGAAGCCGAGTCTTTGGTGCTGAGATGAAGAGTGTCATCTCTCACATGAAGGCGAGTGACTGTGCATAAAGCTGCAAATGGGATTGCAATAGTGTTCATTTGCGAGCGCGTCTCCCCTCGCCCCCATCGTGATGAAAGTTTCCAGTTATAACGAGGCCGCGCTGTGAGTGAACGTCTTTGGCATTCTGGCTTTGAAAGCACTCTCCTCGCGCTGTGGATGACAACACTTGGCTCAGCTCTTTACTTTCCAGTTTCTCCAGTTCTGAATTTTAAATGTGGAGGACTACATACAAATGAGGAACATGCATAAGCAGAGCTGCTTTGCCATGTGAGGTACATGCACTGTTGAGCCTGAATGGATCCTCCTGTCTTGAGTGAGTGCTCGCTGATACAACTGTAAATTGAGCTGGTTGAACCCTCTTTATATCCATCCTGTTTACATCATATGGGACCTTTTGTCAATACATCTCAGAGGTTCTATTTACTGCATCTTTTTCAAAGCTGTAGTTATGAGCTAAAATCTAAAACGTATGAGCAAAGTAGTTCAGAGCTCTGGCTACACTGGTTACAGCACTGATTTGCATGTACACCTACCGGCCACTTTATTAGGTACACCTGTTCAACTTCTTGTAAATGCAAATAGCTAATCAGCCAATCACGTGGCAGCAACTCAACTCAAGCCGAGCTTCAGAATGGGGAAGAAACATGATTTAAATGACTTTGAATGTGGCATGGTTGTTAATGCCAGACGGCTGGTCTGAGTATATACTGGGATTTTCACCACAACCATCAGAGGTTTACAGAGGATGGTCCAGTTTTGGTGAGAAAACCCGTGTGAATTGTAGCCTCAGTTTCCTGTTGTTAGCTGACAGGAGTGGCACCTGGTGTGGTCTTCTGCTGCTGTAGCCCATCTGCTTCAAGGTTGGACAAGGTGTTGTTGCTTCAGAGATGCTCTTCTGCACACCTTGGTTGGAACCAGTGCTTATTTGACTTCCTGTTGCCTTTCTATCATCTTGAACCAGTCTGGCCATTCTCCTCTGACCTCTGGCATCAACAAGGCATTTTGGCTCACTGGATATTTGCTCTTTTTGGGACCATCCTCTGTAAACCCTAGAGATGGTTGTGCTGAAAATCCCAGGAAATACTCAGACCAGCCCGTCTGGCACCAACAACCATGCCACGTTCAAAGTCACTTCAGTCACCTTTCTTCATCATTCTGATGCTCCGTTTGAACTTCAGCAGCTCGTCTTCATCATGTCTACAGTGAGTGTACGTTCAGACACAGCAGATAAATCCAGAAACTCATTTCATCATTTTAGGATTTAAACTGGCTTCGAATCATTAATCTAAAGTTTTGTAAGATGAAAACAAAACATCACAGTTCGTCTCCACCAGAAGTTGATGAATGATGCAACTGTATCACAGAGTCTTCCTCATGACTGATAATCACCCAGTAGACAGTAATACAATAAATATGATTCTATATTTCTGTCAGTAATTTCATTCTCTGTGATAAGTGCTTTTGCTTTTGATACTTAATGAAAATTTTGATGATGTGTACATATTTTACTTAAGTTCTTAAAATAGAGCTATTGTTTCATGCTGGTATTTCTACCTTTTTTAAAGTAAATGTACTGAGTACCACCACGGGCATATTCTCTTACACTGGGTTCATACCAATCCGGAAACGAGTTGCAAATGCAGCTACTAGAGTGTTTTTGAAGTATCTCACAAATGGCGAATTTTCAGCTTTAACAATTGTGCTAATGGTTGTGCTAACTACATAGGGAAGGCAGCTAACAGCTAACTTGGTTTGCAGTAAAGTGCAACTGATCAAGGCAGCAACACTCATTATTTTTCATACTGTCACAGCTGCGCATTACCGCTTCACTGCTTCTGTTGTTTACTTTCCACAGTAGAAGACCAACTTAAATACCTCAGAGTATTTTGCAAAGAAGCAACGAAATAGTTTACACAATGGCTTCCCTCATTAATATCCAAACCTTCTCCTTTTTTGTTCTGCCCCTGTGCTGATGTAGAATCGTTGAGCAGTGGGTGCCCATAGACAGCGAGCAGTTTACCTCCTCTGATTCTCAGTAATGTCATGAGTATCTCATTCTCGGAACCCATCGGCTGTATTTGGCGTCTGACTTCCGGCAGACGGCGATACAGCCTCTAGGGGCAGACCCGTGATTTTTCATTCTGGTTTGATTTGAGCGGAGGAGGCGAATTTCCGTTTCCAACTTCCGTTTCTATATAAGTAAATATGCTGAACCATTGCGATGGATTCAGAGTTTGCAGTGACGCCAATTATGTTCCTCCTGGTTAGTTCACCGCACGGACCGTTTAACCTGGCAACAACTGCAGCCGGCTCAAACGTGATTGATCAATATCACACGGACTACAAACAGACTACAACCGGAAACCAGGGCTCTTCCACTCTTCTTCCAGAGGCAAGATCTCCGGGGTTTGCCTACAGACTCTACATTCACTGAATGTAGAGTCTGTAAATAGAGACTAGGAGTATCTCAACTGATGGCAGATCTCAATGCAGAACGGCTTTCGTGCCACAGCATCACACACATTTTCTTGCACAATTTGTAAAATTTGAACTTGAGCATGAATAGCACGAATTTTGCGTCACATCATTTGCATTGTGCAAATTCCTGCAATGGCAAGGTTATTAAGGGCTGTGACAACAGGAGTGGGAAAAAGAGGGGCGCCCTGTGCGATCACTGTACGTACTCCACAGTAAAGCTAGGGAAATGAATGGTGACTTATGATAACTGGAGTAGTAGCCTCTGAATATAATGTCATGATGCAACCAGCAAGGGGAAAAAAGTCCAGATTATTGACACCCCCCCCCCCCCCCCCAAACACCCCTGTAGACTATACAAACTATATACTTTACTATCCATTATACATAATTTATAACAGAGAACTGTGATGTGATGAGACACACTGATGCAGCTGTTGCTCTCTAGCACCATCACTTGAATGAGAGAATTAGACTTGGGAAAATGCCCTGGGCTAGTTAAGAGCATCTAGTGGAGAATACACCAAGGCTGCACAGTGGTTACATAACACACACACACACACACACACACACACACACACACACACACACACACACACACACACAAACACATTGCATTTGGTGGCTTTTCAATGAAGAAAAAAATCCCACCACCCATGTAATGAATACAGACGAGCCAAAGTCATCAATATCAATATCCAACCAGTGAATTGTAGTTTTCATCTTCTCAAGGTGCAGCCTTGAAAAAACAAGCTCAGTCTGGTCCTTGACCTCTCAGGAATTCAACAATGCAATATTCAGGATCGATGTCCAATAATACCGTAACTGTCCAAACCAGAGGAAACCAATGAGATGAAGCTTAGAGTGACCTTTGTGGTGGCTGCTCGTTGGAGTGATGAATCCCACAATGCTGGGGATGCTAATGAACAATACAAGGCCAACAACTGTTTAAAATCGTAAGTAATGCAGTTATGTAATCCTGCAAAATTATTCAAAGAGCACATTTTCTCTGATCCCATCGCTGCCTTCATGTGAACTAGCTGTTTTTCATCAAGCAGACAGTATGATTAGTTCGCTAAATCAATGACTTGACAGCTAGGTTTAGATCTCCTGCAGCTTTCAGGGACCATCAGCTCATCACTATGCTCCCTCCAACCTCCTCGACTCATCTCAGCAGGCAGAGAAAACAGGAAAATAAAAGTTAAATTAGTAATGCGGCCCGGGCCCGCTGGCACGGGGAGGGAGGGTTTTGTAATATTGATGAGCTGAGTGCAGCGGGAATGACTCATCTGGAGCCGAAGATGAAGGAGAGCATAAAACCTACAGTACAAGTCATGACTTTATTTTTTCAGCTCAGAATCTCCAAAGCACAGAAAAAACAATGTTTTCTAGATGTCTTTGGGTTGCCGAAAATCTCAACACTTTTATGTTGCATACTCTGTTCATTACAATGTCAAAGTTGGACTGAAAGTTGAATTCTCTTCGGTTGAAATATAGCCAGCAATGCATGATGCCCAGTTTAGTGGACAGATGATTGATTGTCATTTCCTTACAAGATATAATCATTACAGAAGGATTGGCGAGATATTCTTGAGCTGCGGTGACTTAAATGCAACTGTAGCATCAAAACCCTGCATTATGCAAGAAAATAGCTTTTAAATAGGTGTCCACTGTAGTGACCACGACATGTGAAAGGGTGAATACACCTGAGCTGGAAGACCCACCTGCCGGTCGGCTACAGCAGCACCACAGAGAGAGTTATGCACAAGAACGGGACTGTGTGTCGGCGTTGCTCTGCAGCTGTGCCTCAGAGGAAAGCGTACATTTTCTGAAACCTTCTAGCAATAGTTTAACCTCTGCAGAGATTAGACGAGTTGATGGGAGAACTGGTGACTCTAAAATCATTATATTGACATTCTTTGTCCAGCAGCTGCAAAGTGATTTCAACAGCCTTCGGGAAAATGATCAATATCTAAATCATTGATGATGACAAAGCATCAATGAGGGTTTGGAGGACATTCACAGACAATGTTTTGTGGACTTCAGAACATGACTGAAATTGTTGGAAACCAAAAAGCGAGTGCACCTGTGATGTCACAAACAATTCCTCATTGCACCAGAAAACTGAGAGTGCTCAACTGTATGACAGGTTTGTAAGCAGTAATGGATTCTTACAGCAGACTGTTTGGGTTATTATTCAGTCGTTCAGCATCCTTTTTTTCTTCCAAGTAAATCTGACTAACCTGAAAGTGGAAACCTGTCTCCTGTTTTTTGTCTGTTGGAGCTATTTTTAGTTTTTTAAGACGCGATAAGCAACAGAACATTGTGAGGAGAACATGATACACACTCACCAGCGACTTTATTAGGTACACCTGTTCAACTGCTCGTTAACGCAAATAGATAATCAACCAATCACGTGGCAGCAACTCAGTGGGCAAGACAAGCTGCTGAAGCTCAAACGGAGCATCAGAATGGAGCATCTCTAGGGTTTACAGAGGATGGTCCCAAAAAGGGAGGTCAGAGGTCAGAGGAGAATGGCCAGACTGGTTCAAGATGATAGAAAGGCAACAGGAAGTCAAATAAGCACTGGTTCCAACCAAGGTGTGCAGAAGAGCATCTCTGAAGCAACAACACCTTGTCCAACCTTGAAGCAGATGGGCTACAGCAGCAGAAGACCACACCAGGTGCCACTCCTGTCAGCTAACAACAGGAAACTGAGGCTACAATTCACACGGGTTTTCTCACCAAAACTGGACAATAGAAGATTGGAAAAACCACATTCAGATGGAAGCATGGATCCATCCTGCCTTGTATCAACGCTTCAGGCTGCTGCTGCTGCTGCTGCTGGTGTAATGGTGTGGGGGAGATTTTCTTAGTACCAACTGAGCATGGTTTAAACACCACAGCCTACCTGAGTATTGTTGCTGAGCGTGTCCATCCCTTTATGACCACAGTGTACCCATCTTCTGATGGCTACTTCCAGCAGGATAACGCACCATGTCACAAAGCTCACATCATCTCAAACATGACAATGAGTTCACTGTACTCCAATGGCCTCCACAGTCACCAGATCTCAGTCCAATAGAGCACCTTTGGGATGTGCTGGAACGGGAGATTCTCATCATGGATCAACTGTGTGATGTCATCATGTCAATATGGACCAACATCTCTGAGGAATGTTTCCAGCACCTTGTTGAATCTGTGACACCAAGAATTAAAAAGGGGTCCAACCTGGTACTAGCAAGGTGTCCCTAATAAAGTGGCCATGCATAGAGAAGCTATTTCATGAGGGGAAATAAAAACATAACAGTACAAGTAGTCATTGAGTGATTTACAGTTTTCCCAGCTTTTATGGCGTATAGGTGAACTGATAAAAGAGGGAAATCAGATATCACTCCTCAGACCCACAGTACTTATTGATTAATATGTGTGTATGTGTGTGTGTATTTGTGTTTGTGTCCTTGCATGCTTCATATTTAGTCATTCCACACACATACCTCTGGTGTGATATTCACAATCCAAGTTAATGAGCTGCAGCCTCCAGAGGCCTCTGCAGTGGATCCTGAACTATTGGATTCTCACCTCATTAACATGCTACAGCACAGTGGCCATTTTGTAGCCTGCCCCGGGACATCAGTGCACTATAGAAACCAACAGGAAGTGACAGAAGACTAATGTATGTCGACAAATTTGATGACTGATGGTAATCAATCCAACAATTCTGATTTCATGGTTTAGGCTTTTTCTTTTGTTCCATTACTCTGCAGCAGAGCATCAACTTTATCCTAAAAAGACACGCTTACACACAAAGGTTATTGTAAGTGCTTTGAGCAGCTAATACATCATCCTAATGCATTATTATGTATAGGACTCACACCATGTGCTTCTTGTATATTCGATAGGAGGCCTCTCACACAGAGAGGATGATGGGCAATTTGTCCCACACTGTGCACTACATGATTCACACCGAAAACAATAATTTCAAACATTATTAAGTATACTGATGCTGATAACTCCTGCTTTGGGAGAAGCTCCGGAAAATCAGACAAAAGAAAATGTGAATGAACCCATGTTTGTGTGCATCACTGCTGTTATGTGATGTCAGGAGTTGGCAGATAAACAATGGCAATGTGATTCTCCAACCTGGTCTCGCTCCGAAATCGAATACCAGTGCTTGGGCAGCGACTTCCGGTGTCAGACACAGACAAAAAAAGTCATGCTTTCATGTCAGTGTGATACGCGGCTGGTCACTGTTATTGTGTAACGGCGCCTGGTGGCATCAGCGAAAATACAGTTAGACAGCAATTTAAGTTAAGGGGGTGAAAGTCTGAGTAGGGCAGGCTCACGTGAGAGGCTGATGTTAACTTCCAGTAGGACTGTAAAGCCAAACCCTGTTCTTTTTTCCTAAACACATGCCTTTGTTCTGAAGGAAAAACATGTCAGTTCGCTGTGTTGTGCTGACGTAGTGCTTTTATTTTGAAAGAGACTGTACACAAACTGTACATTTCCTGTGAAAATGAAAGTGTATTTTGAAAACAGACAATGCATGTAACAGACTGAAGTTGACATGGTGTCCCAGAACGTCAACAACCAACACACCCAGGGTACCTTGCATGTCATATCTCGATGTGGAGAGAGAGAATGACCAAACATCGGTATGTGACGAGGTCGGAGTGAGAATGTGTTGGATTCTCCAGTTTGGTGCCAATTTGATGGAAATATGTTTATGTTTGTTTCATGTATTGATTTGATGAAGGTTACAGTCTCCTCATGTACTCATGAGTTATTCATGAGGATGGCTGCCATTGCAGTTTGTCACATTCTGTTTTTCATCAGTACACTGAAGCTTTCGACCTCAGCTTTAATTTTAGGTATTCTAAAAGCGTGCCAAAAAAGCAGGTACTGTAGATGGAAAAGCACTTACTATAACTAATATAGTGACACAATTACAAAGTGTCAGTACATTGAATGGCAACTGGTGAAAAAAGTTACCATAGATATTAGCCAACAGTGTGTTTTAGATAATGAAAACTTTAAGAATTTAAGTTTTAAAGCCGCTACAAGGAAATTTTAACTGGATATGCAAAAGTCTCTTGTTTCTGCTGATGTCTGTGCGTGACCTACAACAGCAAATGAGACCATCGGTGTGAAGATAAGCTATTTCTATATAGTGTATATCCATACCTTTAGGAAACTGTGTCCGGGTCCGCCCCAGGTCGCTCCCAGGACGAAACGATTTACGGCACTCAGACGGCACCCGTCATCTTACCTAGCTGCTTACATTTATAGTGACTCTTATAAATAGTCGCTATTCCTCCTCCTCGACCGGACGTCCGCGGGGAGTTAAAATAGCAGCAATCATCGGGTAAAAGTTGTGTGAAAGCACTGGACTCACCAACAGTCAGCCACGTCTCAGTCACACAGAGAAAATCCAATCCTCGGGAAGTCAGGAAATCCTTCAGGATAAACGTTTTGTTCGCTAGCGATCTAGCATTTACCAGCCCAATCCTGGCAGGAGCCGGCGGGTCCACGGCGTTAGCTGTCCGGGGAGCCACACACAGAGGCCGCAGGTTGTGCAGATTCACCCCGCGCCAGAGGTGAGCTGGGATCCCCGATAGGAGCGGGGGCAAAGTTTTCCCGTCTTGTTGTTTCATTCATCCCCAAAACAAACACATGCACGAGCCAGGTAAGCGTCTTTACGACAATATGCGCTAGAGCTCATGGGAAATGTAGGCTTCATTCCAGCAAAACACTACCGCTTTTGTCCACAGGGTCGCCAAAATCAACTCAAAATGAAAGTTCCTTGTAGGGGCTTTAAGATGTAAAGACGTGACCCATGTGCAGGTCACCATTTGGTTTAGTAATTTTCAAATAATGCTACGTAATCTCATACAACAGTTCAAATTATATCCTATTAAAATGCACACACAACAGTTCATATGATATCCTACGCATCCTACTAAGTTGCATAAATTACATGAAGTTATGGAGGTTGAGTTTAGGCAAGTAAAGTTACTGTGGTTAGGGTTAGAAAAAGAAACATGATGAAAAAATGCCTTAAAATGACTCAAAGTTCATCAGTTCCAGACACTAGTCTCCTGAGGAAAGTCCTGGGGGAAACTTCTGTTTTATGAGCCCTCTATAACCCCAACCTGCCCCTAAACTGGACCAGCCAGGACAGCTTCCACTGTTAATCCCGTCAGCACAATGGTCGCGTGATCGCAGCCTTCCAAAATACATACGCTGTGCACAAATTACTGGTTTGTCATTACGTGGCATATGTTTGCATTTGGGTGCATTACTTTCCGTAGGAAAATGTACGTACAGTGCATGAGAACAGCCAGCATGTTAGTGTTATTTTGTGAACAGTTGTTAACGAGGTCAACAACAATCCTGCAGCACTAACAGTCTTTCTCACTTGTCCTCCAGACCGACCCAAAGGCCAGAATGAATGTTGGCATTGTTTGTTTCAAACCACGGACACGTTACATTTGTACGTTATTATGTAGCAGAGACATGAATCGTTTCTGTACATTTCAACAACACTGTGGTGAACGTGTGGTTATGTTTAGGCACAAAAACACTCAGTAATTTTTAGGAAAAGATCATGTTTTGGCTTAATGTACCTGGTATTGGCGTGTAGAAAACAACAGCTTTTCAAGGCACAGTCCCTGCTGGAAACACAGCGCTGGGTCACTAAAAATCACCCCTGCCGAAAAAGCTGCTGATAAAGCAGCAACGACTGAGTAAAAACCACCTGGTTTAGTTGTGTGTTGGTCTCCAGCCGTGGTCTGCAGCTTGGCAGGTGTCTTGCCTTGGTGTCACACCCTCCACCTCCAGATGATAAAGTCAGCTCACATTAGAAACCCAGTGACGTATCCATGGATTGCAGAAACATACAATGCCAACATTTGCGACCGGCCAGTGGGCTGTTCAGACACAACACAAAGAGAGAATTTACTCTGCTCTTACTTTGTAGAGGATGGTATCACTATACTTCTGCCAAAAATTGATTTTGACTTTGGGTAAAGTTGATTACTAGAGTGCAGAGCTACATTTTTTTTGCATCAGCCTTATTGAACCTTGAGTGAGTAATATTTCAGGATGGACACTTCAAGAAACAGAATTCAGGCAGAGCACACTAGTTCTCACCTGTCTGGCCTGCTTGCCTGAGGCAAAGGGATTTTGGGAGTGGATGAGCTGATCCAAACAGCCCTGCGATATAGCCTGTACACTGAACCTTCACTCTGAAATGAGCCTGGTAATAATTATTATCCAAACCTTAAACCCAAAACATTTTTCCCCTCGTTCTACCCTTAAGAGGTCATCAGGATTTTGAAAAACAAATACACACATACTCTTGGATAAACCTGTGGCAGGATACGATATATCTCTCTACTACTATCCACTCTTCCTTTCTCTATCTTAATTTAATGCTTTTACCAACTCAATAAAACAATACCCATATCAGCAACAAACACATCAAGCAACGTTGGCTCAGAGCGAGGAAGATAAAAGACTATGGCAATATAGCTATCAGCTAAAGAGCAATAACTTTCTAGGTTTGATAAATGCTTCCTATAATGCACACTAAAATAATTCACTGTCGTCTTGTTTTAAGTGCGTGCTTAGGATAAACTGTCTGTAGTTGTGACGCACAGAGTCAGAGACGGGCCCCCAGCTGTGTCTTACAATAGCATCTCATTAGCACTGTTGTGGACAGTCGATCACACATCAGACTCCGACTGTAAGTGATGTCAGCATGTGTGTGTTTATGAGTGTGTTAGGATGAAAGGATTACGTAGTGTTGCTGTGTCAGAGTGTGTGTGCGTACAAGACAAGCACACATCCCTTGATGACATTTCCTCATTTAGAAAGTGTGTGTGTCACTGGGTGGACGCTGTTTTCTGTTGCCTGGGCAATGCTTGGCCTCACCCATAAGCTCCTGACGAAGTATGCATGTGCCAAGAACTGCAGCCAGCCGGAGAGTAGAATGACTTTACTTTCTGGGCTTTTGCTGGATGACATGTTCCTAGAGAGTGTGTGCGGTGTTATATGTTTATTTGTAGGTTAATCAAATGTTCGCAATCAAGATCAGATCCAACTTCGGGGGAGCTGAAACTGGAGCATCAGTCTTTTGGCATTTGTGACTAAAAGCTACAAATTTTCACTGTTTAATTGTGGTATAAGGAATTGTGTAATGCTTTATTTTCAGTTTGTTTCATTTCATTGTGTATATTATGTATGTATTTTAGTGTTTGACATTGTGTTGACAGCATGGAGGAGACTGATTGTCACTCCTGTTGCAAAGAACGTGTCAGCTTAATTGTGCCACTACGGTTCAATCAATAAATTTGGGTGCGTTAGGAATCGCATGCTTTTTCTTTTCACTTTTAGTATATAACTAGTCCATACCCATTGAGTACAGCATACCATACCGTGGCTTAGTCATACCAAAAATTAGAAAAAAACCAAACATTGGTCCACAGGGGGAGCCACAGCGATCGGTCACATTTTAGCCATTTTTAAGCATTTTTCTGTTGTTATAGCGCCACCCAGTTGCCAGTTAGAGTTAAATTTCTCCAGTCACCTTGAGGCGTCCTGTTCTACATATCTACCAAGTTTAGTAAAAATCCATATGGCGGTTAGGCCTAGATAAGAAATGAGCTCTCTAGCGCCCCCATTTTGTTTGATGGGCTCAATAATGGAGGGGTCCCCTCAGATTATGTGTGGTCATATGCCTACAAAGTTGCGTGGTGATGGGTGAAACCCTTGAGATGTTATACACCTTTATGTGATGAGCCACGCCCTCCGCAATATTCATTGCCTTATAGAAGCTCAGTTTTAGGAAGTTTTCCAACTTTTGCCAAGAGGGAACTTTAGATATTGCTCCCTAGATTATGTTCACCCAGTTTCATGCAGATCGCTCAAACTTCCTAGGAAGAGATCCATTTGAAGTGTTTCTCAAAAAATTCAAAATGGTGGAAAATCTATATAAGCGGAAGTTATGGGTTCTTGAGGCAAATGTGTTCCTCATGAGGAGAGGCATCTCTGTGCAAAGTTTCATGTCTCTACGACATACGGGACATGAGATATGCCCATTCAAAGTTTGACATTTCAATCGGTTGCTATAGCGCCCCCCTTTGGCCAATTGATGTAATATAGCTTCACTGGCATCCTCCCATGACCCTCTACCACTGTGCCAAATTTCACATGGATTGACCAAGTCAGTGAGGAGAAAAATGTGGAACACACACACACACAGGTTTCGTCATTATATACGTAGTAAGATAAGATATAGTAAGATGCAGCTGCCCTTAAAAAGTACGTACTGTGTCCCCATAACATTATGCCCTAAACTTTGACCCTCTTGCTTTAATATCTGTTACTTAGGAGATAAAACAAACGCCACTTACTGCTAGAGATGGAGATCAACCCAGAGAGCTCTGCTGTTGTTACTTTGCAATGTTTGTAGTTTAACTTCAAAGTTATAACTGCACAGATTGTAGCTTTATATGTCATATTGTGACTCTGGCAGTGAAATCACATCTGCAGCTCTCTGTCACTGTTATTTTTATAGTTAACTGGTATAATTATTTTGTTCACTTAAACAATTAATATTCCTGTTATTACTGTTTAACTGGTCATCAGTTACTTGAATGCGCTGTCATCCATCATTGCAACTTCTGACAGCAGTCAATCAGCAGTCAATGAGCTGTCAAGCTGTCTTCTGCGGCTCAGTTGCGCAGAGGATTGTGGGTCAGAATAGCCAGAAGAGCATGTCAGCTTGCATACTGCAAAACTGGACTAGATGTAGTAGAACATCCTGGCATTTTTGGCATACTGTGTATTGGGACATAAATCTTTTACTGACATACTATATAGTGTGGTAGTATGGGTGTTGGAACGCACAGTCTATTAGTCAGCGGTGGGATACATAGGTTTAGCACACATAAACACAGGACATATTACAAACTAAAGGCCCTGACACACCAAGCCAACAGTCAGCGTCTGTTGTCCTAGTTTTTGCAGTGTGCGCTGCACCGTTGGCCTTCATCAGCCCTTGTTGGACCTTGTTGGTCGCTGTTGGCTTTTTTTCTTTATTTCTTAGAAACAGCGGAGTCCACATTGGTGCAGAACATGCATGCTGGTTGGCCTTCGGCTATAGTCTTATCTTGTTGCTATTGTTCCTTGATGCCAGTTTGGTGTGTCTAAGCCAATAAAAGCACATGATTAGGTTTGAAAAAACATCATGGTTTGGCTTACAGTAAGTATGTTTGTTACTAAAGTAATGTAATGTGAAATCACTAGCAAGTATGCTACACTATGTTGTTTCATGAAAACTCAGTTGACTTTGATTTCACACGAGAAACAAACCGTTTGTTTGACCCCAAGCAATTCCTCGGTGTGTCGGTATCTGACACTGAGGGCTACAAGTGTTATTACTTGATGAGCTGGTAGTGAGACCAGGTTGATCACACGTAAAGCTCCATCAGAGTTGCCCGTGCAATTTCAGTATTTTGCTGCATTTTACTGAGTTCCTTTTTGTGTCTGACTTTGAGACACTGATACCAGCAAATAAAAGAGGAGGTGAGTACAGACTCAATAAAGATGGATAAAACATTGTTATCAGGGTCCTGTCAACCTGGAACTTAAAAGTTTCCTTGGACAAAAGAGGCTTGCTTTTCTTGTACACCATGTCAGTATTACTTTCGAATGTCACTTTAGTGTCTAGCAGATGTTGCGCTAGACTTTTTTGTCGCCGGTCATTTTGACCGACAGGGTCATAAAAATCCGGTCATAATCTATTCTTACCGGTCATTTTAATTTTCGTTTTTAAATGATAATAAAGATATTCAAAGACATTTAGTTTTCATTCGTTCGTTTTTAATAAATCCAACAAGCAAGTTATAAAGTGTGTATTAATAAGGACATGAACGAAAACATGAACAGACATCCATACACTGCTGCGCTTCAGTTCGGCGTCTGGTCTATTTTTCACTCGAGCCGCGAGCGCTTCTGTCAAGCTGGATAGAGCGGATCGTACCAAACAGGAAATATTTTGAAAACTATTTTCAAAATAAAATAGCAACAGCATGCACTGAGGAACGTGAGGAGAAAATACCATGTTTGTAATTTAAAATAACACACAACAGTGCATGACCGAACACATTTTTCAATACCCTAATCACTTCATTACAATTTTAATTTTGTGTCACCGAGCCTACAGGCATATCTACATAAATTAAATGGTCAGAACAATATGCCCTATTCATTCAGTGTTTATCCAACACGCTCAGTCAATACATGGACATGCAATGACAAATTGTCATTAACTTATTACGTTATGAAAACGATTAAAATATGGACTTGCCCATGTTTAAAATGACCTGTTGAAGTGAAAAAACAAGTACTGACGGGAACAGACGAGTGGAGTCGATGTTTAACCGGCGTGGAGAGCGCAGGAGAAATGCGCTGCCTGTGTGGACAGTCAAGCGCCTGCGAGTATACTCAAGTATACTTGCAGGACTTCTGCAGCACTAATGCATCTGGTATGTCCAGGCTGTTATGTCATCAACGCTACATGAAGCAGATGAATGACTTTTTCTCTGCAGTGTGAAAACAGCAGCCACTTAAACCACTGACTGTGCACTCCGCCTCCAAGTGGGCAGGGGTGGTAATTGCAACCGGTCAAAGTGACCGATGGCCTAGAATATCAAGTTAACGCGACCCCTGGTGTCTGGTATAGTTCCAAAATACTTATAGGATTCCACTATTCCTATATGCTGGCCATCAATCACTGTACTGTCAGTAGAGGGGTGAGAATTCCTAAAATCAATGCACATGTCTTTAGTCTTTGACACATTCAGTGCTGAAAACGGTTCACAACATCAATTTTAAAAATAGTCAATGACAGGACCGTAGAAAATAACATCTCTGTTTAGCAGGCTCACTGTCACTGTATCATCTGCATACTTGAAGATGTTGTGGTTTTCATGCATGCTGTGCGAGTCAATAGTGTACAAAATGTATAGTAGGTGAGAGAGGACACATCACGTTCATGTTGCTGCTTGCTTTTATGTTTTTGTTAGATGTCACTGTTTTTGTGATGTGTTTCTGTCTTTATGTGCTGCAGAACAGGAACCTGTTGTAAACCAGTTTTAACTGAGTCAGGCCTGATTAATTGTGACTGATCTTTATTATGTTACTTTTAATCTTTTCCTGTAAAAATAAAAAATGAAATGAAATAAAGTTTACTCTCACTCTTTGTGTCCTGGAGGTCAGGAAATCTAGAATGCGGCCAACATTGGCGCTATCGTGCTTCTATACGCAGTTGAGCTGAGTTAGTTTGGCATCCTGACCGCCTCTTGGCTTCCATCTCTATATGCAAATTGTAGTACGTCAAGATGTTTGGTTCAGTAGTTCAGCTCTGATAATTCTTCTCAAATGACTTCATTATTAACGAGCTCAGGGCTATGGGTCTGGAGACATTCCAAGATTTGGGATGTTTGGTTTTAGCAAAAGGAACTAGAATAGCATGCATGCTGCTATCGTTACTGAGGTGAATTTCCGATGAGTCACCCTCATGCATGAATCATACATCGATAACAACCTAATTTTAAGCATTATCTATGATAATGAAATGTAAAAAAAAATAATAGAAATGCAAGGCAAAAATTGCATATTGTCAGTAATTTTAGAAACCCCTCAAAATTTCCAAATTATGTTTTCAGGAGAGCTGGTGTCTTATTAAACGGAGCCAAGCTTCCCCTGGCTCCTCTGTGGTTCTCACTCTGCTTAGAAAGACATTTGATGAGCCATGGCAATTTCAAAAGACACACTTTGTCTCAGATCCTTTCTGTCTTCATTTTATGCAAAGTGAGCAGCAAATTATGGAAATGTGTGTGAGAGTATAAAATTCAAATTCCAGACGACAAGATTCCCATTTTATTTGAAATTCATGATCCGCATAAATGCAGGTAAAAAAAAAAAGTAACAGTATTTGCTTTTTAACATTTGAATAGAAAATCCAGTTGCCGATGGCCTCTGCTTTTATATCAACTCAGCGAATCTTAAATCTGTTTATGAGCTGGACAATAAAACCATTGAAATGGAAAATTCCTATACAATTTTGTGTCTGAGTATTCAGTGCAAGTAACTCTAAAACAATGCAAATAAATGTCATAGATGGCTCAGAGAAACAAACATTAGACATATTGGACAAACACAATTTTTGAACTCAGTATCTCCAAATCTTCTCTTCAAATCCTGTCTGGGACCTTCCACATTTCATACCTGCTTCTCCTAAATCAGTCACCCAAACAGAGTGTGCACTCAAAGGTAAGTAAGTAAGTAAGAATCCTAAAAGTTATATCCATAGAATTTGACAGTAGAAAAAACTTTGAACTGTTTCCCGTGGTCATTTGACTAGAAAATGGAGATTGTTGTTAGTTGTTATGGTGACAACACGTCAGTGGGAGATATAAACTGTGTCATTATCACTACATTGAGAATTTACTTTTGGTATATATTTTTCTTACTAAACAGATCCAAGTTTGTCTCTATTACTAAGACTAACGTTAGCTTAACTGTCATGTAAACTCATCATAAAACACATTTCAGTCAGGACCGCTTTAGTCAAAGAAAACTTCCATTTGCAGTATTATATTTGGCAGTATGGCTCTGTTCTGGGCCCCTCTGCCTTTCCTCAGGCCTACACAGAAAGCCTAAGGTGGGGAGAACACACCTCTCTGCCCTTCCACGTGCATACGAGGAGAGCCTGAGGCAGGGAGAGCAGCAGCAAAGATCTCCAGGAACAGAACAGAGCAGCAACAGTAGGCAGGCCAGAGCAGTTTAAATAGGACGCCATGAATGAGATTTGCCGATTAGTTGCATAGAAAGGAATCATGTGATCTATCAGCTGACTCCCTCCATCAATCAGCTGCTCCATCCATTGATAGGACTGTTTGAGATCAGCTGACGTAGCTGGGATGTGAGCTGAGCTTGACACTGTGTCCTGCCTGAACTAATGCTATGCTCAATCTAATTCAAATAAAACTCACTGAAACCATCTTAATTTGTCTTGTTAGTCATTTAATTGGTTTGTCAGTTTGTAACGTGGCCGGATGTAACCTTTTGCGGTGTTATGGTATGCCACTGGTCGACACATATTTTTTTTTTTATTATACACTGCTTAAAAGTGTCAGGTTAAAATGCTGTCAGCAACTACATAACATAAGGAGCTGAAAAGTCTGGAGGCTGGAGGGGAGGGCTGGTAGATGGGTCCAGCAAACCCTGGACTTTCACCCCGGAGCCCAGCGTTTGCTTCCTGTATGAATGTAAAACCTAACCATGTGCTTTTTTGACGTCATTGGTGGCCGTGTCCCAGAACGTCAACAGCAGACACAGGAGGATACTTAGCACGTAATATGTAGATGAGAAATGCCACTGACAAAGCGGCGATGTGTGACGACTTGGAATGAAAACGTGTAATAATACAAGCAGTTTATGGGCAGCAGGTGCCATGGGGTTGTAAAATGGCACCTTTACTTTTAATATTGCTAAAATTGCAGTTAGTATACTTAAAAAAAATTAGAATTAAAGGTGGGCTAGGGAAATAAAGGTAGTGAATGGAAGTATAGTTACAGAAACATGTGCCTGTCTTTTGTGTGTGTGTGTGTGTGTGTGTGTGTGTGTGTGTGTGTGCATATGCTTATGTATGCCTTCATGGCAATCTGGAGTGTGTAGAGTATCCCTTTACACAGTCCTCCCAGCCTGGGCTCTGTGTGGTGAACGTGACACATCAATTATAGATAGGCAGTAATGCACACTTTGCCTGAGTGCGTTCCCGAGTGGCACCATTAAAGATGAAAATATTCTGGGCTTCGCTCACTGCAGCATCAATTAATTACTGTGGCGTTCCCTTAAATTCTGGATACCTCTCTTCAAAGTTTCTGTGTCTTCCCAGTGACTTTTCAGGAGGGAGATGAGGTGTGCTATTAGGAATGCTGCCCAGAATATGTTAGTGGGAGGGCTGAGCCAGATTTGGGAGAGAGTTATCTAATTATTGATTCCTGCGCCGACTTCACAGTGAGTGAAGGAGAGATCTGTGGAAAGAGTGAACGCCTGCTTGACCTGCAGCTAATCTGCTCACTGATCTTTTCCTACATGTCCTCAATTCTTATGTGATGCCTCCTGTATATTTAAAATGTGAACTGCCCTATAATTTTCAAGCACACTGACCCTGAAACACATTTCTAAACTGTTGGAAAGAGGATCTTATAAGACTTCTAATGATATCAGGACTGTTTTTCTACTCCAAATATTAAGCAAAATACGTCACATTACATAATGAGCCATGATTATAAGGAAAAGACCTTCACATTTACAGTGCAGTAGTTGCAAAGATGCATAACAGAGTAAAAAAATACAGTGAAATAAAAGTGTAAAAAACAAAACCTGGTGCAGCCAGATGAGAAAAAAAAAATTCTGTCATTAGAACTGTGGTCAGTTTTACAAACTAAATTAGTAATGAGTGGCTTCACATGACAATATTCACAGCTTGGATTAAAGTCAGTGGAATTATTTTGATTTATGAAACCTTACATACTATAGGAAAATATATATCAAGGACTGGTAACAACCACTTTAAAGGTAGGTAAGTAAATCTGAATAAATGCACTCTGGTGCTCATGGTTAATTAAGCTGTGCAGTTAAGTTGAGGAGAATTTATCCAAGCTAACGATGTATAGCATGTATATATTGACAAAAGTGTAACATTAGGCTTTTTTTTTTTTTTTTTTTTAGATTATTCTTTGGGGCTTTTTTGCCTTTAATGAATAAGACAGAGTGAAATGGGGTGAGAGAAAGAGAGTGGGGGTTGACATGCAGCAAAGGGTTGCAAGCCGGAGTCGAACCTGCAACCGCTGCAGCGAGGCATCACCTCTATACATGGGGCGCTGGCACTATCCGCTACGCTACCGACACCCCAGGCATTATTTTTTTGATGCAAAACGCTAAACCGCAGAACTAGCTCAAGCAGGTCCACGCTGGCAACCTGGTGGGTATTGAGGTTTATATATTATGAAAGCCAAAACTTTATTTGAAATCAGATGGGAACACACTCTCTCGGACCCTGCCTTGTTGTTATATTGCCTTTCATTCATAATTTCAGAGAGGGAGGGAGAGTGGTGCTGAGTAGGACCAGAGTGCGGTTGACAAGTGTTTGCAGCTAGGTTGTCATCATGCCTTTACAATCTCAAAAATGGTATTTATCATCTGAATTTGGCAGAAACTGTTTCATACTCTGAAAGCCAAGATTTGTAGCCTGGAAATCCAGACTCAAATCTAGAAAGATTTTGAGTCTGGCCCTCACCGATACACCCTTCCTACCCAAGCCAATCAGAGCAAAAAACAAGGTGACGTATTCATTGCACTAAGCCCCATTTGTTTGCCGACCAGTGGGGCTAACTGATATATTATGCTTTTGCCATATCCCTTCAGCAAAACAACAAAAACATCCTTCCTGGAAGCGAAGGCTTCTAGGGCAGTCTTCTGTTCCTCTCTTGAGGAAAAAGATAAGCGTAGTTAGCTTAGCGTTTCTTCCAAAGCTAAACTGAATGGACGTGGTCCTTCGGCAGCTGCCATCTTGGCTATTAACTGTTCGACTCCTATGGTGCAGCGCTGTCTTCATCATGTTACGCCTGCCCAGAACCCGCCTCTGTCAGATAGACTGATCTGATTGGTCCAATAGGCAATTCAGCAGGCTCTACTCATCAGGGCCAGATCCCCATGCAAAGTAAATTAGAATTTGCTTGTAACCTGGATTTCCAGGTTACAAGATTTGTTTATTAAAAATCAAACAAAACCCCAAAATACTGACAGAAATCTGTCTGTAGGCTATGTGTTTATCCAGAGATGATCAACTGTGACATCCAAGTGATTTTGATATTGTACACCGCAAATGTCTTTACCTACTTTCAAACTAATTTCATTCTCTTCCCTCCTCTCTCAGACTCAGTCATTGTTACAGTCAGATTCTGTTCTAGGGTCTGGCAATATATCAATATCGTAAAATCCCAAGTGTTGTCTTTTCTTGATTTTAAAGGCTGCATTACACTTAAGTGATGTAATTCTTTTTAACTTACCAGACTGTTCTAACTTATCTACTATTTGCCTTACACACTTAGTCGTTGTTTCCACGTAGCTGATGATTATTTATCAAAAGTCTCAGTGTGTAAATATTTTGTGAAAGTTTCAATAATCAAGAATATCGTGATATTTGATTTTCTCGGTTTCGCTCAGCCCTGGTATGTAGGGTTGGACATAACTCTACAGTTCTTCCTTCAAATAAAGGAAGAAAACACGATGTTGAGGGGTTAAACCATAAGCACATTAATGTCAGCATTATGCAGTGTTCTTTAATCAGATGTGTCATGCCATGTCCTAACCGGATGCGATGTGAGCGAGTGTCGGCAACTAAATCAGTTTGACTGCATTGTTTTCTGTTGGAATATGACTGGCTGCAGCCGAGGCAGCATGATGATGATTTTGTTGGATTCCCATTTCTATTTATTCCTGTTGCTTGTGTTGAAAGCGTCACAATGGACGGGGAACAGCTGATTTTCAGCACTGAAATGAAGAGTTATATAGATGATGCCGCTTCATTTCACTACAGAAACCTAAATAAGGTGGCAGCTGGCTGGAGGGAGACGCCAGAGAGCTGAACGTTTTTGTTAAGTATTATTGTGTGGGATGTTCAGTAGAGCTGGCTAACTAGCTTGTTTTACAAAGATGGGATAGTGGTATGATATAGAATGGTAATTACAACAATGATATACATGCGAAAGTATTGTTGTGAACATGAATAATGAGAGGCCATGTTCTCCAGTGTGCTGGAAAATGATACCAAGTTGTAGCTGGTGGAGAGCTAGCAAGTTCACTACAAATATATTGCTTTTAACAATATTAATCATTTGGCATACTGTGACCTGAAATAGCCAATACTTGTTTACATGATGTAACAGGGTTCCATATTTAACAGATTCAGTGTGGACAGAGAGCATCCCATGTAACATGATGCAACACATTAGCTGAACGCTCATTTGCTGTTAGGACAAGGTGTAAGAGCAGTATTTTGTTTGCTCCTTCAGACACTATAATAACAGGCGAGACAGTCTTTTGTTATTTAGCTCATCAGCTCCACTCCCTCTGCTGCTCCTGCTGAGGCACCCAGTGCTCCTTCCTCTCCCTCCTCTCTCTCTCTCTCTCTCTCTCTCGCTCTCTCGCTCTCTCTCTCTCCCCAACTTAGTTTGTCTCTTCCACTCATCATCATCATCCAGCTCTCCCACTGTCAAACTACTGTTAGACTCTTTTTCCGTTTCCTATGTCACGACTCCAGACGTACGCCACTCCCTCACCCTTTCACTTTTGCTCCCTCCACATTTATCTGCATTTCCTCTTTGTCTTTCAGCTCCTTTTCAAATGCTTTATTAGGCCGTTGATTAGCCATAATTTGATTTTTCCACCCTTTTCTCCATCCTAGTAAATAGCCTTTTTGCCTACAGCTTCGATTATGTATCCTTCAGATGAATAACATAATATCAATAACAAATTTTCATAAAGAAAAAGTGGACGTGACATATTGTGACTCTTCTTGGTGTGACAGTTAGTGCAGTCTATGGACGATTTGCTGATGGCGCTCTATATTCTGTCTCTATCCCTTAGTGCATATGCATAATATGGCCTCACATACGGCACGCGCACACACACACACACACACACACACTTATACACACTACACCATGGCTTAAGGTCACAGCCTGCCTCTATTGTATTCAGTGTTGCTGTGCAGAAGCTCATTTTGCCCTTTAGCTGATTGCTATCTGCTCATTTGGTTCATTTAACATGTATTAAAAGGCTTTCTCAGATGAACAGCTTAAAAATACACACACACAAATACACACACGTGGGATAGGGATCGGACAAAAACCAGAGGATCTCAGTCTTTGCCAGAAGTCAATACTAAGCACTTTGCTATGGCAACCATTCTCAATCCAGGCCGTGGCAACATCCCCTATGGGCCCTCATGGCCTTTAGATATGTTTCTCTCACACGCATGTACTTGTACACTGACCATGACAAAGCTTGTGACCTTTCATCATCTGGACATCAACATTCGAAGAAGCCTTAATTTAACGAAGGATGAAGAAAAAAATCTGGTACATAAAGATGAGATGTTCTCTTTGAAAATGGGCCGAGCTCGGAGACTTTCTATTTCAAGCACACTTTAAAAAGAAAAAGGAAGTTGTACAGTAGAAGGCAGCTTTGAATATCTCTGCTCAGCTCTGACAGACATCTCCATATCTCTGGATATTACCTGAGAATAATTCCTTTGTATTTCTCTCAGGAGCCTGTGAGGACACCTACCCTTCCAACAGATGAGGCCCAGATTTGAAGTGGATACCAGCAGGGAGACATTTTAATGAATTAATATGCATTGGCCCAATTAGCCTCTGCACTGCAGTAATTATCACAGGCGCACACATTTATGCGCTGGAAATCGGGGCATCCCATTGCGCAGTTCTGAGGAACCCAAAGGATTGTGGGACTTATTTTTAAGCTGGAGGAGGTCAAATGTTTCTGATTTGTTCTCTCTGCACATTAATTAGCTGGGACTGGCTTGCGTGAAGAATGTGATGTGACAGATGAGTGGTCTGATATCTTACCTCCGGGGACGTGGGGGAGGGGACGGCACGTTGTTAGAAAGCAAAACACAATTTGCTTGGAACATGCGATTATCATAATCAGCTTATGGTCATACTCAGAGTGTCAATTATGCTTTATTTTCTTGAAATTGTACTTTATTTTTATTGTTTATTTGAATGGGATTGAGTGAGTGCAGTAAAATGGACGGGACAGAGGAAAAGAAGGGTGCCTCATACACATGTGATAATGGGTTAGTTTTACTGACAGAGAGGTAATCAATGTCTATTCTAATAAGCAGCACAAATCAATGTTTTCTATTATCAATGGGTCAAATAAGAGCACGTGAAAGGGAAACCAGCTGTACGTTGCCTGCTCAACAGCAAACAGCAGACACACCAAGCCAGCAAGCTAGCTAGTCTTTGTGTGCTCGACGAATATATATATGCAACACATTCTCCATAATAAGTTCATAAGGTAGATGTTTTTTCTTTTGTCAATTTGCTGTTTTTCTATTTCTGATATCCATGTTGAGAATTCCTTTTGGATTTTAAGTTATTGGTCAGTCCAAACAAGCAAGCTAAAGACGTCACCTTGGGCTCTGATTATCCAGGGCTGGGTCACAGAGGCAGCAAGGAGAGCAAGGTACTCCGGTTGTCCCTCTCCCCAGCAACACTTTCCTTCTCCTCCTTGAGAATTCTGAGGCGTTACCAAGCCAGATGAGATATGTAATCCCTCCAGCGTGTTCTGGATCTACTCCGGGTCCTCCCGCCATTTAGACTTGCCCAGAACAGCACTAACACAAAGCACAGAGCAGGCATCCTGATAAGATGCCCAAAAAAACCTTAATTGGCCTCTGTTCGTCGTGAAGGAGCAGCGGCCCTGCTCCAGTCCCTTTTGCTGTCATCGTATGGCAGGGAAAGGGATTTTGTTAGTTGTGGTGGCAAGGACTTTACAAGTGGAAACAGTATGGAGGGCTGACCCTGCTTCACTGTGGTCCAAAACAGACAACTTTCTTCTTCCTCTTTGGCAGTTTCAGCAGTGCCTTTCCCAGTGCGCTGTGCTGATTTTGTTAGTGCCACCACATCAGCATAATGTTGCAGTTACCATCCATCCATTTTCATCCGCTTATCCAGGGCTCGTTCTGGGTCTAGGCCAGGGCCTCCTATCAATTAAACATGTTCGGGAAACCTTTAACAGGAGGTGCCAAGGAGGCATCCTAATCAGATGCCTCTCTCTCTGGCGTATGTCCTTAGACCTTCAGCTCTGTTGCAGCAAGCCAGTCCAGTGTGTCATCGTCCAGGTCAATAAGATGCCTGAACCACCTCAACTGGCCCCCTTTGGAGAAGGAGGAGCAGCTCTACTCTGAGCTCCCTCTAGATGTCTGAGCTCCTCCCCCTATCTCTAAGGCTGAGCCCAGCCATGCTACAGAGGAAGCTCATTTTGGCCGCTTGTATCTGCGATCTCATTCTTTCCGTCACTACCCAGAGCTCATGACCATAGGTGAGGGCTGGGACGTAGATGGACTGGTACATCGAAAGCTTTGCCTACAGGCTCAGCTACTTCTTTACCATGCCAGTATCACTGCTGACGCAATGCCAAACCGCTTTACCATCTCACACACCATTTTACCCTCACTTGTCAACAAGACCCCCAAAAGACTTTAACTCCTTTGTTTAGGACAGTTCCCCTCTCCCAACCTGGAGGGGGCAATCTACTGCTTTCTGGCAGAGAACCATGCCTTCAGACTTGGAGGTACTGACTCTCATCCCAACCGCTTCACGCTCAGCAGCAAACCGCCCCAGTGGATGCTGGAGGTCATGGTGTGATGAAGCCAACAGGACCACATCATCTGCAAAGAGCAGAGATGCAATGCTGAGGTCCCAACACTGGACCCCTTCCTCCCCTGACTATTCTTTGAGATCCTGACCATGAATATCACAAACAGAATCGGTGACAAGGGACAACTCTCGCAGAGGCCAACACCCGCTGAAAACATGTATAACTTTGGACCAAGTATATGAACATAGATCTCACTTTGGTTATAGAGGGACCAGATGGCTTGGAGCAACATTCCCACAGTGCCCCCTACAAAACTCCTTGGGTGACTTACTGAGTTAAAGGCACTCTGGCGGCTAGCAGCTAACAGTGCTATCTCCATAACCTCTCTAACTCCACCAGGACACTGACGCCCCCCAACCCCCTTTAAATGGTATCTCCCAGGCGCACTCCAAAATCGCGATGAGTGGTGACAAGTCATGTCATGCCGTTTTCGACGGGAAAAGTTAAAGCATTACTCGTGATCTTATGTGGAGCTGTTAGCGGGGACTTAGCTGTTTTATAAAAGGTAAGAGTCTCACTCCTACCACTATTTATAGCTGAGATATACCGTCTAGAAAGTGGGATCATAACTTTCACGTTTCATATGGCTTTATTTGGTGATATTTTATGGTGTTTCTGTGTCATAAACAACATCAGCTATCATAATCACACCTGATTTCAATGAGGTACAATGTTTGAAGCTGGCTGAGTGTTGTTTGATCACTGATAGGACTGTTTTGAAGCGGAGTGAGCGCTCTTGTCATTTGGAGCTCCGCCTCGATCTTTTCATGGAAAAAACACTGTAGAATGGTCATACTTTGAGCAGTCTTCTTCAAATTTGAAGCAAATGTTCACTGATAGTGTGCCTACAGCCCCACAGTGTCATTTACCTGCTCAGATGAAGCCACAGACAGTTATTCATCCTGAAAACAGTTTTTATTTTATTTTAGGCAAAATCTTCAATTTTTTACCGACTTCAGAGGCCCATTACTCTGTCTCTGTATCACCTGGAGTGTTTCTGACACATTCACAAGAAACTTCAGAGAGTTTTCTTTCTGGCAAGACCTCATGCATGCATGTAGTCAGAGCGGTTCAGAAACTATAGTCATTTTAATTTGGGTATGTCATTTTAGGCGTTTTTGCTACAAAATGGGAGTGCAAGAGGTCCATAAACAGCACTGAACAACAGCAACAGTGCTGACTGTGTTAACCAGGGAGGAACCACAAGGTGGGTGCTACGCTTCTGTGATGACGCCGTCCTGGTATCAGCAATAACCACCATATGAGCGCAGTGCAAAGTAGCAGCCATTAGCTAGCCACTTGTACACACATAACATGTATGCACACGCGGACTGGCTCACCACAATAAACCACAGAGAAGCTTGAATAACATAATTCTGTAGCCAGGACGCCATTACTTCCCAATATCTTTACATAGCAAATAGTGGTTTGCAGCTATAGTAATGCTCTAAATCTCACATACGCAACCTTTAAAACTATATAATCATTGCAGCTTACTGCAGCTTTACATCATTTTGTCCCAATATACTCAAATGTAAAATGAAGCAAAGGATCTGTCTTGTTTTATTGCTTTATCAATGCTGGCAGAGCAGATCATCCTACATTCAGTTTAGGCACTAAATGAAACTAAATGTAGGCTAAAGGACGGCACAGCCTGAGACTTTTGTTGTCAAGCTCGATTCCCACCATTCACCATGAATAAGTTTCCTGACATTCACTTTTCAAAACGAATTACTGTCTTTGTTATTTGCCACATATGCTGCCAAAAACCGACGTCATTCTGTGTTTGGTAACCTGTGACAAAGACGGGTACTGTGGAAAAATAATGATTTAGAGAAGAGAGGGAATCGTAGAGAAAGTAAACAAAGGGAGCGTACAGGAGGTGGAGATGGAGTGATGGAAGGGAACTGTCTGTGTGAGTCAAAGCAAAGATGAGATGACAGAGTCAGGGAGGCAACAACTAGACTGGCTGACTGGCCTTTGGCATCTCACACACTTTAATTAAAATAGATTGGAGATGGAGAGAAAGAGGGGGAAAGAGGAGGGGACTGTTACCGTGGAAACCAAGTTTGGGTAGACCGAGATCTTGAGTCATCTTAAAGGGGGAGAGGGCAGTACAGTATTTTCACTTTAGCTCTTTCACACGGCCTCGTACTTAGTTTCATTTTAGCTTTAATTTATCATCCAGTCATTAAAGTGAATGATCTCTGAGCATATGTGTGTTAGTTATTCTCTGTATAGGTTTTTTTGTGAAGATGAAACTATAAAATCAAGCATAATTTCCCACATACATACTGTATCTGGCAAAAGTGTATGAGCTCAATCACTGAGAATATTATAGGCACGTGTGTGTTTACATGCTCTACATGCATGTTTCAGATGATTAAAGTCACAGCTCTGTGGACCCGTGTGTGTGTGCGTGTGTGTATGCGTCCAATTGTCGACACTGAATTGATGGTCTGTCTTACTGTAACGTGCCAGCTGACACAGACCACAGTGCTGTTTGGCAGAGGCTCCTCAGCCCCCCGTGGAGCTTTGGAGGGAGGCTGGGAGCAGTTCATCACTCACGCAGGATGGGGGTGATTACTTGGCTACTGTATTCTGGGTCCTGGATCTAAATATAGAAGCACTGTTGCACTGGGGAAGGGCCGGGCTGCCGGGAGGAGGGTGATGAAGGCATGTGGTCATCATTGATTTATCAGAGGGGGCCAGACGGCTTTTTTTTTTTTTTTTTTTTTTTTTTAAATTTATGAGGCAACGCTGTGCTTTACATTTGCACAGGTACATAACTAAGTGTTGATTGAGAGTGTGGTCTTGACTTGCTCTCGTCCTGAGATAACTTTTCACACGATCACACAACAATGATTTAAAAGACAATAACATTATGTTTGTTATAGGGCTGCCCCCAACCAAGAATTTTCCCAGTCGACCAACAGTCCTCTTCAGGGTCCATCAGTGGACTAGTCTCCTGCATGTTTCTGATATGAATGTAATGATTAAATGATGTATTTTGGTGGTTTGAGTTGAAGGTGTGAGAAAGAATAGTATCAGTAACATTGTTAACACTGTGCTACATTACAGAGAAATACAAACCGTACTAATGAACCTTCATTAATATAGGCCTATATTTTATCTCCAAGTGCACGTCACACACTGAGCGAGCCGCCTGTTAAAGGGAAATTTTGGTTTATTTCAACCTGTCTCCTATCGTCCTAAATTTGTTTCAAGTGACTAGTGACATAAAAATAATAGTTAGCATGTTAGCCGTTAGCCTAGATACAAGGTAAGACAACACGTTTACATGTTGTTTTCTATATGTTCTCTGACATTTATCCTAACGATATGAGGCGGTCTTTGTGGAAAAAAAGCTTGTTTAGTGGACTAACTTTGCACTTGAAGGTTGCCCGTTCACTTACGTTTTAACAGGTCTGACGCTACTATGCGCCCCGGCTGTATCTAGGCTATCACCTTGGGTTCGTCCTTCACCTTCTCAAAATGATCCCACACTTTGGATTTCCTGCCCGACATGTTATTAACTAGCCTGTGGAATAGGTTTGGATTTATTTTGACAAGGCGCAGCTGCTAATAGAGTTTCACATTTTGTTTTTTCTGCGACTAAGCGACCAATAAAACAACCTTTCCACACAGCTCACATTTAGTAGACTATTAGGGGGCAGCCTTAGTTTGCTCCCACAGACACTTTTTTTTGTTCATCTGATATCAATCTTTTCCAATCTCAGGATTATAAACACAGAGTCAATTTTCTTATTTACCAAGAGGAACTTTCTCTCATTACCTACTTGGAATTAGCTTTTTATCACTATCCACACTGCCTGTCCAAATCAATATACACCAGGCTGGATATTAAACTTATTTTATTATACATGGTGTTTTAAAGTATTGCACTTTGTCCACTCTCTTACATATCTGCCCATAGAAGATTGGAAATTAACATTATTATGGCACATTATTTATTACAGAGGCTATAGTATGGTTGTAGACCATGCCTTAAATGGGTTGTCATGTCTACACTCATTATGACTATAAAAACGTTGAGCCCAGTCTCATAGCAATAGGTGACATGGACACATCGAGAGAATTACTAAGTGTATAGTTCTTTTATATGTTGATGGAAAATTGATCCACTGCAGTCTGCTTATCGGGCAGGGAAAGGTGTGGAGGACGCCAAGCTCTTTAGACTCAATAGCTATATAAGCACTTGGAGGAGCCACAGTCTTATGCTAGGCTCTTATTTGCGGACTTCTCATCAGCATTCAACACAATGCAGTCTCGTCTCTTGCTGCTTGAAAGGTTGATAAGTGAATTTAATCTTCCCCAACCAGCTTGTATTATGGATATTGGACTTCTGAACTAACAGAGAGCAAACGGCTGTCTCTCACACTCTTAAGTTTTTGTCCACCGGCTCATTACAGGGGTGTGTACTTTCACCTTTACTTTTCATCGTGGACACTGATGAATGCAGAAGCACCCAGGAGGGCAGCTACTTGGTCAAATTCTCGGATGATACCGCATTGCTGTCCTTCCTCTGTGGACCAGAATCAGACCATAGGAATGCTCCTTGGATTTTATTTCTTGTTGTGATAATAATTTCTTAAAACTAAGGAGATGATTATTGATGTTAGATGTAACAAAGACACAGCCAAAGAAAGAATTATTCACAATGAAACTGTGTAAAGGGTCACCTCTTACAAATATTTAGGTACCTTGTTGGATGAACAGCTTAAATTTGATGTAATTACTGTAGATATTGTGACACGAGGGCAGCAGGGAATTCACCTTCTCCATAAACTAAATTCGATTTCCGTCAGCCTTTATTGAGTGCTTCCTGTGTTTTTCATTTATCTCCTGGTTTCACAGCCTCACACTGAAAGACAGAAACAGTCTGAGTAGCATTGTTAAAATCTGTCTAAGATCACAGGAGTGACATAACGGGACTTGACTGGTTTTTGCAATCAACAAATCCTCCTGAAAGCCTCAAGTATTTTAGCTTCTTTTGGACATGTTCTTGCAGGTGAATTCTCTCTGTTGCCATCAAGGCGTTGTTACACTTTACCTGCTTGTACTTAGTATTTTTGAGAATATTTTGTATATTTGATATTTATTTATGTGTCTACATGGATACTGCATTTCGTGGTGGACACCAAATGTGTTAAAATTACAAGCGGGCAACAAGAAAACAATGACAGTGTAAAGTCGGTAAGGATCATGTGTTGTGGTGAATGCATATTACATACAAAGAGTAAGAAGGTCCGTGTAGGGTGGACAGGTGTTTTCTGGGTCAAACAAACGTGGACTTTTAACCAGGAGATGCTGTTCATGTCGTGTGTGAAACCAAAAGTCAATGTAATATGCAAAGTAGTTTAAGTACAAAAGTTTCATCACTTCTGTTCAGTATGTAGTAATTCTAAGTGAAACCACAATTGTTTCCAAAACTTTAAGCATTTTTTTCTGTCTCACAAACATAACCAAACTGCGGCTGTTGAAAAAACACTTTGCATTTCCATTGTTTTTGGTGTCAACGCATAATTTTAACACCACCAGTAGTTACATTGTCGCTGGAATAGGGTGGACAACAAGATTTTTGTCCCACCACCTTTTGTGCGCACATGAAGACACCACGAGCTTTATTACTGTGAAAAAAAATATTATAGGTAGGTAAATTTAAAGCTGTGATAATAATGGCTCATTAAATTCAATACTCTAACCACGTTTAATCACAGAGCTCTCCCCGTCATGACAGTTTGGGAACCCTGCAGAGTTTCGTCAATTTCTAAAGTTTAGTTTGTAACCTGAATAATCTCTTCCACTACATGTTGCTCATCACAGCCTCACATCTACCTGTATTATTATTATTAAAAATGTGGAGCTCCGGGCGACATTTGGCCAGCCTCATTTAAAAAGAGATGACATGTTGCTATTACCTCGCTGAGCTGGTGTTCAGGATGGATTCACCAGCTGAATGACTGTCAGGAACAGACAGTCCTGAGAGAGTTATGGCAAGAACTTTTAGGAGACACAATTTTTTGTGGTGCAGTGTGAGCTGTTTTCAATGCATCCCCTTGATACACAGACCAAACAGTGTAAAATAACTCATCAAAACTACATGTCTGATGTGCACGTAAGCACGTAAGCACTGTAATTATTCTACATCAGTGTGATGCTGGCTGCACAAAATGTAATCAGCTGATCTGCGGTGTGTAACTGCGGTTCGACAGGGTGCAACATCACTCCAGTTAGAGACTGCAGATGGAACAGATACCTGCTGCCTTCAGATGGCTGTTAAGAGGCACCAGTGCAAAGGAAAAGCCTTCAGTATACACTGATTAGCCAAAACATTAAAACCACTGAAGTGAATATCATTAATCATTTTGTCCCTACTCTGTCTTCTACTGGGAAACCTTTACTCCTGGCTTTAACATGGATGCTGCTTGACACACTCTAACCACCCAAACACCTCATGGCAACAGCACTCCCTCATGGCAGCGGTCCCCCCCAGCTGGACAGTGCATCAAATGACACCATAAAAACTGCTCAGGAAAGGCCCGAGGAATGTGACAAATAACGCAAGGGGCTCTAGTTTCCCGGCACAGCGCAGGGTGGCGCAGGGTGGCGAACCCTGCGCAGAGCTAGTTTCGAGCAGCGCATCCCGAGGCGCGCTCAGTTTGGTAGTTTGGCAGACCGAGGTGCGCTGAGATGGGTGTGGCAGCGCAGCAGGGGGAGGTGTCGACAGATCCAGCTTGGCGCAGTGACAGTTTTGTGCCAAAAGGCTTCACCGAAAGTGTGCTAAAAGCTCGCCAGCTGAAACTAGGTCTACTGTCAGCGCAGGCGGAGCACAGCCGGTGTAAGCCGAGGTTTGGCTGACCGGCGGACAGTGCGCACACGTCACCAAAACCTCACAGGCAGGTTTCCAGAATATCAGGCACATTAACAATAAAATAAATAGCCACAAAACCACTATTCAATGCAACTATCTGCAATCAGCACATAAATGTATCTCTATATTGACTGTCCCGTCACATCTGATGTCAGATCAAAGGTATGATCAAACCCAACCTGATTTGATTAACACAGCTGCAAACTAATGAGTTCACATCCCTCTCAGCCAACCACAAACAGCCACAGCATCAGATAGGGAGTATATATTCAGCATCTGTCATCTTAGAAAAGTCAAAAGAAAAGAAACAGAGTGAGACTGCGAGAGAGAAAGAGAGAGCGCGCGCACGAGAGAAACACAACATTGATTTACAATTGTGGTGACCTCCTCCCAGGCTACCTTTGCATCATCAGCCTGTGGAGGTCTGCTCACAGTTCTGTATATTCGGACACTGCGAGCTTGGACCTCCCGGACCAAAACATCAGTTTCCTCCTGGGAAAAGTTTGGCCGTCTGACGCTGCTGCTCTCCTCTGCAATGGCGAATTGAGTAAACTCTCATTACGCCTTCGTGCGGCGCATTTAAGGGCGAGGAGAGGGGCTCATTTGATTGGTGTGATGTGTGTAAAACCCACTCCACGCCTTCTCTCCTCCCTCTTTCCGACTTGCGCAGGTAGGAGGGACGGAGGTGGGAAAGATGAGTAGCTGCGCCAGGCGCACGGTGTGCCAAACTTGCAAAATCTGCCTGGCCACACCCAGTTGGCGAAGCGCAGGTGCGCTGCGCCCCCGCCTCGCCCGGTCTGCGAAACTGGAGCCCAAGGTGTCAACCTGGCCTTCAGATTTCCCAGATCCCAATCTGATTGGACATCCTTGGGACATCCCGGTGCCCCACAAGTACCTCCAATCCAAGGTGGAGCCTCCTAGGATCAGACTTGGCTCTCACCTAGGAGGCTCCTGACATGACATCGTCAGACGTTACCTACATGTCTTGCCTCTCCAATGTTAAACCCAAGTCAGCGCCTATGATGTGTTGTTAAGAGGTTGTATCCATTTCACATATTGCTTTGAGACTGTGTTTAAACATCATATGTGAGAAGATTCAGCGCAGTGCTCAGGGCCATAACAATACGTATATATAATGATATAAACAAATAATGCAAGGCAGAGCAATTCCACTGAAGTCTTGGTTGCTACTGTAAAATCAAATCTTAAGGGAAATAACATTTTTTATTATTATTTTTCTCTTATTTCATTCTATATTAGACATATGGATGTCTCAGTCTGGCATGCCATCAGGCAAGGCTACTCAGAAATGAGACTATGCATGTTCTAGAAAACCAGGACCACAGTATTGTCATGGTCACATGGTTGTCATTGTCTTATTGATTGGTTGCTAAGGGCTAAGAAGTGAGTCTTATTTGTGAGCCTTTAAGAAGGAAAGAAGGAAGGGCACACCTCATACTGCAGAATTTAGTGTACACATGGTTGGTGGTGAAGATTCTGGATGATCTGAGAGGCTGAGATGTCTATAAAAATAATATACTGCCAACAAAAGTGTGTAACAAACACAGATCTGAAGTACTGATAAGTAGGGGGGACATTCTGCTCGCTGTGCACAGATGCAATTGACACCGACATTTCTTTTCAACACCTGACAAAACAGGCTCCTTCAAACAAGCGATGATGACCACTAACTGCACAGCAAAACAAGCGCTGGCATGCAGTCGAGAGCGGCGCTTCTCTCTGTTTGAAGGGCCATCGAGAGAATCGTTCCCACAGGCAGTGGGATGAGTGAGGTTTCCACCCAGGTTTGTGTAATCTGCTAGAGGTGTAGCTGGGAGCAGGAGGGGGGGGGGGGGGGGGGGGGGTGAGCCAGGCTGTGGCCTGGTAGGTTTGGAACAACATGTCTGGTTGTTTTCATGGAACGTGAGGCTTTGCAAACTACCTCTGCGTAAACTGGCGATACAGTATTTTGGTGTACAGGTACTCTGTCTCTGTCTCCCAGACTTCATCTACTTTTGACTGAAGTTCTCCCTCATATCTGTGTTCAAGTGTTAAAGCCCAACTAACCCCTGTTTGACCTGTCAAAATCATGTGCCAGGAAATCTCTTTTGTTCTCTCTTCAGTCTGATATTGACCTCATTATGCACAAACATTACACACTCTTTATGGAGCCATAATTCACTTAACAACATGATTAGGTCGGTCTAATTTATAAGCAATGATTCCAGCAGTACTGCACAGATTGGGTGAGTATATAAATCCTTTCACTGACTCTAGAATAAAACCCCTGCTGCTTACAAGAGGACATTAACATATGAACGTACAAACGTTATAGAAATCTGTTACTGCGCTGTGTGGACTGATTACGTCTCCAAAAGCATTTGCCTGCAGCCTGAGGCAGTGAGACAAGCTTTTCATTTCTCCACATGCTGAAGTGGTGCACATGGGGCTGTAGTAAGAGGGATATTCAGGAGCCTATTTAAAGAGTTTGGATGGCTGTGTCTCTTTTTTGTTCAGCTCTACAAAACCAAAAGTGCATGAGCAGGCTGCAAATGTTAGCATGCCTGGCTAACTTTAATATACATATACACCATTTTGTGGGGTTGGGTCATGCTATAAAGAGTCTACTGAAGACAGTTTTGAACCAACACACAAAGCTGGGTTAAAGGTGCAGTGTGTAGGATTTAGAAGGATATACTGGTAGAAATGGAATATAGTATAAGTATGTTTTACTATGTTTTCTTTTGTCACCTTAGAATGAGCTGTTTACATCTACAGTGGGTCCCATCGGTGTATAAAGCGCCCTGAATACAGTGTTGGTGGTGGTCCCCGATGCTTTCCTATGAAAGTTGCTCAGTGGCGCATGGAGCCAAAGAAGCTCTACAGTATTACCATGGTATGATATTACCCAGATCTTCCGCATTGTGGGGCCCATTGAGCAAGCGCACTGGAGACTCACAGCAGCCGAGTGTGACCAGGCAGCTAATTTCCAATTTAGCACTCGAATTTAAATGGCAACCCGGTCTCACTCCGAAGTTGTTGAAACCTGGCGCTTGGTCAGTGATTTCCAGTTTCAGAGCTGGCATGGTACGCTGTCGGTAGCTGTTATTGTTTAACGGCACACGGCGGCGTCAGGGGAGAAACGCAACAGGACAACAATGCAAGTTAAGGCGGGGGAAACCTGAGTAGAGTGGGTGGGACATAGGGGTGGTGGATGGCAGAACTTGACATGGCGTCCCAGAACGTCAACAACCAGTGCATCCAGGATAATTTGCCCGTTGCATCTTGATGTGGAAAATCTATGACCAAACATTAATACATGACAAGGTTTGAGTAAGAATGTGCTGTGAACAGAGATAAAATGAGTTAATCTTGCAGCTCTTCTAGAATTCAGGATGTTATCAGATGGAATGGATCAAATCCAGATCGTGTAACCAGTCATTTCACAGGGGATGAGATGCTCAAAAAACTGTATCCACTGATTTACAGATGTCTCTTTCACAATGTCAGATACAGCATTTGTGTTTTTGCGTCAGCCACCGTAGTTAGCAGTCCCTCCATGGCGATCCAAATAACGATTTTTTTTTTAACGTGAAACTGTTTTAGTCAGTGTTTTTACAGGTTTAAATCACCTGGTGCCTTTGATTTGAAGAAGAATCTCTGTGGTTTACTTGGCTCCTGGTTAAAACTTCCTGAGGTCTGGTCTGGTCTGGTCTTATCGGAGAAAAAGGTGAGCACACATTAGCAGGTGCTAAGCTAGTGGCTCGTCTGTGGTGAGACAACAGCATGAGAGAAACATGGATTTTTAACGTGGCACTGCTTTATTCATTGTTCCTACGAGTTTTAATCACCTGCTCTGTTTGGAAGAGACCTCTGCTGATAACTCAGCTCCCAGTTAAACTTCCTGAACAATGAACAGTGAAGGAATTCTACCCTTTTGGCACATGGGAGAAGTTTTAGCTGGTTGTAATCTGCAATCTCCATCGCTAGATTCCATTAAATCCTACACACTGCTCTTTTAAGTTTTCAACAGAGCAGACATCAACGTTTTCTTTTCAACCAATAATCAAACATTAATGAGCTAGTTAGCGAGAGCTGATAAAACCGGTTATTTCAGCTGACAAAAACTGACATGCAACCTGCTTTCATCTACTTCTTTCTGCAATCAGAACCCAGTCAAAAATAACTGGAATTTCGGGTGGTCAGTTTGCCCCAGTGATCACTGCAACACTCTCACTCTGACCTCGTCATATATCTCTGCCATGTGAGAGGGAAAAGTGTGAGTGGCGTAGCAATAGTAAGGTGATCAATTGTGTTTGTTTCATTTCAGCACACTTTTGACACCTTTAGGGTAAAGCATTGTAATGTTCACACAGACATGTGATGTCACTTTTGTCTGTGCACGTCTGGCCCTTGTGATGTAGCCTATTTAAAAGTGAGATGGAGAACAGAAGCTGCTTCTCTGTTTCTCTGTCAGCTCAATCTGAGCTGGGAGGGTAATGGAAATAAAAGTTTCAAAATATCTAAAGTCATTTATATCAGCTGGGGCTGGGGTGGAAATGCTTTGTCGCCCACGCTCCACTTTGCAAATGCAGTTTAACTTGTTTTATGACTGTTAGAAACAACAGTCAGGGCCTGAAACAAGCCAAAACACATTATAAACTAACTCTATTTCTGCTCTGCAGTGTAGCGACGATAAAGCTGTGCTGCGACATTTTGGTGTTATGTGTGAATATATAACAGCATAAAATATTATTGATCTCTGCGGGGAAATTGTGCCTTCATAGCAATAAAAGTAAAAGTATACAGCAGAAGAAGTAATTGTAAATATAAAATAGCAAGTCAATAAAAACAACCAAAAAAACATTTTAAACTACAGGTGTAAAAGCTTTAATGTTTGCCTTGAAACAAGGAGCTGACCTCAGTTTGACATTTTGGGAAATACACTTACACGTTAGCCAGTTAGCTTAGCTTAATGGAAACAGATGTGATATCGTCTTAATTCGCACATGCTGAGTAATACATGAGAGTATGCCACACTGCATTATGATGGACACATACTCCACTTATTTTCAGTGCATAACAGCGAAGCAATAAACACTCATCAGCAAAATTAATGTCCAATTCAAGAAAAATGAGAGTTGTGCAAATGTTATCTCCATGTAGCTCACCTGTTGCAACCTGCTCTTGCACTTTAATTTCATAATGTGAGTCAAGGTTCAGTTAACAAATACCTCTTCACCTCCTCTCACTAATACAACACCCTCCACCCTCCTCTCTCCACCCCAGCCTCCAGATTGAACTGATTCTACAAGCCTGTGCATTGCACTTACCACATATTGAACACCCTGCTGATCGATGTGCGCACGGACCCTGAGTGCGTGCTAGTGATTATCAAGGTGTGCTTCAGTGTGTGTTCATCCACCCAGGTGGAATGAGCAGCAGGTCTGGCTAGATTATGGATCCAGGCCAAACACGTACATACACTCATTCCCTTTCTGCCACAGAAGCTGCTCAATACCAAAGGTTCGTGCCACAGGAGGCGTGGGCGACGCTGCATTTCATCACTGTTCCGTCCTGTTTGATTTCACACAAGGCGAGTGCAAGGTTGAAAAATAAACGTCAGATGGCCTGAGATGAAGATCATTAATCTTGACTAAGAACTCACACTATGCGTAGTCTTGTCAGGGGTCTTCAGCGTAACCTAGTTTTTATGCTTTTACGCATACATTAGGTGTTGTTAGGCTTGACACCTCTGTCTCTCTTTCAACCGGCACAATCCACTCTGTTGTAACTCAGTTCCCCCTCCTTCCAGATGATTGTTTGAACCACACACACACACACACACACACACACACACACACTTCTTCAAACACGGCCTTCATTTTGATCTTAACTACACATCTGTAAAGTTTCCCCACTGCATCTTGCATGGCAGTGACATTATCGTGTGAACAGAATCTGTCCACAGACAAACATTTAATCACCTGGCCTCAAAAGCACTGCTGTGGTATTGCTAGAATTGGTGTCACTAGGATAAAGTGTGTGGATAAAGTAAAAATAAATGTCCACTGACTTTGTCACATCACAGAAAAAGAAAGAAGTAAAGAAAATCAATCAATATGCAAAAACAGGATTCAAAATCGGGGGGAAAATGAGCAGTATCCTCTGCTCTGAAAGGCTGGGAGTGTGTCTGCTGTGTGCACTGAGCCACAGAACCAGCTGCTGTGAAGGGACAGACTTTAATGTTAACACAAAGTACACTACCACCACAGCAGTGAGCAGTACCTCAGTACGTTTGCATGCATAGTTAGGTTGAGCTACAGTTACAGCTCGACGAGGCCATTTAACTGGACTACTGTCCTTGTCCCAGTATACAAGCACAGGAAGGGAATCGATTTATTGAGCCAAGTATGTGCGACTCCTCTACGATAGGTGGAGATATGCCCCCTTTCAGCTTGTTTGTATTGGACCTTTTTCCTGTTGACCTATTACGTCACAGACCAAACAATGGACAAACAAGTTAGCTACGGTTAGCTAGCAGCTAACTGGTACCATGGTGGACAACTTTACGGCTCTGTACATTTGGTCCGTCCAAAAAGTCACGGCTCTGGATGTAGATTTCTCCATGTTCTTCTTCTTCTGTTATACATTTAATACTATTGGACTTCCAGGTCAAAGCCGGGGTGGAAGCTGTGGAGCATGCTCAGAGCGCCTCGGCCAGTTTGGGTCTGATTGACTGTATACATGCAGAAGTAATTCGACTCCCAATCACATTATCTGGGCGTGTCGATTTAGTATGAATTCAGTTAGACTAACATGTTTACATGTTTTTTAAAAGGTCTGGTTTTAGTTGGACAAACACAATAAATCAATTTTCTCTTATGTCATGTAAACGTGCTGACTGTTGGGCCGGGTTGTCGGCTCAAAGACTTCCAGGTACGGTCATGACGACTATTCTGCTGGTGTTTAGATGACTGTTGAATTTCACAAAGATATTTACGGAAGATTTGCAGACTGAAAGAGAGCTCATGGGCGCACTCTAACGTTGAGGGCAGAGTGAGGTAGTGAGTGAGGGAGGGTAATATACAGGATGAAAAACAGTGTGAATCCACAGTTCAGCACTACATACTGTCCTTCCCTCGTCGTTTCACATGTTTTCAGCAAGAATTTGTAATGTGATAGGAAGGAAATCTCTGATTTTACTAACCTGGACTTTGGTTCAACACTAATCTTTTCCCAACTGTTCCCAGCTCTATGACCTACTGGTTACACTTAAAGGGCCAGTGTGGGCCATTAATATGTTTATACAAGTGTATAATCGCTATAAAATAAAATTTGTTTGGTTTTCGTAGCCTTATAATTATGCTTATATATATATATATATATATATATATATATATATATATATATATATATATATATACATACATACATACACACACATATATATATATATAGCAAGGGCCTTGCTTTAGAGAGGTCGCCATCTTGTGCTGCCATGTATGTACAGCAGACCAAGCAGACAATCCAGCCAGCCAGAGAACGCGTTTTGCGTGTATAAATGAACCAACGAAGACAGCAGAAGGAAGGAAGAAGGAGGAGGAAACAGCAGAGAGTGTTAGTAGTTCGTCGATAGAGAGTAGTGAAAAGTTTTTTTTAGTTATAAAGTTTGCGAATGGACCACACTTACCACGCAACAGGAGAGAATGAACCCAAACTGTCATCTGCAAGGAAAAGAAGACACAACTTCACTCCTTGTGATGCACTCTCTGCGGCGCTTTTCCTCCTGGTGATATATCTCCCCAACGATGGTAGCAGTAGCACCGAATCCCATTCTGTGCATTCAGCCTCTCTTCTCCGCTCAGCATCAAACACATGGAGTTCCTCATCTGTATGCTCCGGCTCAAACAGGTATGGCTCTGGGTCTGTGTCCGCTACAAGAAACTCTTCAAAATCGCGTTCAAAGTCGTCCATTGCAGCTACTATAGTCCGGAGATATCGCTAGGCTAAATAAACAGCTGAGCTCTGTTTACAGGCTACGCTGTCAGTCAGTGTGTGCGCTGGAGATTGGCGGAGCAGAGAGGGGAGGGGGTCCCCACTCAGTATGGTAAACGAGTATGTGTGGTTTAAGTGTGTCTGTTACGCTAGAAGAGTCAGAGTTTGGGACGGAGTCTTTTACCCCCTGGAGTGTTACCGGAGTTTTTGGAGTGCTCAAATAAACTGGCCTTTTTCCCGAACGCTCCTCTGGTCTCCTGCTCGTGAGGGATTCATTACAATATCGTAACGTGGTTTAGATTTCTAAATAAATATTCACCTCGTCGCTAGATAGACCTACTCCTGAAAAACTCGTGCGCAAGGCTTTTTGTCCCTATGAGGCCACCGTCATTTACCCGATGGGAGGGGTGAGCGAGTGAGCTCTGCAATCTAGAATTTGACCACTGATGTCACTGTTTTCAGCCCATTTTAAACACTGGCCCTTTAATAATGCTTCAGTTGCCATAAAGAATTGAAACAAATCAAAGACACTGACAGAACATCTTTTTCAGATGCATTTAGTATGAATATTTTACGTTGGCGGTGAACAGTTTGCAGATGTACACCACGTCAGTATCTACAACTAATAATAGCTGGTCTGTGTCTGTTTTCTTACATCTGTTCAGCCATCGCTGTCTGTAAACCCACCCAGTCTGCTGTCTATTCATTCTTAATAACCTGCAACCTGAAAGGCATTACATCATGTACACTTGTGGATTTTCTGAAGACCGGGAAGACACAGTGTTCAGAGCAGCTAAAATAAAAGTCTCCCTCATTGGCAGTTCATTACTGTGACTTTACTGTTTATGTGTTTTGACTTTGATCCTTCTGCAACGAGACAACAAGTCAAAAGAAGGATGTAGAAATGTGCATCTGCAGGAAGGTGCAGGAACGACACAGCCTTCATAACCTGAGCATCGGTTCACGCCAGCAGACCACTTCCAGCTCGACAATCACACATTCTGCCGAGACCCTGCCGACCCCAATAAGGTAGGGAGGGAGTGTGTTTGCGCGTGTGTGCTTACAGCACATGCATCTGCTCGTTTGCTCTGTGTGTTGTCATGTGTGTGACAGGCCATCAGTCATGATTGGATCCCTGTACTGCGGCGGGTAAGAGCGGTTGCTGCCAGGTGGCCCTCAGGGAGAGGAAGATGCAGCATGGCAGTGACAGAGTGATGTACTCGAGGTTGTGTGTGTGTGTGTGTGTGTGTGTGCGTGCATGTAAATGAATGAACATACATAGCTGGTGGGTTATACTGGTCGTTGGTGGAGTGACAGCTGGCTGATTCATCTGCTCAGTTGGGATAAAATGCCGCCCAGTTCCACAGACCAGAGGAAATACAGTACACCACCACCCAAGCTTTTTAATCCACCCTCTCTGCTCTCTTCCTATTAACCCTCCTCTCTTTTCTGCAGATGTAAAGAATCCCTTTTCTTATCTATCATGTGTACATTATGGAGCTGCTCTGTGACTCATACCACTGAGTGTGTGCATACGTCTCTGTGTGTGTGGGTAATCTCTACATTTATCTTTGTGAGGAGAAAATGGCTTTGAAGTTATAGTTCGATGATTAAAACAGAAAATACTGGTCGTCACCAGAGTTTGAAAGATCACTAAAACATTGTACTAAAGTAGAAGTATCATCTGAGCAATAGTATGGGCTGATTTCCGCCTTGTTGTCTGCTGTTGGCCTTTCAGTAAATAAGATGACGTCCATGGAAGGCAGTGGTCGATGTTTTTCTGTTGTGTTACATCAGTTTTACGCAGGACTCAAGAATGACGGCCACTGACGCTGGTAAAAGAAGAATATAATGACTGTTTGGCAAATGGGCTCTGTGATCTCACTCTTATGTGATGATATGGTTAGTAGAAGCTGGTGTCCCTTCATCCCACAGACAATAGAAAACACATTTGGGATGAACAGAGATCTTCACTGGTAACATTTTTGCTTCGGGACGAAAGAATGCAGTAAACTCACTATCGTCACATCAGATGCACCCTATTGTTCCCTATTGTTTCTGAACATCAGATTCAGGTTAAAATTAGCAGGAGCAGAGCTGGTTAACGTTAGCTCTTAGCAGCAGATGGCCACAACTAGCAGCTCACGAATTTTGTATTGCATTACATTATGATGCGTTCCAGCTCTATTTGATAAAATAAGTATTCAGCGAAGGTAAATTCTACTCAGACTGTCATCTTGTTAAATGTAGTTTTTTGACAAAGAACAGTCTGGCAAAGCTGCAAGATTAAATCTTTTTATCCCTGTTCAAGCTAGCGGAGCACTACACTGGAATTTAACCATTTGGCTGGCGGAGGTTAGTCACTCAGCTGAACTGGGCTGCGTTTGGCCACCGTAAGTCTCTAGTGCACTTGCTCTGTGGGCCGGCCATAGCTGAAGTCTTGCCCATAATCACAGAATCATCTGGGTAATTTTATACAAGACAGTTGGATCATTTTGGTTTCATGCGCCACTGAGCAAGCCTCAACTTTGGATCCAGGTGTCTTACTACACTGGACTTCTTGTCGGCATGAGGTTCAATAAGTTTTGTCTGTATTTTCATTCTAAAGTGGCCATTTCCTTTAATAGAGACAGTTTCAAACTAGCTGTTGGCTGGTGGAGGTGCTAGTTCTCGAGTCTTGCGAGTTGCCATGTAAACACAGCACTCCTGCAGGGCAGGCTAACTGACCACGGTGAGAAATTGTGCTATAAAAGTGGAGTAAATTATGTCTTTTCAAATCAATTTTGCATGCCATGGCTTCAGGGCACTTGGATTACGACGGATGAGCTGTTCTGATGTTTTTGTAATTCATTAGTGGAGTATTACATTTTCAGAATGTGGGATCCATGGGGCGTCGGTGGCTTAGTGGTAGAGCAGGCGCCCCATGTACAAGGCTGTTGCTGCAGCAGCCCAGGTTCAAATCCAGCCTGTGGCCCTCTGCTGCATGTCATCCCCTCTCTCTCTCCCCCTTCACACTTACCTGTCCTGTCCATTAAAGACAAAATGGCCCAAAAAATATCTTTAAAAAAAACAAAAAATGTGGGTTCCATGCACTTCAAGTGTATGGAAAAATCCAGCTGGCTGTTATCCTCCGATACCCCGAATGAGTTTTGTGGATTAAAAAAAACTACACTGGACTTCTTGTCGGAGTGAAAGTAAGTACTGTCTGTATTTTCATTCTAAAGTGGCCATTTCCTTTAATAGAAACAGTACACAAACAGGCTTCATTATAACTCATAAGGTTCTCCAACTGTCTTATACTAAACACATTTTCCAAACAAATAAATCATGCTAACTTTATTAGCACAAGCCTATGGCATTTTACATTGTATAAATTAGCCTAGCAGCTAGCGGAGATTTCCTCTGCTCATATGAAGCCAGGATAAATCACACACACACTTAAAATGCTTTTTTTGTGGAGGCTTTATTGTCTTCACAATTTATTGTTTCTTACCTGCAAAATTAAAGTAAATCAAAGCTTTGTTTCCACTGAGGGAAATGGTGTCAGCTTACAGAGACAGACAGGAGGTCTGCGTCGCTGCAACATGTAATCTTTGTTACGCCCAGAGTTGGGTATAACGCGTTAGAGTACTTTGATTACTTTTTGCAGTAACGAGTAACCTAACGCGTTAATTTGCTGTTTGAGTAATCAAATACTTAAGTACATTTTCAAACAAGACATCAGTTACTTCCGTTACTTTTAGAACGCTGGTCCTTCAGCTCCGAAACAGCAACGGCTGTCGTTTGGTTCTAATAATGGAGATAACGTTAAACCTATCAGTCTGAAAGAAGCCACGGAGCTTGTGGCTCGCTACGTGGTCGGAGAAATGCTGCCGCTGTCTATGGTGGAGTCTAAACGGGTGGAGTAGGACTCGCTGACAGACATATTTCAGACTCAGGACTTGCATTATGCCTGGTACACGCTACACGCTGGTACTCACCAATTATCTCCGGTCGTCTTTCATGGCGTGTGTGATGTCATCGGGTTATTCTTGTCCTGTTTTTATTACTTTGACTATTATTTGAGTCACTGTGTGTTCATGTGCCAGCCGACATGTTGTAGTCACCTAAAAGCATCAGCAGATGGCAGGAGCTACATTTGAAGCGCCATACGTAAACTATCAAGCTACTGTATCTTCCACAGGAAGTTCTGACAAATGTTTCAGAATAAAAGCCTATTTAGAAAATGGAGGGATTCTCTCAGCTGAGGTTATAAGGGGCTTTTAATTTGAAACAAGTGTTGAGTTTGAAATGACGGTGCGATATGTTAACTTTACAAAGACAACGGAGCGGATAAAAAGTAAATCTATAAACACACAGAGGGATTAATAAATAACGGGCCGTCTATAATGTAGTCTGTTTCAAATGAAGCTGGGAGCCTCTGCAGTTGTGGTGAGTAAAAGCCCCGCCGCTATTTGTTAATGTTATTACTTTATGTCCGACCGTGAGGATGTACCATTGTTTGCTAGCTTGATGCTAATGACAGTAACGTTAACTCAGCGTGTTGACAAAGTGCCTCTGCTGTTTCACACCATCATTTCCCCCTTTTACTCTGTGTGGTAACATCCCTAGAGGAAATATTAAAAACGCTGGGGTGTTGTTGTCATACAGTTGTCTACGGCAGCAGATCGTTGTGTGTTTCTACTGGTCAAAGTGACGGCTGTGATGGGAGAACTGGATCTCAGTGAAGGACAAGTGGTCCATAACTTTAATTTTGGAGACAAAAAAATGTAGGCTTAGCGCCCTGTGGTCCATTGGCCAATAGGAAATGTAGAATACTCAAAAGTACTTTAAAAGTGCTTGAGTTACTTTTCTCAGGGAGTAATGCAGTAAAGTAACTGGTTACTTTTTTAAAAAATAACGCAGTAACATACTTTGATTACTTTTAAAGTAACCCTTTCCCAACACTGGTTACGCCCCACTCTTAAGACGGCCAACAAAACTCCAACACTGACCCATGATAACAACATAAACACCTTTAAATCTATTGGATTTATTACAAATAAAACAAGCAAACAAGACAACAAAAGTCCCAGGCTGAGAGGCAGCAGGACCAGCAGTCTCCACACCAGAGGCCTCTCTCCTCTGAAGCACCTCCTCCATGCCAGGTGCGCTGCACCTCGTTAAGTAATGAAGCACACCTGGGCAGACCTACAGTGGAGGGAAAAGGGACAGCAGCAGAGAACACACACACAGCGCTGTAACAGTCACGTGTCTGGGGAGGGTACAGCATTGATTCAATGCAGAAGTATAAATCCTGCTTAACCAGTTCACTCAGCCTCTCTGTCACGTCCCTGCACCTTTCCAGCTAAATGATGTGACATGTGTTTGATGTCTACACAGAGTCAGATGAGAAACTCAATATCATGTTGATCTCTGTGAGTCTGTATACAAGTGTAAGTGACTCTAGGTTCAGGACATGTGTAGCCTAGCTTAGCACAAAGACTGAGGCAGCAGAGCACTGTAAAAGGTGAAAAATAAAACACTCCCCAGCTGTCTCATTTACACATTTTGTCTCGTGTACGTAACACCTAGAAATAGACATGTTAAGATGACACATTGTGATTTTATGGAGCCGGATTTGCCTGAAATCGTTGGTCCTCACATGGACGGGAGAACAACTGTGTGTTTGAGTGTGTGTTTGAGTGTGTGCATGCGTCACACAGCGCTGAATGGCTGTGTCTTCTTATTGCTCAAACAGGAAATCCATTGTGTCAGTCTCCTCCCTAATTGTCAAACCAAACACACACACACACACACACACACACAAAGTACATGCTCATAAAACTACACAAATGGCCATACAAGCCCACCACACACACTAAAAATCAGACACAGATGCTATTACGTGCTACCTTTGTGCTCAAACATGCACGTTAATACAGGGCACACACACACACACGCACACACACACATATATATAGATTACTGTGGCTAATCTGTGCACATTAGGGCCATTAGAGGAAACATTATCTCTTTGATCAGTGATTACAGCAGCCATATACCAGAGCAGCGATGATGCCTTTTGCAAATTTCAGAGTGCTTTAGATCATCTGAGTGCAGCTGACCCTTCCCTGCACCATTAGAGACTAAACTCTACATTTTATCAACAAGACACTGGACAAGCAAAGAAATTCACTGCTCTCTAAAACCCACAGCAGATAGTAAAAAGCACTTAAGCCTAATTAGCCTGAGTTATATGCCAACATTGCAGCAGACAACACCAGATGGTATATTTCTCTTTTTTTTTTTTTTTTGTCACTTAAGGAGGTGTTGATTGACTCCATACATTATCCTACACATTTCTTGAGAGGATGATCAAACCTAACACCAAGGCTTTTCTACATTTCTACAGCTTCTCACATGGACTTTGATGGATATTGATTTTGTAGCTTGAATTATTAATATCACAAACTGTTATCATGTGGCAGACATGTTGAAACTTTAACTGTCGTCATGTTTCAACAACACTGGGGTTGATGTGTTTTTATGTTTAGGGACAAAAACCACTCGGCTCTGGTGAGGAAAAGATCATGCTTTGGCTTTAAATGCCTTTTTTTGGATGTCTCGCTTATATCACATATTCGTGGTGTAACGACCACAGCCAGAAATAGCCTAGTGCAATGTCTAATAATTGTTTGTTGATCTCGAACAATGGTCTGCCAACATATTCTCACTCCCAACTCATCAGTGGGCTTGTATGTTGGTTGTTGACGTTCTGGGACACCATCAGTTTATATCTGTTATGTGCATTGTGTTTTTTCAAAATACACTTTCACAGGAAATTTAGCATTTCTGCTCATTTCAATCAGAAGAGACAGGAGAATGGAATAAGATGGCGCTTAGACATCACAGGGAGATTATTTTAGATCGTGGGACATCTGAGCAGCAGCAAGATAAATCCCCCCATGGAGTCTAGACACTGGTGGTGGTGGCTGATGACTTGGTAGATGACTGATGAGGCGAAATGAGGCTGTATGAAGGAGAATAGGTGGAAATGGGGAGGCGGCAACATGAAAGGACTGCGGGCAGAAAAAGAACCATATTTAAAATGAGGAGAGGTGAGATGTTAGGTTGACGGAGAAGGAGTCTCACTGTGCTATTGGTTGATTGTAGATCAGCTGTAGAACAACTGTTGACTCAACTGACAGCCCCGAACACAGACAGCCAGAGACAGAGAGTGAGCGTGCATGCGAGGAGTGAATAGCAGGGTGAGGAAGAAAGTTACAGACTAAGCATGAAAAGTAAATTCATCCTGACTGAACTTTCGCTCGAGCTTCATTAGATGCCTACAGTCTTTTTAAAAATAAACTTAAGTTAGTAAAACACTCCGTATTAATGTTTGTTTCCTTATTCAACAAAAGTACGTGGTTAGGTTTAGAAAAAACGTCATGGTTTGGATCTACATTCATACAGGAAGCAAACACTGGGTTCCTGGGTGAAAGTTCGGTGTTGTATGACCCATCAACCTCCTCTTCTGCCCCTCCTATCCACCTTATTTTTCACGGAAACACAGAGGCAAAACAGAACGCAGCCAGCTTCCGGTTTTTTGTGCGATACTTCCGGTCCAGCACTCTTGACCACTGTGTAAATGGGAATCACCTTGTTGTTTACCTTGTTGAGTTTAGCTATATAGCTATATCACATTTTTCACATCACCATATCACCGTTTAGACTAATCTGATGTTTGTAAAGTCTATAAACACAATGATTGAACAAACATTTCTATTTCTGTGTGTGTAATTAATAACATGGTTATCGTAGATTAGCTGGGCTAACCGTTAGCTGTTAACTGTTAGCTGTTAGTGGTGTCTGTAATAACTCAGTCACTCAATAAACGGTCCGTGAAAAAAATACTTTTTTCCAGCGGATGTCTTAGTTACAACATGATTGAACTAACTGGAGTAGTTTCATGTCGTATCCGACAACAGGAGGCTTTTAACAGATGACGTCCTGATGTTAGCTTTGCTGCTGCTGTTAGCTGTCCCTGTCAGCTGCAGCCACCGATGCTTTCTAGACATCGTGATTTCCCAGAACTGAATAAATACCACACATAGCAACACAAAACTGCTTTGCTAGGTCAATCATGTTGTAACAGCTGGATGGTTGATGCGTACATGCTGATTCAGGTGCTATCAGAGCCGATCCACGCATCACTATGGCTTAATGATCAACTCAGTCAATTAAAACAACCCGTCCTGTGTTAGGAGTGTATGTCGCTGACAGAAAGAAAGAAAGAAAAAAGAAAAAAAAGATAGAAAAGCAGCGTACACCTCACATATTTATTTCTCACAGTTGCGCACATGTTTGGCTGGCATGCAGAAGCACAGCCGCAGCTTCAGCTGCTCAGGTAGAGAGGCTTAGCCCGGTGTGTTTTTTCGCTGATTCGGTTCTGCAGGTTCTCTGCTGGTACACTGGAGACGGGGATCAAGCAGTTTGTCTCACTCGGGATAGATGGTGCTTTTTTGGTTCATAGTTTGATTGACGTGTGATTTATTCGCGTTTAGAGGGAATTATTTTAGCGGCAATTACGGGATAACGGAAATGTGGGCAGAGTTATCTATATAAAATACACAGACAGACAGACTAACTAACTAACTAACTAACTAACTAACTAACTAACATAAACAATTGAATACTGAAAAAAAAAATAGCTTGCACCGTTAGCTCCGGTAAGGGAAAGCAGCTGACTGGAAGTCACGCACAAAAACACGGAAGTTGATCACTATTTATTTCCGTGTTTGAAAATAAGGTGGATAGGGATTTTTTAGCTCCTTAGGTTGCATTGTTCTCTGGCAGCATTTCAAACTGATGCCATCTGGTGGTGTCATGATCCCTTATCTTGTGGACTTTGTTTTGGGGTTTTCTGTTTGTGTTCCTTGTTTCATGTTACTCATTCATGTTGAATCTGCTTCCTGTTTTATTTTGTAGACTCTCTCCTCTTGTGTCATGTCTGGTTTTACTTCCTGTCTTTGTGTGTTTTCCCACTTGTTTTTAACACACCAGTCTTCATCAGCCTCGTTAGTCCTTCCCTGTTCCCAGAGTCTTCCCCTCACACCTGTTCTGTATTAGTTTTGTTTCTTGTTTCATTTGGACTTTTAGATACCTGTCTGCTCTGGATGTTTTTTATAAGCTGCATTAACGCTTGCTTTTTTGTGAAATCTTCAACCTGCCTGTTACTCTGCATTTGGGTCCTCCCTGAACTGATTCATTACAGGCGGTGTTATATCCTGACACTGCCCAGTGACATATCACACCGCCACGAAAGCATGGCTTTTTTCATCTGTGTCTGACAAGGAAATCACTGATCAAGCCGTGGTGTTGCTTCAGAATGAGAACAGGTTGGGTCTGCAGGTCTGCAGTTTGGCAGCCAACCAGGTCTCATGCCGTCCACCATCCCCACCACCTCCTGATGACAAAGTCAGCTCATATATTTAGAACTACATCACGTACAATGCCATCATTTTCTCCTGGCAACTGGGCTGGATATGTGTGGTGTGGTGTGGTGTGGTGTGGCGGCGCTGAAGGTGCAAGTTCCAGGGTGGATGCCCTTTGTAGGAAGAGAGAGACAGATTGAACACAAAGGCCAGCTTTTATAGCCTCAGGGCCCAGGTGAGCTTAATCAAGCTAACGACCCTTTCTTGTCAGCCAGCTGCCTGATGAGGTTGGCCTGGATCGCCTTCAAGACAGTGAGAGGAGCATACAACTGTATGTCTGCGATCAACAAGGGTGGCCCGCTCACCTTACCTGAGGCACTCAAGGTTCATCCTATTAAACCAGATTAATTTGTGGTGTTGCTATGGTAACTGGGAGGGAGATTCTCTGGGTGTACAGAAAATTACAGGTCAAAATGCTACAGTGCAATAAAAACTGAATATGTCTGCTTCATGTGCACAGTTTGCTCGTCAACACCAAGTCTGGTTCTTTGTTGTGATCAGATGAGTTTGTTCTTCATATCTCCATATTACCATTTTCACATGACAGTAACACCCATATTCATATTATCGCTCTGTTAAATAGGCATTAGTGGTTATCTGCATGTTAGAAAGCCCCTGTTACAGTGACTAATATTTAATTAATGCCATTATCACTTTATTAAATGTTAAATTCTAAGTTTCATTATGCTTCAAATGGATGTGGTTAATGTGTGGATATGTTTAGGCTAAAAAAAATCTAGTTATGGTTGGGAAAAGATTATGTTTTGGCTTTAAACATTCACGTTTGGTGGCATAAGCTCAATGAGCTTGAAACTTGTTGTGTTTGGAGGCGTGAATGCAGCTCGAAACATTGCCATGTGTCACCACCAAACACCTTAATGTGATGATAATGTGTCACTAATAAACACCTTAATTTGGTGGCACAAAACCTGCAGCAAACCTTGATGTGTCACTTTAAAACAGTCATGTTTGGGGCAAAATGCTGCTGGAAACACAATGATGTGCTGCTAAAAAACACCCATAATTAGCTGCACAAACGTTGCTGGAAACTCCTCAATGTGATGCTAAAAACATATGTTTAGGGGCAATAATGTGGCTAGAAATACAGTAATGTGTTGCTAAAAAAACATCCACATTCGGGGCACAAACGCTGCTGGAAACTCCTTATTGTGTTGCTAAAAAACACCAATGTTTGGGGGTAATAACGTAGCCGTAAACACAGTAATGTATTGTTAAAAACATCCACATTCAGGGCACAAATGCTGCTGGAAACTCTTCGATGTGTTGCTAAAAAAATAAACCACCCTTGAGACAAAAATGCTGCTGAAAATACAGTGATGTGTGGCTGAAAAAACACCAATTTTGGGGGCACAAATTTTGCTGGAAACTCCTCACTGTTGGTTAAAAACACCCACATTTGGGGAAAAAAATGCTGCTGCAAAGACAGTAATGTGATGCTAAAATCACCCATTTTGGGGGGACACAAACATCGCAGGAAACCCCTGAATGTGTTGCTAGAAAACCCACATTTGGTAGCATAATGCTGCTGAAAACTCCTTTATGAGCCACTTAAAATCACCCATGTTTTGGGCTTCAAAGAGAGCTGGAAATGCCATAGTGTGATACTAAAAAACACAAGTTTGAGGGCAGAGACACTGCTGGATTAGGTGCAGTGTTGCCAAATAAACACAACCAATTTTGGGGGCACAGTGTCGCTGGAAACACTGCAATGTGTCACAAAATCACTCACATTTGGGGACACATGGGGACACATACAGTACATCACAGGAAACAACCTGATGTGTCACGGAAGAACACCCACAACAGTAGGCACAAACTCTGCTGGAAAAGCCTTGATGTTTCGCTAAGAATCATGGTCGTTTAAAAGATGATAACAGCATCGTTAACATACTCATTGTTGTAACAGGAGCCTTTTAAATCTCTCTAACATAAATAAGCAGTACTGACAGCTATTTAATACAATGGTAACATTTGAACTGCATGACATTAACACTTAACCACTTGAACAAAGTGTTCAGCTTTAAACAGTATGGAAAAAGTCAGCAGTGTATGACAGGGTGACATTTTAATCTAAACCGAGCCTCCGAAGAAAATGTTGCTTGGGGTCAGTGAGAGGTTAGAGTCATCCCTGCTGACAGTGGTGAACTGCTTTCACCTTCCATTAGCCAGCCTGTGTCCGTCTGTCTAATTACTGTAGCTGTTAGGTGCAAAAAGCCCTCTATCAGTGACCTAATGTCACATGTTGCATCAGAGGTTTTGTCACCTTGGCGTGAAACAAATTAACGGGGAACACTTGGTACTGATTCACTGAAATTTGGCACAAAATAGCAGCTTTCTAAAACACACTCGTAAAGAATAGGTATTAAGAAACCTGTATTAGTGTAGTTCAAGTTCTTTGGTCTTTTAAAGTACCGACAGGAAACAAGACTGAAAATATGATTCCTATATGGCGTCTTATAGGACAGTCAGGGCCACTACTTCCCTAAACTCTAGTAAATATTCTTCTGACACTAGTTTGGCTTTGGCTGCTGCTTTGGTGGACACACATGTGTCTAAAGATAAACTCTCCCATTTTCCATTTCCCTCTTCACCCTCGTCCCCCAGTTGTTACTGTTACCCCGAGTCTCGACATAGGCTCTGATGGAAAAACCTGACAAAAGGAAGACAATATTATCACTGCATGAAAAAGCAGATTTCCGTCCCTGTGCTGCGTCTGAGTCAGTCCGGTCACGTTAACATCCCCTGCTGCCTCCACGCTGCTTCTGGACATGTTGTAAATCATGAAATTTTAGTTTTAGTTTCCTGACACTAATCTGAAAGCCATATGAAGGCATGCAGTGTCTTACACATAGTAGTTCCTGGCAGCTAACTATATTGTATCCATATATTTTGTTCATTTTCATGTACAAAACAATATGTTTTACATCTACTTTTGCCAGGCTCACTCATGTGTGTCACTTTGATGCTTAATTTAATTGAAGAAATTAAATCTGTGACACCGTGCATGCATCTTGCTGTTCCTTTCTTTGAATATTTTCCTGCTGTTGGCAGCACCTCTGATATTCAGCTGAGTAAACACATTCATTACAGGACAGATTATTTTTTAAATTATGCTATGTATAATTGATACACAGTTGGAAAGTAAAGCAATAATCATAAAACAAACACAAATGATACAATTTTCATTCCCCAATGGAAACTTTTTATTTGCTAAACGAGTAAGTAAATGATAAACTACATTACATCAATATGCTGAACGTGATTTGTTTCCATGACGTCTGCTTTAACAAATACAACTGTACTTATGAAGTTAATGTAATGGTATGCAGCCCATTTGTAGGTAAAACAGTAAAACAAATTGTTTGACATTTTGGGAAATACACTTTGCATTTTTGCTGAGAGACAAGAATGATAACCACTCTCATTTCTGTGCGTGAGGCTAAAAGTAATTTTTGTTAATAGATAAATTTCACTTCCAGGAAACATTCCCACGGATATGTGAAACCTTAAATGTGAGCCCTGGCCATCTTATCTAGTCCACTTCAGATTATAGAGCTGATCCAATCGAGGCATGTTTGGCCAAGCTCTGCTCATATGCTGCATGAGGAAAAATCAATCCATCTGATGAAGCCCTGTGAAGTAAAACCACTCTGCCCGCCGTCCCCTCGCTATCCCCCTCCAACCATCCACTCTTCCTCCATCCCTTCAGCTCCTCTCTTTGCCCACTATCTCTGAAGATCTCTAAGTGCTTTGCAACATGCCTGACCATGCTTTCAGTTAAGGCTTCCCTCCTGGATAAGTGGTTGTGCGCACACCTCATGCAACACTTGTGCCGTATGTGTGTATGACACCAGGTGTGTGCACGGTGTTCTGCAAATACCTTTGTGTACATGGACACTCTTTCTTCTTCTCTTACTTTCCTGCCTTTATCTTTAGTCTTTCTCTTTTCCCTCCATGGATACATTCTTCAATCGTTTTCCTCTTTTTTTGTTTTATCTCTCTCCACCTTTCAGCATCCGGGATAAGGTAGCCATGGAAACACAATGGAAGTGTGTTGGTGACAAAATAGATTTTGTAAAGGCCAATCCATGGATTACTTACCCCACACACACACACACACACACACACACACACACACACACACACACACACACACACACAAACTTTCGTGTTCCCATCTCTCCTTTTATCTCTCTCTAGGGATAGCCTTAATCTGTTGCCATGGATACCAACATAGGGGATGAATCCTTCCAGAAGAAACTTTGAAGCACTTAAAAGACATAAGCATGAAAGAGCGAGCGTTTTAAGGAGATTGTCCTGGTCAGCTATTCATACATATTCACTGATAAAGCCACCGCACTGAGAGTCTGCGCCCGTCTGCTCTGCTGCAGGTTCGTCTGGAGAAATACTGCTGCACTGACCCAAGTTATTTTAAATAACATGCTGTAGATTTTCTAAGGCTGCTGTAAAAAGCCGAGGGCATGGCAGCCGCAATCATATCAAAAGCAGTTCCGGCCTGACTGCTGAATGTGAAAAGGTCATTTCACATTTCCAGCCAGAGGTCACTGCCATGTAAGTATTATATTTGGAGAGAGGTGTTGTTTGTTACTCAGTGGTTCACCAGGAGTTATAGAAATTGGACAGAAAGTGCACAGAAAAGGAAGAACTATTCGCACGGGGAACCAGGTGTTCTCTCAGCTTCACCGTGAGGTTTTGAATAAAGTTCCTGGAATAAATTCTGTCGCTAAGATGGTAAAATGGTTTAATATTTTGTTCTCAGAGGAAATAAAGCATCCGAGACCGTTTTTGTGAATTTCAGAGCTTGTTCATGTCTCATTTAAAACGTGAGGAACAAAATAAATGGCTCACTGTTTTAGAAATGAGAAAGTTACCTGCTGTTTATTGAGTTTGTCACTGAATCTGCACATTACAATCTCTCATAGCCCCCAGACTCAGGCAGAGAAAATCATTACAGTTTAATGACACTGAATTCAACTGCAATTGCATTTCAGTTTGGCTATGTTTTGCTCTATTGTTACAGGCAGGGATAATGCTTACCATGTTTACTGTCCTAGTTTAGTGTGTTAGCATTTGCTAAATACAACAATGCTGATGGGAATGTCATTAGCTATGTAGGTACTTGATCATAAACCAAATACCTGCAAGCCAAAGTTTGGGGCAAATCAGGTGCTAGTCAGGGGCTTACTCATGGACGAATAAAGAGAACTGGATACAGAGTTGGAGGCAGGGTCCTGTTCATTCCTATGAGAGTTGCTCAGTTGCACATTAAGCTAAAAAAGTTCAGCTGCTGCATATTAAGTCACGTGGATGATCAGCAGGTGCACAGGGGCTCTCAACACCTGAGCTGGCTACTTCCTGTTTAGCGCTCTGCTAACTAACGGGATAACATGATTTAATTGTGCGGCCCGTCCAGACTTTCCATATTTAATTGGAATGAATGGATGGAAATTTGGATGGTGTAGATTATGAGTCATTTCACAGTGGTCGTGATGCTCAAAAAATACATCCAGTGATTTACAGATGGATCCTTGGCTGTTGTCTGTTTCACCTGTCCTTCAAACACATGGCCATTTAGGGGCAGCGACCAAGCGGCCATCTTGTTGGAGCTTCAAACACTGGAGGCAGAGGTGCAGTCTGCAAGCCCAGATTCTTTGTTATGGATATGATGTGCATTTTTTCAATCCCTGTTTTTTCCCATCTTCATCCACATGCCTGGTGATGTTTGGTTCAATCAGTGGTTCTAAAATGATGTGCCGTGATACCAATTCAGGTGAGCTGTGGGATTTTGTTTTTTATTCAACTGGACCTTTGCAAAGAGTTATGAATCAATTTTTAATTGACTCTATCAATATGTTGTGTGCATAGAGAGGCAACCTCTAGCCAAAAAAAAAATATTTTCTTCAATTTAAAAAACCTTCACAGGGAAATTTGGGGCTGTCAGCGCTTGGGAATTATTAGTGTGTGACACATCAACAGCCCTGATTGGCAGCCAGTGTGAGGGATGAAAACATTTAAAAGTCACTTTATCACTTTATTGTACGGACAACAAAGCAACAGCGAGACGACCTACCACAAAAAAAGAAAAGAGAAAAAAAATCTGTCAGTTGTCTTATTTTGTTCTTATTTTCATTGTCTTATGTTGAGATAAGAATGATAACACATGTCATAGACACTATTGTGCACTTATATAAATATGCCTTGAGATTTTGGCTTGCCCTTTGGTGTGCCTGTTACCTGATAGATAATCATAATCCCTCTACTATGAAGCACGTTTTTTAGCTCAATGAGAAAGAAACTACTGCAATGAACTCACATAAAAACAGTTAAAGTTATGCCGGACGTTTTGTACTGAAGCAAAGAGGGAAAGTAAATTAGTTAATGAGCGATGAGCCAGAGGTGTTATTTTTTCTTTTGTTTTTATTTCCAACTTTGGTCAGTGTTTTGTCTGTGTTTAGCATCATAGACCATCTCTCCATTTGTTTGAAACTGTTTCAAAGCCAGAGAGAAAATATAAAAGGGTGGAACAATAAAATGATTCTTCTGACCTATAAAATATATTGTAGTCTACATTACATTGTAAATACATTGTTAGCCTACAGTTAGACCTGTTCTAAATGGGTTAGGTGAATTTCCATTTATTGCAAACTGTTCCAAACTATTAAGTAAATTTCCCCTATTTTTCTCACTCATTATTTTTTTGCCCTAAACATGTCCGTGTACCTTTGGTTCAGTAGTTTTTCTATCTTTAACCAGTAAAAATAAAAGCAGCTGGGGGTCTGTGTACTATCAGGACCCATTTAGCAGATGACTAATCCAAATAAATGAATGGGTTTTATTCTCCACTGTGTTTCTACCCTTTCTACCCCAAAGTGCTCTTCTCTCAGGCTTGCATGGCTCGGAAACTTAAAAAGGAATATTTGGAGCTCACATCTTAATTTTTCATAAGATAATGGTTCTTGCAGGTCTCTGCACTTCACGTCTTCACCATAGTTATTCCCTGGCATCAAAACAGTCGCAGTGTCTCAGAGTTTCAAAACCAATCGCCTGTTTGTTTGCACCTCCGACACAATGCCGGGTAATTTGCACTGAATTATGGGTAAAGTGTGATGTAAGAAGAGGTGAATTCTACTGTCTGACCACAACGAAAATTGGCCGGCACACTTCCTGGGGGCCTGTGATTACTGTACTAACTGTATAAGCATACAGACACATGAATAAATTTTTACAAATGTAGAATTACATTTCGAATATTAACTTATTTATGTCCTGTTTCATGATCAATTTTTATTTTTTATTCATTTATCAATGTATTTATCCAATTATTTCCATATTTATTTCAGCATTTATTTATACATTTTTTAATTTCTGTATAGGTCTATTTATTCCTGTATTTATTTATTTATTTATTTACAGATTCATATAATTGTTGTCCTTAAGTCAATTTTTTGTCCTCGATAAAAGTTGGAATGTCCAAGCATCACATCATCTGCATATATCTACATCTTTACATCTAAATGTCACCCAAAGTTATGATGTGAATGTAAATGTCACAGGAATCCATCTAATAGTTGCTGGGACATTTCACTCAAAATGACAAAGTGAGGAGAAGTCAGGGGATCACCAACGTCATAAGCCTTCATCATCTGGGGGACGTGAATGTCTGTGGAAACAACTCATGGCGACACACTCTGGCACACTCTGTTAGCGTGGCTAAAAATATACAAGAAAAAGCTGGAAAACAAACAAATATCAGGAGCTTTTTGTTAATTAACAGCAGCTGGTATTTGTTTCTTGATATGAGCTCCAATGTCAACTGTTTTCTCTCCTGTGACAGGAGCTGTTATTTTGCTGTCAGGCTCCAACACAAAAGCTGCACACAGGAACATGCAAAGATAGACGCACACAATAGTTTGTGTGGTTGTTTATTTATTTATTTTTACACACATTATGTTCCTGCTACCAGCTGCTTCTCATCCAGGCGATCGCCGAATTAATGAATATTCAGTTACTGGGGCCGAGCGCACACACACACAAACACACACACACACACACTTGAAGCAGCAGAGTATTGATTTCACCAAGGATACTGCACACTACAAATCTGATGGAGAGTTTGAACAAATGAGCTTAACACGCAGACAGCTAGGTTATTAACTCCACTGACTTCCTTTTCATTTTCATACAGTGGCAGTGTACAGAGAGAAGAGCCCTCTGAAAGGTGTTGTCAGCTCGATGCCTAATTAAAAACTTTGCAGCACTTTGAGAACAGTGTTTATTTTAGGAACTCAAAAATCTGCAGCACTTTAGCGTAGAGCGGACCAAACAGCATGTTGGATAGTCGATCGAAAACATTTTGTGGACTTGTCTCCCACTGCAGGGTCCCCTCAGCGTCTCTGCCAAGACAGTGAGTCACCCATCGTTTCCCTCCACGGGTGCCACTCTGCTTTGTAAGCGAGCACAAGGAAAACAACGTATCTGTGTCTTTGGGGCAAGTGCTGCTCTCCTCTCCATCTGTCTTTATTTCTTTCTTCTGATCCTTTTTCTTCTCTCGCTGTCTTCCTCCATTGTGTCGTTATCCAGCGCTGATAAAGGCTGACTGCCACCCCCACCCCTCCCTGCTCAGCCTCTCCTCTGTAGGTCACATCTGGCAGTAAGACAGCTTATATTTGAGCTTATTGTCTGTTACATAATGTCCCACATTCGGTCATCAATCGCAGTCAGTGGAACGAATCTATAAAACAACTCTTCGCTCTGGTCTGTTTCTTTTTCTTGCATGATAGTCCTCCCATCACAGTCTCACTGACTCTGAAGGAAAGCACGCCGGAAATGAAAGTATGCTCCTTGATTTGCAATTATTTTCTCCACTCTAGCACTTTGCAGCATTTTTCTACTAACTGGGGTGTCGGTAAGAAGCAGGATGGTGGATTGTTATGGTCATTTCTGTCCCCAGGCACCATCTCAATGGAGTATATCGAAGCACAGAGCCATTCTCTTTTACTATTTTCCATTCACGCCGATGGTTATTATCTGTTAATAGGTACAGCTGGCAGCCTGAGCATGTGTGTCATTAAGAAATGTGCACAGGCTTTCCAGAGTTCGCCAGCTGGCCATAGCTTGTCAGTCTGTCCCTGCTCTCTATTGTATGCCAGCTATATGGACCCACTGATGCGGAGCTTATACTGTAAAACACACATGAATGTCAATCCATCAGCGTTTACCCGCAGGGCCCGTCCCTGTGGTGCTGTTAGCAGCATGGCTCCAGGTAGACTGGCCCCTGGATGTTGCCGCTTTGTGGCTTTTATTACCCAGACTCTGCTGGGAAGATCCACTTCAGCTGGGAATGATTGGGAATATTAACACATCTATCATCGCTGATAGAGGGAGCGAAAGTGTGGGTAGTAATATGATTCTGCTCATTCTGAGGAATTAACAGGGAACTGTAAGGAACAACGTGTGAGCAAAGGAAGGAAATTAGAAAGGAATTAGGAAGACATGGGAGGAGGAGAGATGTACAGATACAGTTTAATGATTTAAGACCACTTTAATGTGCATGGAAATCAATATCAGGTGATGATTGCCATACATTTTTTTATCCTGAATAAAAACAACATGTGATGAATGAAGACCAGGCACTGCACCGAGTCATTTATCATTCCAGTGCTGCCACTCAATGGTAGAAAGAAGGAGTGCAGGCGAGTGACTCCCAATGCAGACATGATCTTTTATTTTCATCAGTGAGTAAAGCAAGGACTATAACTGACATCTTTATTAGTGCTCATGAACAATAGGCTATTTTTTTCACAAGGGGTGATGATGTCCATGGAGGACAAAACATTTAAAAACATTTAATAATAAATGCATAAATAACTCAGGAATAGGGCGGCACGGTGGTGTGGTGGTTAGCACTCTCGCCTCACAGCAAGAGGGTTGCCGGTTCGATCCCGGGCGTGTGAGCCCTTCTGTGCGGAGTTTGCATGTTCTCCCCGTGTCAGCGTGGGTTCTCTCCGGGCACTCCGGCTTCCTCCCACAGTCCAAAGACATGCAGATTGGGGACTAGGTTAATTGGTGACTCTAAATTGTCCGTAGGTGTGAATGTGAGCGTGAATGGTTGTTTGTCTCTATGTGTCAGCCCTGCGATAGTCTGGCGACCTGTCCAGGGTGAACCCTGCCTCTCGCCCAATGTAGCTGGGATAGGCTCCAGCCCCCCCGCGACCCTCAAGAGGATGAAGCGGTTAGAAGAAGAACTCAGGAATAAATAAATACAAAAATAAATAACAGAATGAATTAATGCTGAAAAATATCTAAATCAGTAAATACCGAAATAAAGAAATGCAGAGGTTGGACCTCCGACCTCATCAACATACAGACACAGAAATACAGAAACAAATGAATAACTATAGTTTTACAAGTGTAGAATAACAATATTAACTTATTTATATCCTGTTTAATCATTAACATTTATTTATCTATTAATTTATTTATTCATGCAGTTATCTAATTATTTCCATATTTATTTCAACATGTATTCATTAAGTCTTAATTCTTTTATTATTTTATTTATTCATTATTTATTCTTTAAATTCTTATTCATACATATTTTCATATTCATATTTTTATTTATTTGTTTATTTATTTCTGTATTTACTTATACATTTCTTTCTTTCTTTACTTATTCCTGTGTTTCTTTTAACATTTTTTAAATTTTGAATCTATGTATTCCTGTATTTATTTATTTATAGATTTATTCATATATTTGTTGATTTTTTTGTCCTCCATCAAAATCAGCTTGTTGAAATGTTCAAACATTGTTTGATCCGTATTTATCTATTCCTGAATGCTACCTAAAGTTCAAACTGCTTTGTCTGGACCTGCTGAAATTGTATGTTCCAACAAGTCAGCCATCATATAGCGCAAATGTCTACCAAAAAAACAAACAAAAACAAAAAGAAAACTTCAGTGTAATTATGTGTTTTGGCTGTGAAATTAAACTTGTAGCTGCTTGTTACTTTCCAAAGCTTCAAGGTCCTCAGTAGGCTGATAATGAGGTGTAATGAAGCATCACTAAGGACTTTCCAGCAGTGATGTGAAGTGGATGTGAAGTGGATTGGCATTTTGAAAAGGCCATTTTGTCAATGAACGATATATTCATGTTTCTGAATCAAACAGAAGTCGTGCTGTAACTAAGATAAAATATTGACGTTAATTGCTTAATCTGTACAACATCAACAGATCCTCCTGAGCAGAGCGTGACTCTGTATTTACTTAGATTCACAGGAGAGGGCAGTAAAATCAAGACAGCTGCTCAGTGAATGTTGTTGTGATACTTGAGTTTGTGAGGAACCACTCACCCTGCACAGAGGCTGTAGTATCCTCACATTAGCTACCAGGACGAGTTTTAAAAAGAATAGCCAATAGAAGGTCTGCAATCTGGGCGACATTTTGATCATATCTGAGTATTTGTCCCCACAGTGTATTTATCAGAATTACTGCCTACATTTGATCCAGTGCAGTTACTGTGAGGTGCTGGACCTGAGGAACATTTCATGTACTGTCTAGAACACTTTAGCTTAACTTTGGACTGATGCTGGTGCTACATTAAAGGGTCCACTCGATTCCAAGTCGTCTTGATATCTTTCTCTGGACCAGAGTGGACCACGCTGCTGACATGCCTCAGGTTACTTCACTTTTTGACTTCATGTTTCATCTACTGAGACGTAATGCTGCTGTGTTGTGTGTGGACTACAGGCTGATAAATAATGTTCCTAAATTCAGTGGTATGAAATACATTTAACAGGCTAAAGCAGGAAACTGTAGCATGCTAATTGTACGTAACTGTGCGTGATTCATAAAGAACAGTCCCTTAATAGAGAGTCCATGTACAGACATAGGCTACTTTTCACTGTAAATGTGCCATATATAGTGTATCAGAGGAAAGCTGTCCATGTTAACCCCGTGAAACCTGGAGCGACATCACTTTCTTGTGCTGCTTTCAGGTGCCTTTCTAAAGTATTTAATATGAAAACAAATTATCATTACAGAGAAGAGAGGAGCGCATACAGTAAAGGGTGATTTGAAATTAACCATTCATTCATTTTGTGACCTTCCTTGAACTGCATTGCTGGCATGGTTTTAAGTGTTGTCTTCAAAGCAGCCAAAGGCCCACTGATAATAATGAAATGATACAATTTCTTCAGCGCTACAAAATTCATCTTATGAGTGTGATGTCTTGAGGAAGGTCTTTGAGACTGAAATATGAAGCCTTTCTTTAATAAATCAACTGAAAGGTAAAGAAGAAGAATCTAAATAGCTTAAAAGAAAAGGACTGTCTCATGACTTGTTTCCCTCAAAACTTACCCTTTGATTTTTTGGAAGTTACAAGTTGAAGACAAAATCCTGGAGTTGAAAAGAGCCTCCATTTTCACTCTTGTTGTGCATGCTGGTTAGTTAGTGCAAAAGGTTTATTTTTGGCAAAGTTCTAAATGAGACCTGTAGAATAAAGTTATTGTGATGAAACACAGAGCGTTCAAGGGTCGTCAGAAATTTGTAAATATAACCATAATTTCTGTTTTTACAGTTTCTGGCTGTGATAAATGGTGTAATGTTGGTGAAAAAATCAGCATCATCATAACATAAATACTAAATACAGCCATTTAAAGTTGTGTCCCCCTACGCTAAGCCAAATTAAAAGAAACATAAGTCCCTCCCCAATGCTTAAAAAGGTATTCTATTCTAAATCTATTTGACATGCCTCCCCTTTTCCCCTTTTTCTACCCCCTCTCCCCTCTCATAAATAATGAACAGTCCCTAATGACATCAGAACCAAAAAATATTACAAACGCCCCCGGTCTCCCCGACAATTTTGACCTGTCGTGTTGCGTTCAAATAACTAAAGGCACCCACTGAAACTTATAGCTGTCTGTATTTGTTTTGTAGCCTACTAACAGAATAATGAAATAGTAGAGGTGAGGTGAAACTTGAGCATGTTAATGGTGCCTTGTCCAGCAAAAGTTTAGAGAAATTCAGTCATGAACTGAAATGTTTGTACAATCCTGACCTGTGACACAACATGAAAAGTCAGGGAAATGTATTCAGTTTCATTCTCTGCAGACCAAATGCACTCATTGGCCACTTTATTAGGTACACCTCTACAACTGCTTGTAATCGCAAATAGCTAATCAGCCAATCACGTGGCAGCAACTCAATACATGTAGACATGATGAAGACGAGCTACTGAAGTTCAAACGGAGCATCAGAATGATGAAGAAAGGTGATTGAAGTGACTTTGAACGTGGCATGGTTGTTGGTGCCAGACAGGCTGGTCTGAGTATTTACTGGGATTTTCAGCACAACCATCTCTAGGGTTTACAGAGGATGGTCCCAAAAAGAGAAAATATCCAGTGAGCCAAAATGCCTTGTTGATGCCAGAGGTCAGAGGAGAATGGCCAGACTGGTTCAAGATGATAGAAAGGCAACAGGAAGTCAAATAAGCACTGGTTCCAACCAAGGTGTGCAGAAGAGCATCTCTGAAGCAACAACACCTTGTCCAACCTTGAAGCAGATGGGCTACAGCAGCAGAAGACCACACCAGGTGCCACTCCTGTCAGCTAACAACAGGAAACTGAGGCTACAATTCACACAGGCTCACCAAAACTGGACAATAGAAGATTGGAAAAACCACATTCAGATGGAAGCATGGATCCATCCTGCCTTGTATCAACGCTTCAGGCTGCTGCTGCTGCTGCTGGTGTAATGGTGTGGGGGAGATTTTCTTAGTACCAACTGAGCATGGTTTAAACACCACAGCCTACCTGAGTATTGTTGCTGAGCGTGTCCATCCCTTTATGACCACAGTGTACCCATCTTCTGATGGCTACTTCCAGCAGGATAACGCACCATGTCACAAAGCTCACATCATCTCAAACATGACAATGAGTTCACTGTACTCCAATGGCCTCCACAGTCACCAGATCTCAGTCCAATAGAGCACCTTTGGGATGTGCTGGAACGGGAGATTCTCATCATGGATCAACTGTGTGATGTCATCATGTCAATATGGACCAACATCTCTGAGGAATGTTTCCAGCACCTTGTTGAATCTGTGACACCAAGAATTAAAAAGGAGGTCCAACCCGGTACTAGCAAGGTGTACCTAATAAAGTGGCATGTGTATGTCTAAACTGAATTTTGTTGAGATATTTTACTCCTGAGCAAAGTATTGACCCGACCACACTGCTGATATGGGTTTAAAATAGTGTCTTCATTGAAAGTAAGGCACCAACTGAAACTTATGGCTCTCTGTATTTGTTTCGTACTAATACAATAGTACATAATATTACTATCTTCAGTAACATACAACACATTTTGTATCATTGCAAACAATTTTACATTCTTGTGAAGTCAAACTTTGACACATAAACTTTAAATGATGACTCTTGTGCTACAGTACATCACTATAATAATCTTTATATCTCTGCATCGTGTTCATGGCTCATTTAATGCCAACATACAGTGTCGTCTCTGTGCTTTACTCAAGTTATGTAAATATCACTGAAGCCATTCATTCAGTATCCTCATGCATTCGCTGACGAGGTGTCTTCTTTATGAAGACAGGTAGTAGTGAGAGAAGTAGCGGGTCGCCATGGCAATCAAGCACCTTTGAATTTCCCATATACCACAAGATCTGACAAACACATCAGTACTGAGTCGACTGGAGATTTGACATAGTGTAAAATGCTCCACCCAGACCTGTTTGTAACTCCTTGCATGATGGCACTGAGACTGTTTACATGTGATCAAACAAACTCACAGTACAGTTGCTACATTCTGGAAATGATGCATTTCCACATATAATTCAGTACAAGTTCATGTCTCCATGCTCTGAAACTTCTGAGCTTCACTTTGCTTTTCTCTAAGATGTTTCTCCATCCCATAGTCCTTCTGTTGTTATTGGCACCTGAAGTCCTGCTGTCTACTTCCCCACACTAGTGTTCTGTTTGGCCGTATGTTTCTGTGCCACACCGTAGGGCACGTGGGCAGCAATGGTGCCCATCTCGGCCGCTCCCTCCACATGAAACATCTGATCATCAAAGTAGATGTGAGGCCTGATCTTTTCCAACATGGGGCCCTTCGGTGCCCCTGCGAGGAACAAGGCCTCGTCGATCTCCAAGCCCCAGGCCCTGAGTGTCTTCAGCGCCCGGATCCCAGAGCTGGCCGCGCTGCGAGCTGTGACCAAGTATGTTCGGATGGGACAGTCCAGGCGCTGGCCTTTGGCGTAAAACTTTTTCTGGAGCTTCCCCAGTGCCTCCAGGAAGCCCTTCAGGGGGCCCTGCCACAGAGGAGGAAAGAGATGATGAGAAATCAGTGTGTTCTTTTGTTTCAGTGTTTTGTTTTGTGTGTTTTACACCTGGCATCATCAGGTCTCCAAATCTATATACTCGTGTAGCATGAGCAAACTTCAGCATAACTTCTTCTCAAGCCTGCATAACTCAAAGCTAATTTAAGTGCTGGTTGAACAATGCATCAACTGACAGTCTGAAACCATTTATCATATAATGTTGCACAATTCATTCAAAGAATTATCAGTTGATTACATTTTATTTCAAGTACACCTACATGATCATTCATGGGTGATTAGGGCTGCACGGAAATGGCATTGCAGGGCTACAAAGGCAAGTAAGATTTAAAGCTTTCTCTTTAAAGGGAAATTTCGGTTTATTTCAACCCGTCTCCTATCGTCCTAAATTTGTTTCAAATGACTAGTGATATAGAAATAATAGTTAGCATGTTAGCCGTTAGCCTAGATACAGCGGGGGCGCATAGTAGCATCAGACCTGTTATAACGTAAGTGAACGGGCAACCTTCAAGTGCAAAGTTAGTCCACTAAACAAGCTTTTTTTCCACAAAGACCGCCTCATATCGTTAGGATAAATGACAGAGAACATATAGAAAACGACATGTAAACATGTTGTCTTACCTTACCGGTGTGCTGCCATGTTTGTTTACCATCTAGCTCTGCTTTCCAAAGCGTAGCCGAAATATATCTCGCGAGATCTAGATAAAGCCCAGCTGGATACTACTCCAGGCGGAGGTGTCTCGTCCTTGGTCACATCCAGACCTTGAAAATAAGGCTGCAACCGGTCCCATTCCTTGCAACAGAGGCATTCCTCTTCTGTGGGGAAGCTCTTCATCAGTGTATTCTGGCTCAAATAAATAAGGGCGGCCATCAAACTCTGCAAAATCATATTCCTCCTCCACAAAGTCGAAGTCTGGCAAAAAGTCAGCAATTATTCTATAAATCTTTCATAAAATAAATGAATGAACTTTTCAGGCTACTGTCCAGTTCTGCCTTCCAGCTGTTGCTACTTGTTCTCGCGATATTTCGGCCGCGCTTTGGAAAGCAGAGCTAGATGGTAAACAGAAGAACTTTGTGAAATTGAAGAACGGAGGAGGAGAGAGAGAGACGCAACAGGTAGAGGATGAGAGAGGAGGAATGGCTGCTGCAAGGCTGCGTAGCTCTGGAGATTGGTGGTGTACCTGTGAATGCTGTGCCCCAGTGCCCACAGAAGAGGAATGCCTCTGTTGCAAGGAATGGGACCGGTTGCAGCCTTATTTTCAAGGTCTGGATGTGACCGAGGACGAGACACCTCCACCTGGAGTAGTATTCAGCTGGGCTTTACCTAGAGCTCGTGAGATATATTTCGGCTGCACTTCGGAAAGCAGAGCTAACATGGCAGCACACCGGTAAGGTAAGACAACATGTTTACATGTCATTTTCTATATGTTCTCTGACATTTATCCTAACGATATGAGGCAGTCTTTGTGGAAAAAAAGCTTGTTTAGTGGACTAACTTTGCACTTGAAGGTTGCCCGTTCACTTACGTTTAACAGGTCTGACGCTACTATGCGCCCCGGCTGTATCTAGGCTAACGGCTAACATGCTAACTATTATTTTTATGTCACTAGTCACTTGAAACAAATTTAGGACGATAGGAGACAGGTTGAAATAAACCAAAATTTCCCTTTAATTACTGTACAAAAAAACATGCTCATTCAGGGATAGAGTGAAATGCAATCTGCACTGTAATATATTCATGACGTCAGCACAATGACCTCCAGTGAAAACCACCTACATGATCCAACAGCGTGTCCTCATTGTCCCTCTCATGTTCAAAGAACTTGTCCAGCCCGTGGGCCTTGAAGATGCGCTCCGATTCATCAGAGAAGAGGACAGCGTCACCATCAAACGCCACCCTCAGCTGGGACTCTGATACCTCCGTCAGCTTCTCTGGCATGAACATGGTGGCTGCTGCGATGCCTGGACACAGACATCAAAGAGAAAGAATAAGTTCATGGTGTACCCCCAGATTGACAGAGAGTGTTTGGAAATACTCACGCACTCACAAACTGGACCATTCATGAATTCGGAGCACTGTTGAAATGTACCTTTCAGTTCAGAACGCCACACTCTGACAGCAGCAGAGCACCAAGCGGAGTGAATGTGTGATGAACTTAATGGATATTACTTCATGTAGACATAGAACGCTCTGTTTCTTGGAACAACAACACTCTTATTTTAGAGTTGAGCGTCAGATTGGATTTCCTAACGCACCCAGAGTATAGATGTAGCTGAAGCTGTCGCACTTTCAGTGTGTTTTCAGTTCAGGGAAGTTAACTGCAACATTTTGGTACTGAACTTCAGAATATAATTTCCAAATCTATGGTAGTTTTCACCATGCTGCAAGGAAAGGGCCAAAATGACTGCTGAGTTTTAAAAGATTAAATCAGCTCATTGTCTGTCTGTGGTTTAAGTGTTTTGTAATGACTTTGTATCTTTGTTTTTACTGACCATTTGTCTGCTTTTTACAGTGTTGTCTTTTGTGTCTGGTGAGCCGAAGACAAATTTGACCCCTGGTGGACAATCTTACTATCTTACTATATAATGACGAAAACTCTGTGTGTGTCTGTTCCATGTTTTTCTCCTCACTGACTTGGTCAATCCATGTGAAATTTGGCACAGTGGTAGAGGGTCATGGGAGGATGCCAATGAAGCAATATTACATCAATTGGCCAAAGGGGGGCGCTATAGCAACCCACTGAAATGTCAAACTTTGAATGGGCATATCTCATGCCCCGTATGTCATAGAGACATGAAACTTTGCACAGAGATGCCTCTCCTCATGAGGAACACATTTGCCTCAAGAACCCATAACTTCCGCTTATATAGATTTTCCACCATTTTGAATTTTTTGAAAAACACTTCAAATGGATCTCTTCCTAGGAAGTTTGAGCGATCTGCATGAAACTGGGTGAACATAATCTAGGGACCAATATCTAAAGTTCCCTCTTGGCAAAAGTTGGAAAACTTCCTAAAACTGAGCTTCTATAAGGCAATGAATATTGTGGAGGGCGTGGCTCATCACATAAAGGTGTATAACATCTCAAGGGTTTCACCCATCACCACACAACTTTGTAGGCATATGACCACACATAATCTGAGGGGACCCCTCCATTATTGAGCCCATCAAACAAAATGGGGGCGCTAGAGAGCTCATTTCTTATCTAGGCCTAACCGCCATATGGATTTTTACTAAACTTGGTAGATATGTAGAACAGGACGCCTCAAGGTGACTGGAGAAATTTAACTCTAATTGGCAACTGGGTGGCGCTATAACAACAGAAAAATGCTTACAAATGGCTAAAATGCGACCGATCGCTGTGGCTCCTCCTGTGGACCAATGTTTGGGTTTTTTTCTAATTTTTGGTATGACTAAGTCATGGTATGGTATGCTGTACATAATCACAGAAACTGTCAGTCAGTCATTCTGTCTGTCCCACGTTTTTCTACTCACTGATGTGGTCAATCTATGTGAAACTGCACATAGGCATTGAGGATTGGCATAGGTAGAAGGTGACAAAGCTACCAATGGGTATGGACTAGTAAAGATATATTCTGTTCTGTTCCGTCTAAAAAGTTTGTTCGGTTGTATTAAAGGTTGTATTAGGAGTTAGTTATTCAGTTTACTGTTGAGTACACTGTTTTATTGGTTAAAATCTCGTTATAGATAGCATTAGCATGATCCCAGTTAACCCAGTTAAGTTCCAGTGTTTACTCACTGTTAAATCAACGTCATATACCATGATTAAATCACTGCTGAATTATGTTTTGATTTTGAAAGATGAATCAACGTTGATTTCACAACACAAACATTGTTTCACCATTGAAACATCTTTCTGAAATTTCAATGTTGATATATAAAAAAATTGCCAACCTTTTTACAACCATCACAATTTAACAGTGTTTCAATGCTGAACGTCAGTTGTATGCCAGCTGGGTTAACCACAGCTGTAAATGCACCATGCTAGCAGTAACTAAGTAAGCTAGCAGCTAGCGTTAGGATTATCTCCACCCATTGGTCCAAATATTTGACTTCCAAAATGTCAAATTTGAGGCTCCAAAACAAGAGTCCACAAACCAATGGGTGATGTTAACGTGGTTACTTCCACAGTCTGTAGTTAGAGCCACCTTTCACTTTACTTCCTGCTTTGAATAGACCAAATCAGCAAAGTATTATTGATGTTGTTGCAGCTGCTGTGATATTAATGCTATTTAAAACACTCTCAGATCAGATACTAGTGATGGCCTTTAGCGTACAGAAAGTGTTACATAACAAGAGGCTTCGCAGCTGATTGAGACCTTTCACGTAGAATGTCAAGGACACTTCCTTTGCTTGAGTCTTTTGAGTGTGTGTGTGTGGGGGGGGTTGCTGGTGGGTGTATGCTTCACAGAGTCACTGCATTACTGACATGAAGCGTGTAAGTCACATGAAGTCACCTTGAGAAGCATGTGGTCATGCTGTGATCAGTCAGCTCTCCAGTTAATTTTCCTTCAGCCCTCTTTGCACACAGGCTGTGACACAGGAAAAACAACACGTCGTTTCGTAGAATCAGTTAGTTTGAAACTGGTTTCTTCTATTCTGGATCGGCTTTGCAGGATTTTCCTTTTAGTTTCGACCCTATTTGCTCTATTTCAGTATGAGCTCTTCCTTTCTGACAGCAATAATAATGCAGCATGAAATGTGCTGCACTGAACAAATTTAAACCATCAGAAGCGGTTGTCACCTCAAGTCCTGCAAATTTCACATCAATGTATTCTGTTCCCAGCTCCTTGTCAGCAGAGCATTTTAACATCTTGTATTTCTTTGGCAGGAAGCAGCCCATGTTTTCAAATATATATACATATTCAGAGCCACAGCCAGAGCAAATGGGATGTTACAGCCCGCTGGTGCTCCCTTTAGTGTACGCCTTGATGTGCCATGACACGCGGGAATCCATCAAGGGAACACAGAGAGGGGAAATCATTAATGTGTCGGTTTATGATAATGAGACTAGCATCGCACAAGATGTCAGTCACCTCTGCTCAATATGCAAACAGGACAGAGAGAATTTACTTGCAGCTCATTGTGTGTGTGAGAATTTAATAGCATCGCACTTCTTTCCATTTAAATTGAAGTTTAAAGGCAGTACTGGAGTTTTCCCCCAACTGCACTTTGCAATTACAACTGAGCTTATGATAATACTAATAAAACTAAACAGGCATGATAGAGTGTCTGTCTGAAGTCAGCATTGTGTTTGAGGCAACATATTGTCACTTTGCTGGAAAGAAATATAAAGTTATCTTTAACATCTCTAGCTAACGTTAGCTAAAGTTAGCCTAACGTTAGCTCCTAGCTGCGTTGTTCATCATGTCACCTTGTTTGCTGGGAGTTCATTAGCCTATTTTGTTCTAGTTTTGTACTTTGGTGATGGTACATCATTGTTAGCTGTTGTCCAAAGGGCTCTAGTTAAGCTAACGTTAACTTCTGGAGCTTAGCTTCATTAACTTATCTGTAATGGCAGAGATAACAAAGGTTGGCAAACGTTATGCTGAATGATTCAGTGTAAATACTGTAGCACCAAACTAACGGAGAGACACTCTTGGTAAAGATGGTAAAAAGGCCGTTATCCTTTTCTCATATTCTGAGCCAAAAACCTTAACTTCAGTGGCACTTTAACTTGTTGTCTTTGATGGTGACGGCAACCAGATGCGGTTCACAAGCGTACACTGTGACCTGTAAATTGTGGCTTGTAATTTAAGCTTTTCATCGACCTTCTCAACAATAAAATGATGAATATATCCCTCCAATGTGTAGTTTAGGCCCTTTTGGTTACTTCTCAATGACATCTGATTGTTATGTCCCCAAAAATCATCAATTGCCTCCTGTGAAATGCCGTGTACTGTGACACCTGCCATAGCGCCGGGCACTGAATGTTGATAGTTTGTCCGAGTGAGTGGAGGGGGCGTGGCTTAGCCATAGGTCAATTAACTAAAAAAGAAAGCAGAATAATTGTTGACATTGTATGTCTCTGCAAACCATTCATCTGTAACCTTTGTATGTAGCAGATATGTTCAAACTTTACACTTTTTTAAATTAAAATTATCTTTTAGGGCTTCTTTATTGCCTTTATTACAGCTGGAGAGTGAAGGGGAAGGGGGACAGAAAGATGGGGTGTCACTAAGCAAAGGGTCACAGATCGGATTCTAACCCACTGCCAAAGATTCAGCCTACATGGTGGTCTGCAGCTCTGCAGCTGTTTCTCCTCGGTGTCTCCAGCCTGTTCTTAATCCCAACTCATCAAATACCACCACTTTGTCAGTAATGTCATTGTAACTGATGCACACAGGCACCTTATACAGTGGTATGATACGCAACGTCAGTTTTAGAGGCAACAACCCAGCGCTCTGTCAATGGATGTTGGCGTCAAAGGCACCTTTCTCAGCAGTATCAGATATGTACCAGACATTGGCAGTTTGTAACAACTGTAACATAATAAGTGAGAAAGTGTATATAAGGAGGGGCGGGAGGGGAGGTGGATAAGTCAGAAAAACTCTGGACATTCACCTGGGAGGCTGCTGTTCATTTACCGTAGGAATTTTAAGACAAATCATGATGTTTTTTTCTAACCCAGACCATGTGCTTTTGTTGCCTAAAGTTAAGGAAATAAACCTAAAAATGAAGAGTTTTACCTGCGATGTAAGTTTAATCTTGAAAAGACACAATTAAGTTCACAAGCGTAAATTGACACGCTGTCCCCGAGCATCCAAAACTGACATGAGAGGGGACCTAGCACATCACATTCTTACGTGTATGTCCACTGACAAAGCGGCAGGATCGTATCCGTGGTTTGCAAAAATGTACAATGCCAACATTTTATTCTAATGACTAGTCTGACTCTTTTGCACAGTAACAAAAACAGAGAGAATGTGAGGATTTTATTTTTTTGATTTTTTTTTTTACAAAGAACAAACCATGCAGCAGATTACGGCCCAGTCCTTGTTTCTTACATGTAATTAATCATGCGGCCCAGTTGCCAGAAGAAAATGTTGGCATGGTATGTTTCTGCAAACCACAAATGCAATGAATTGATGTTTCATATGTATCATATCAACGTTTCTAAAGCAATGGAGTATACGCTGACTTTGTCATTTGGAGGTGGAGGGGATGGCGCATGGCGTGACACCTGCCAAGCTGCAGACCATTGTTTGAGACCAGCAAACAACAAAATTGGTTGGTTTTTAGCAAGTTACTGTAGTGTTTCCAGCGGTTTCTTAGCCACAGAACGTGGGTTATGTTTTGGGCAACCTGTTGCTGTTTCGCTCAGTGTCATTCACGATCCAAGTCAACAACATACAAACCTTCAGTGGGCTATCATAGGGCTGATATTGTGTAGTTTGAACCTGGCATAAATGTTATATCCTGACTGTGATCCAATGAAACATGGTAAGACTGATAACTGGGACTGTGCTTTGCAAATGTTACCATGATGACTTGTTTATCTTGCAGTCGTATCACTTTTCAGCTTTGCAGCGCTGTAGGTCATCACCTCTAATTCTTAGGTAACAGATACCTCACAAAATTAAACTTAATCTTTCTAATCTCTGTCTCTCTGCGTGTGTGTGTGTGTGTGTGTGTGTGTGTGTGTGTGTTTGCTCACCTTCAGCCAGTGCCTCCCTGACCTTGTCAGCATCAGCTGACAGGTAGAGGTTGGTGTGCCAGGCCTTCAGGTAGCCAATAGGACTGCTTCCCCCCGTCATACAAAACCTCTCAATAAACAAATCTGGAGACAAGAACAACAAACAAGAACAAGGTTTTTAGTTTCAGTGTCAGTTTCATCCCGTGTTAAATGTCAGCATGCAGCACATTTGCAGCGTAACACACCCAGACACAAAGTGACGGAATCACAACAGAAACCTCCGTATGTCACCCAGGAGCTGAAGCTCTAAATCTGTCATGGAGTCACAGAGGGTGAAGTGAGAGGAGGTGGGTTAAGGACATGGTGAGAGGATTAACTTACAAAGACTTAAAAGGTGTAGAGGGTTCAAAGAGGGGGTTAACTAGCAGGGAGAAGAGGGGACTGTGGGAGGGGCGAGGCTGTGCAGAGGAGAGGAACAGGGAATGACTGGTGGCTGAGTGTCTGCTTGCTTTTTGGCTGAAGAAGGCTCTTCATTCAGCAGAGGAGAGGTGGTATGTGGAGAACGAGAGGAGACTGATATTAGGTAATAAGATCCATGACTACAGAGCTGTTCAGGTAAAATGATCTGATATTTATGGAGGAACAGAGCGAGAGGCCACGGGAGGATCGTGTGGAGCATTAGACTAATGTCAGGATGGAGATGTGACAGAATGTGTTTCAGAGCTGAGGGCTGTAACAGAGTGAGAATAGGTGAGTGACACGTAAGATAGATAGCGATATAGTGAAAGAGAAGGTTATTGTGAGTGGGAGATTGATATGCTGATTGTCTGATTGTGAAAAGAGAAATGGCGAGGTTAAAGCATTTATTCAAAGCTACAGCAGGAAAGAAACTCGTCTGAGACAAGGACACTCCAGCAGTTTTATACTGCACCTCTCTAAAGATGAGAGACTTTTTAGAGACATAAATAATAAAGAATCGTCAAAATTGATGCAGCTGAGGCCAAAATGTTCTGACTTTTTGTCCTTCGTATCAGTCACACCTCAACAGCTGGAGCCTACATTTCCCATAATGCAACCAATGCAACCAGGATATTTTCAATAGATCCCTGCAGCTAAACACTCACGTTTTTCAATCTTCACGACCCCAGTTTGTAACACTTAATCCCTTTGTATTTGTTTATATCTGTTACTTATTGTGAAGGCCACTCCTCATGTGTCATGTCTTGTTGTACTCCCTGTCTTTAGCCCTTTTTAAACAGGAGTTGTGCAAATTTGCAGGAAAGCCCAATCAGTCTTCTTTCAGCATTGGCAGTATAAAAACAAAATCAGGGAGTGCAGCAAAATGCCGCCTACCTACTTTTGTTTATACAGAATGTGCCTTTTTCGGGGCAATGGGGGGCGTGAGCAAGTAACAAAACGTGCAGCTCAGCGTGTGACGTAAACAGTGACGTGGGAGGGAAGCCGCGGCTGGTAAGTCGGCAATTCCCTCGTAAGTCGACCCGTTCTTCACTGTCCCCGTCATCTGACAGTTAATGGCCTCTTCGTTTGCAAGGACAAGGAGGGCGCGCAATTCCTTGTCTCCCCAGTTGCTCATCTTTACAGTGTCTGTCAGGTTTGTGTTTCCCTCTTGCTACTAGCTGCTCGCTAATTCCTGCTATCAGCTGTTTCCTGTTTATCCACCGCCAGTGGCTCGCACGTGCAGCGTCATCAACAGCTCCTCCCACAAGTCATCAACAGCCCCTCCCATTGCGGAAGGCTGCCTTGGTCTGTTTAAACTAAAAGGGTTCCGGCAATATGTCTACCCTACGAGGCGGAAAATTGGGCACCTCGGATCAACTCGCCTTTCTGTCTCTGTGTGTCTAAACACTCGCAGCTTGCCGGCAAAACAGCCCAACATTCGCGGGAAAACCTGGCAGTGTAAAAGGGGCTACTGTCTTTTTCCTAACGTGTTTTCATTACCTTAGAATGAGCCGTTTATATCTATATAGGAACGGGTCTTCTGCCACAGAGTTCGCCATGTTGCTCTAACCACAACGGACCAAAAAATGACTCTAGATAGAGACATTCACGTTTTTGCCTCAGCCACCCAACATAATTGGCTCATGGGAGAAGTTTTAGTTCTGTAATCTCACCACCAGATGCCACGAAATCATCCACACTAGAACTTTAACGCTCACTTTCTGTCCAGTCTGCTGACCTGTTTTTGCATTAAGCCCTTCCTTTCTGAACTTTGAAATGTGACTTAAGCAACTGCAACATTTAGTTAAACTACTTGTTTAATTACATATTGTTTATTCCTCCCCAAAACTGGATATATTGTCTAACTACGAGAATGCAGGAATAGCAATAAGCTTAATGTTAATCCCTCAAAAATAAAACATGACTCGTCCCCAGAACTACATGCTTTATCACTAAATGTCTTCAGCTGTTTTACCTTCATCAGGGTGCTAACAGGTAGCTTTTCCCCAGCTGCCATTTCATTTAACGATATAGAAGAAAATGCAACATGAGCCACCATCTGAGGACTGCGTCCAGAGGAATGTGAGCTCATCAGCAGTACACTCTTGAAGGATGGATTTAATGTTTTGAACATCAACTTACTCTATTTGGATTTGCAAAAGTGCAAAGTAGTGCAGTGCAGTTTTAAAAGAAGTACAAAAAGACTCGTGGACACAAAGACAGACATATACAGTATGACTCATAGAAGGCAGATGGAGACTTAAAGAAACGGAGGAACAGAGTTCAAAGTAGCGACTGTCCTCTACAGATTCCCTTCATGGTTTATTCAGCTTTGTAGTTGGGCCCTGGTGAGTTTGGCCCCCGCCCTATACTGCACCTCATCATGTCAAACCTCCCGAGTGTCCCCTGCCTTTAAGACAGGACGGAGCGTGGGAGTCACTTGATGGAAAATCTCCTCACCATTGATGTCTTTGTATCTTTTTTCCCCCCCTTGCAAAAATGTTTTCATATAATCTGTCTTTGTATGTTTTATTTGCTTGTTCAGAAGATCTAAAACATGGTAATAGGAAGGCAGGAAATCAGCAGGACTGCAGAGACACAGCCTCACTGTTAACACTTGACAGCCAGGGGTGTGTGTCAGTGTGGGCTTCTATGCATAACGACGCATATATGAGCTCATGTAGTGGCTCCAGTTTTGATTTCCATAAATGTTATCACATGAAATCTCAATTTGCTGCACACAGAGGAAATTACAGGAGCTGCCAGTCATCGTGGCCCTTGGGTCCTCCATGTTATACATGCAAAGCAGATGAATTAAACTGTCGGCGGGCATGTTTACTTGTCATTTGCAGCCATGCACCAACTCTATACATGCCCCCAGTAATCCAAATGCAAAGAGAGAAACTTTATACCTCGGCTGTTAAAAATAGCCAGTGTAAGCAGGTGATGAGAGGTGAATGATAATGTTTCTCTGAGGCTCAAACACATTAATAGTTTTTTCCTTAATCATTTTTCATGACCCTGTCACCCATGGAGGTCCATCGCTGGCAGAGGAGCTGCATGAATGATGGTCAGCAAACCCTTATCTCCGTGACATCAGAAAAGCCATGTTTGCATTTAGCTCTGTAGGAAAGGTCGGAGGTCAGCAGACTGTTCTAATGCACCGGGCCCCCTCCTGCTGGGAGCCACCAGAGAGATCTAACATGGAAGCATCTGGAGGGTCGTGTGTTGCTTTGGTGGCTCCGCTCAGACCTGTTTTTGTTTCGTCCCCCTCAGATTATTTTTACATCCTGAAGGACGTAATCTTGATCTGACCCCGGAGTGAAGATCCGGGGACATGAAAACACATGAGGAGCTGAACAGGAAGCGGTCGGTGACGAAGACGTCATCACAGGGTCTGAGATTTTCCTGGGAAGGGTCCAGTCAGTCAGCTGTTCACACACTTTGCTGTTTGTCTCTCAACTTAGTTTGCGTCAGCTTCAGTATCTCATTACATCAGAATATGCCTTTAAACATCTAATACAGTGGTCAAGTTTTGTCTTTCTTTTTTATTTTAATTTAATCTCTTCTATGTCATTTCATTTAGATTCTATGTTTATGCACAATGTCAGTTTGGCTGCACAGACAGTGAGGTAATAATCTTGTCAAACTGAATTGTAAGTGTCTGTGTAGCTGTTTGAATCTGATCTCGTACCAAGCTATCAATGAGCTGCACCGTGACAGGAAACTATTTATAGCCACAATCCTGCCTGCCACACTGTATCATCTGATAATGCCACTGAGGGTCGCCACAGTCATAAATTTTCAGATTCTGCGTAGCGGGGCTTTAACCTGCTGCGTTATTGCCATTGCTGTCTAACTCTGGAAAAGATGCTAAGTATAAAGCACCTATTTTCTCAGCTTGATACACACGTTTAAAATTAACTCTCTTGTAAAACTTACTGTGATGGTTGATGGTGTTGATGAGTCGGATTCCTACGTGGGCATGGTTGTACGTCACCAAAACAATGTCAAATAGTTCCTCACTTTGTGGGTACAGCTCCCGCAGACGGGCGTTCACTGCCTCCAGAGCCTGTCAGGATGCAGCAACTCTCAGTGAAGGAGCTCAGGACAGGACAAAATAAATGTGCAGTCTGCTAATTAAACTACGCTGTATTTGCAACACAGTCGCCAGAATAAATGAAGGCATTGTTTCTGTTTGTTTCTGCAAACCACGTTACACTGGTATGTTACATTTTTATGTTGTAGCAGATTTGTTAAAACTTTATGTGTCTTTACATTTCAACAACACTGTGATTAACATGTGGTTAAGTTTAAGCACAAAAACCATTTGGATTAGGCTCACAATAGCCGCTCTTAGTGGTATTATCCCAGCTGGAAATGCAGCAATGTGTCCGTAAAAAATATAACCACTCTTCATGGCACTGTTCTGAGGGAAATGCAGTGGTGTCTTCATGTTTTTCCTGGTACTATCCCAGCTGGAAATGCAGTGATGTCTCCATAAAAATCCAACCACTTTTTGTGACACTGACTCAGCTGGAAATGCAGGTATGTCTTGTAAAAATTAAACTCTTTTTAAGACACTATCCTGGCTGGAAATGCAGGGATGTCTCATAAAAAGATAACGCTTTTTATTACACTGTCCCCGCTGGCAATATAGCAATGATGTTTCGTATAAAAACAACTGCTTTTTCTGACACTATCCTGGCTGGAAAATACAGCGCTGTCTCGGTAAAAAACAATTGCTATTCATGGCATAATCTGGGCTGGAAACACAGCAATGTCTTGGTAAAAAATAGTTGCTTTTTGTGGCATTTTTCCCAGCAAAAACATGCAACAGGTGACTAAAAAACAGCAAAGTTTGGTGGCTAAAAAGTCACTAAAAATGCATTAATGACTTACAGATGTTTGTGTTTTGTTGGTCTCACACAGTGTTCTGTAGCTTGGCAGGTGTCACCACCTCACAACAAAGTCAACCCCTATACTATGTTCCTTTACAAACTTTGAAATGATACATATAAAATGTGAGATTTTCGTGGTTTGCAGAAATGCACAATGCCAACATCACCATCTGGTGACTGGGCTGGGATTTGTAATGTGACTGTGTGTTTGTGTGACTTTAACCTTGACGAAGGGGAAAGCAGGTCCGGGGGCGAAGGGTTCGTTCTCGTGTTCGATTTGGTACCTCAAATATTCCTCCACCCCTTTCTGCTCAAACACCCTCTGCTCTCGCTCGGTCCGAAACAAGACCCGAGAGGAAACTGCAATGGTCACTGCGTTCTCTGGCTTTGGCTGCAGAAAAAAGGAGAGACAAGACAGAAAATGTTGTGATGAAGAGGAGCAGAAAAACAGCAATGAAAATGAGCAAGCAGTGATGACCCATTGAGATGATGAGTGGAAAACACAGAAGGAGGAGGGTGAAAGCTGTCAGAGGAATGGATGAGCCTATATTTACCTGGGGGGCAAAACTAAACCCTGCTAATAATACCTTTTATTTTTACAAGTGCTGCTGTTAGTTTTTACAAGAGGCCTGCGGGTCATTCAAACTTTATTTGATGCAGTTAAAGAAATTGTTAAAAATCTCCACATCACAATACATGCTGGGCAACATGCAAAAACATCAGAAGTTATCTGTTGATGCTGTTGCATTACAACAAACTGTATGAATGCAGATCTATAATCAACGTTTGGTCATGGAGTCTCCACGTCGAGCTATATCATGAAAGGTACCCTGCGTGTGTTGGTTGTTGACCTTCTGGGTCACCGTGTCACCTTCGACCTGTTACGTGAACTGTCTGTTTTCAAAATACACTTCTGTTTTCACAGCTTCACAGGAGATCTACAGTTTGCCGACAGTCTCTTTCACAATAAACACACTACGTCAGTACAACACTGCCAACTGACTTTTTTCCTTCAACAACAAACGCACATGGTTACATTTAGCCAACACTCACATGGTTGGGTTAAGGAAAAAAGAACAGGCTTTGGCGTTACAATTACACAGGAAGTGAACACAGGTCCAACAGCCTCCCAGGTGGTTGTTGGACCCATCCACAGCCCCTTCCACCCAGCCTTCTTGGACTTTTGCCCTCTTATCTTACGTTGCTGTCCAGCTGTGTTTCCTCCTGACGCCACTGGGCATCCTTACACAATAACGCCGACCACTGTGTATCAAGGATGGCTTTTTTCGTCAGTGTCTGACGCTGGAAGTCACTGCCCAAGCTCAGGTATTTGACAACTTCTGAGTTATTAGCACTTTTCCTTGGACCGAGTACCCTCCAAAACCCTCCCACCAGTATCTTAAAATAAGTCCTGTAACAGTAAATAACCAGAAAGGATTGAACCCCAATTTGAATGTTTAATACCGTATTAGAAAAGTATTTTTAACAATGTGTGCAACTAATATGCTGTGAACTGCAAATTTAAAAAATGAAAATTTCAATATGCTCCCTATTTTAGGGGACGGGCTGTTTAAGCAGCCCACAGAGGGAACTGATGAAGTTGTATGTTTCTGCAAACCACTAGTATGTTACATTTGTATGTTTTATACGTGTCATATCAGCGTTATGAAACTAACTGCCAAGTTGCAGACCACAGTTTGAAACCAACAAACAACAAAAACGGTTGTTATGTAGCAAGTCATCACTGTTTCCAGCAGCTTTTTAGCCACTAAACATGGGTGGGTTTTTTACGACCTGTTGCTGTGTTTCATAACACAGTGCTTTGTGTGCCTAATCCAAACAACACAACCACAACGATGTTCAAACCCAAAGATACCTAAAGGTATAACGTATGCGCTACATGATGATGTAAAAATCTAATGTACCCATGGTTTGCAGAAATGTACAATGCCAGCATTTATCCTAGCATGGTTTAAGACCAGCTGGTTTCGGTCTTAGTGAAACACAAGCTGGTACTTGTGATAACTTTTTGAGGTCTGCACAGGTGGTTATTTACATTGGCTACAAACTGGGGTTGGGTGGACAAAATGTAAAAATGACAAACATGTTCTACCCCAAAGTTTAACAGAGTTACTGTTTATATTCTGGGCTGCTGAGTTACATCTACACACTACAGGTACATCTAGCTAGCTAGCTCCCAAACACGCTATCCCAACAACAAGTCTTTGTTAAGCTCAAAGTATTCATGTTTGTTGAGACTGTGTCAGAGATCTGATAATCATCTCTGTGCTTATTTTAGAGGCTGTTGGCTGTTGGCTGTTGTGTGTGTGATTCTTATCATAGACAATTCCTCCACGGACTCTAATGGACTGTGCTAGATGGCGCAGTGGCCTCTTGTTGGGCTCATGTTGCCTAATTTGTGTGTTTACGCTTGGGTGCTCGTGTTTAAAAAGGGGAGGGCAGAATTCTTGTGGGGGCAAGTGGCATTAGTGCCAACAGCAGGCAGCTGAACTCAGACGATGTCTGGTTGGTGGGAAGAGAAATGTGAGGGGGCCGAGGGGGCTTTAATGTGCCTGTGAAAGTTTGTGTGTATGTGTGTGTGGTGGGGGGGATGCACCAGTGCACCAACATTGCCTACATGTGAATGATTGCTGCTGTACAGGTTATCACACACACATGCAAGTATGGTTAGTTTGGATCTTAATCGTGCATGTATCCTGTGATAATGTAATAAGATCAATCTAATAATAGAGATGATGTCGGCTGTTTTATTGCTCAGTAGTACAGCATATCAGCACAAACATTTATACTGGCAGTAAATAATGCATGCCCCTGAGTCAATGTGTGTCTGCATCCAGTGTGTGTGTCTGCAGTGGGGCAGGAGTCATAACACACATGCATGTTTGTGTCCCTCTGGCTGTGTGTGCTGGTAAATAGGCCACAGGCCTACAGGGGCACTGATTCACTGGGCCTCTATTTAGCTTTATTCCATCACAACACCACTGCCTGCTGACATGTCACCTACTTACCTGGTAACACACACACACACACACACACACACACACACACACACACACCCCAGGATTAATCCTGACCCACAAAGCACGAAAGATCAGGTAGATACATGCATACTGTACAAACAATATAAGTGTTGGCTTGTGTCATATTATTTTGCATTTTTAAAAAACACATCCTATAAGTTTTCAACGTTCCCATTGGACTCAATAAATTAACGTAAGGAGAAACATAAATATATATATTAGGGCTGCCCTTTGACCCGGTGCGTCATTAAAGGCCACAGTGGCTTTGTCACATGATGGAGGCAGACAAGACGACGCTGCTCGGCCCCGTGACTGGAACATTTAAAAAACACCCAGATGGAACTCTTCATAGGAGCACCGTTCTCTGCAGTTTCTGCAGGAAGGAATTTTTGTATCATCTGAGAACTTAAAGCCTGAAATATCACCTCAACACAAAGCAATTAGCAGCGAACGTGGAGGTCTGAGCTAGCTAGCTCTGATGCTAGTGCAGCCTTGTCACATCGCACTCGATCAGACGGTCAGACGCAACATGTGACCAACTAACTAACTCGCTGGACTGATGATTGACAGGACTGAAAATTGTCAGTCCAAAGTCCAGCATCTTAAATACGACACATCTAACAAAATTAATTTATATTGAACATTTAATTGCTTGATATATATATATATATATATATATATATATATATATATATATGTATACACATATTTATATATATATAAATATATGAAACTAAGCTTCTGCCACAAAAAGACACACAGCACTTCCCTGCAGGTTGTTCTGCTTCTATCCAAACACAGACATAAAGGCTGGTGTTAGCACCACACACTGATAAGAATAGCTTTATTTTGTCACCAGAGAGAGAGAAGTGCTCCCCAGGGCGCATGTGAAGGTTGTTATTTGTCAGAACTAAATTAACACACAGGACCTTCAAAGTGAAAGAGTGGGGAAGGGGGGTAAAAATAATTCTCATGCACAGAAGTACACAAATGTGGAGCTTTGCCCACTTTTGCATATTTCATAACAATAGTTGGGCTTCAGTGTAAATGTAGCACAAAGTGTAACCAGCTTTTCAGGAAACTGGTCTGCAATTTATGCACTTTTTATTAGCTACTGTGCCACTGCAGAAGAGGATGCAAAGAAACAAAGAAAAATAATGGGTTTGTAATAACAGAGAGTTCACAAGACAATGAAGAATAAAGAGTTCTGATCTACTAATATTATTATAAGTTCTGCTAACAGCATGTGCACACGAGTGAGTTAAAAGCCAGAGAAGACAAAAGTTATTGCAGTGCCCTATGCAATAACAGTATGTCACAAAGTTTTCATATGTTGTCCTACAAAAAGCAACACACCCAAATTTGTACATATCCCACTCATATTGAAAGGCTGTGATCACGAAACCAATGTGTTGTGGGCACTGAACAAGGAAGCAGTCCTGACCACTTGTAAGGGGGCAGGTTGGAATGGCGGACGGGTCACAGAAAAAAAAAAAAAAATTAAGCTTGAGACTTTCTGTTGGAGTCGCACATTCAGACCTGTGTCAACTTTGTCATTTTTCATGTTTCTTTTCCTAAACCTGACTATTGTAACCATTATTGCCTAAACCTAACCTCTGAAACTTTAGGTTCATTACAGAACTGTACATTAAGGATGTAACGTTATTCATTTGGCACAAATTTGTAGGATAACATATGAGAATTTGTTGCACAACTGTATGTCATCATTTATTGGCTGAATCTGTTTCCATTGCACTTTTACTTTTTATCACTACACCAACTTTTCCAGCTCCCCCAAGAGTAGAAACTTTTTTTTAGATATTTTTTCAGGCATTTTTAAGCCTTTAATTGATAGGACAGATGAGTGTGTGGGGGGGAGAGAGAGGGAGTGACATGCAGCAAGGGGCCTCAGGCTGGAGTTGAACCCAGGCCGCTGTGTTTCTTATTGGTTTTTTATCCAAATTGAAAATGCAAAAACCTACTTTCACTCTCAAAATTAAGGAAGTCAGAAAGACTGCTTTATCAATAGCAAAGTGGGTTACCTACTCTCTCTGGAAGGAGGCTACTTAGCATGGTTTGCTAGCTTCCATTTAACAAGTGTATGAGTGTTACATATCAGCATGAAGGGTCCTCCAAATGTTCAATGTTGTAAAGGAAAAGATGTGCTAAACGCTGATGGTGTGTAACCAGTGCCGTATGGGCTTGTTAAAGAGGACGGAAAAAATGTTTGATACCAGTGCAGGCTTCACAAGGCTGAGACATCTTTCAGTTATCAGCATATGTGTCCTAGCAATTTGCTATTTTAGGAGGAGGATATTGAGAGGTGGACCGTTTCAAAAAGTAGGATGTCTGACTAAAATAAATGGTGGATCAGATACATGCCCAATTACACACGGACTGTTGTAGACTCCACCAGTTTCTCCTCCTCATCCACAGTCCAAGGCAACCGTGACTTGTCCACATTCTTGCACCTCCCTGGAGTCCCCTCCGTGTTTATTGTACACACGGTTTGCTGCTTCCTGTTTGGTGCTGGAGAGAGCGCAGCTATTGGCTGTTCACAACATGTACGAATTCAGTATTTGCATGAGCCAAGACTAAAAACTTAAGATAATGCTAAACATGTTTGATTTTAGAAAGGAAAAGACTGCAGACGGTTTGGACTGAGCTTTATGACCACCTGACACCAAACGATTGAGATTACAGGAGCACTAACTGAGGTAAAGCTCTCATGATTTTACTCCAGCATTGGAACAGCAGATTTGTCCGAGACAGAGAAATTGCCGGCATCACATAAATATTTCCAAAAGCAGTTTTTTGTGTTTTAAAAATAGACAAATTTTCCCCGGTTTATATTTCCTTACACAAACTCTCTTTTTTCTCAGACATGTCTTTTCTTTCAGCCTGTAGCAGAGCTTAAAATATGTTCACTAATATTAAAATTTAAAAACCACAGGAGCACGAGGACACACATTAGAGAGCCATAGCTTTCTGTGACTTCATCAGCTCAGTCCAGCCTGTGAGTATCCAGAATCAACATGACAGCACACGTGATGATGCAGTGGGTCAGGTTGTTGGTTAGTAGAGTGGGTGTGTCCATGATCATGCAGGCACATCGACAGTGGTCACAGAGGAGGTTAAAAGAAGGTGAGAAGGCAGCGGTGATGGTCATATGGTAGCCATGAACACAACCTATGACCTCACAGGATGATGGGACATACTTACGAAGAACACGCCTCCCTCCACCTTCCGGGTTCGTCTCCCTGTCACCTTAGCAGAATGACAGTTGGGTTTTATTTGTTGGGTATTTAGAGAGCATTCATTCACTACTGAACTTCACTGACTATCCGTCCCACCCAAAAATCACCAACACATTACAGAATGAGATATTTTACTTCAACAGAATCTTTAAATATTGCCTTTTGTCTGACACAATGTGCTGCGTAGTTTGTGATGGAAAACCTGGGTCTTCTTTACGAGCGCTGCCCAGAAACAGCCTTGCAGATGTACGAGACCTTTGGTGCAGCTTATCCATTAGAGTCAGTTTACTCTATGAATAACATGTCACACCGTCTGGGAGTGATCCCAGAGGCCAGCGCTGTGCTGTGATTTGATACTGGGAGTGTTAACAGCCTGCCCTCTCTCAGTGGGCCTCTTACCCACTGGGAATGCATCGATCACACGGCTCCTCTGCACAAGAAACACACATGATCACCTCCTACTTATTGATCTGTGTGGTGGCAAAGAGTGTGTATAATCAACCCTGCAGGAAACTAAACATCCATGTGTGGAATTGCACCTTTATTTATTGTCCCATAAAGCATCAAACAGGAAATTGTGTTTGAACCTTACCCCTCCTCTCTTCCCCACCTTACACATTAATCCTGTCAGAGCTCTGCCAGATCAGCAGGACTGGTGTCCATGCGTAACCCAGATCCATGAGTCATGTTATTTAGCTTTACTTATCTGAGGCGCTGAAACATCGCCTTCACTCATTCAGGAATATAAAGCAGAGACGTGGACAGCGACTTCCAGACAATAGACAGAGACAGAGCAGAGGGGAAGAAATAAAGAGGTGAAAGTGTGGGCAGAGAGCGACAGAGTGGGGAGGTGAGAAGCAGTGGTGGGTGGGTGGAGGGGGGGGCTGATATTTATAGATAAGTAAAAGGCCAGTGATGATGCAGGCTAGTCAGGCCTTGGCAGATATGGTAACACATGAGTGTGACCGAACACTCGAATAACAGCGACGTTAATGTTCTTGTTTGTCTGAAATCAGGCCAGTATCACGTGGGCTGTGAGTCATGGGGATCTCTGCTGGGATGTGCTCCATACAGTAACACATATATGTATTAGCTGAACCATATTTGTGACACCATGAAGGACAAAGTAAGGCTAATTACAGTTACTTTAATGCAGAAATAAGGCAGTAAAGACACCTGAGGTTTTGTTTGAAGTATGGGAACAAAAGTTGAGGTAAAATGAAAAGTAAAACGTAGCTGGCAGATTTGATAGCTAGCTCGCTAACTAAGCTAATGGAAATCCATTTAGAAGATATGGAAAAATAAAGGATCAGCATTTCTTATACAGGGTACAGCTAGTTTTCCCACAGATGTATAATAATCTTGGATCCCAAGATGGCACCTATCCATGAGCTAACTCGTCAAAAAAGGTTTCTAGCTTCTGTGACACACAGTCCAGTGAATATGTGCCCTGCCCTCGACTTCCCTCTTGGGTCATAGATTTTACATTTCTTATTGACAATGTCATAATTTATCTTGGTTGCAGTTTGAGGTGTCCTGTCTAAACTTTTACAGACATCTCTTTTATAATCATGGCCTGTGGGGAAAATGCTTTTTGGGCAACAGGAGATTTTTTCGATGCAATACATTTACACAATGTCACGGATAAACATGGATAAATGCATGAAAAAAAATCATCACATATCACCTCTGATAATGGTTTATTCATTTAAAAACACATTGTGCTCGTTTAGCACACTATTTCATGTAGTTTTTATCTGCTGGAGGGTCGTGTAGGGGAGCGTAGCGAGACAAAAATAGAGAGTTGTCACGCGGCAGACGGGGGTTGTCGCGCTGCTCCCGTTGCCAGTGGAGCCGCTGTAATTGATTAACGGGGGCGAGCTGCTACGGGACTCGTGCTGCAGACTGTCGCGCCGCTGACGTGCCTGGTGGACCCCGGCCGTAAGTATGATAAAGTAAAATGTAAGCCAGCTATTCAACTCCACTTCACGTTCGCTAACATACATCACATAATCAGGGCTTTTTTTTTTTTTTTTTTTCAAACACAACATTCCCACAGTACAAGGCTCTTTAGGAGACTGGTTGTGTTTGACAAATGTTGCCTAGAGTCTGGCTGAGGTTGCTGGAGTATAAACTGCACTATATCAGGCGCTGAACTCTGGTAGCACACAGGCTCGGCTCCCACACTGTAGGAAACTACTACACAGTGGACCTTAAGAGAACCTGTAGCCCTACATGACACAGTTAAAGAGGCAACAGACAGCATCTTTTCCTAAATATATCATGATGAAAATAATGTGGGTTGCACAGGGTGGTGGCCACAGTAAAATCAGACTATCAGCGTTTACATAGGTTACTTAGCGGCTTTGCAATCTTTGCAATAAGCTTCTGCCACCGGTGCCGAAATTTTGCGGGAAAAAAATCTGCTTCACGGCAGGAAACGCGTCATGTATTGCAAAATTGGTTGGTCAGCCAATCAGGGACTGGAGCTGGTCCTTATGAGGAGTTGGGCATGAGATAGTTGAGTCACGAGCACAATGGCAGACGGACAAAGTTTGGAGACAAGTGAAAAACGGCCTAGCAAAAGAAAAGGAGCTCCTCTGTGTGAGGAGGCAAAGAAGAGCAAAAAGGAGAGTGATAAAAGAAGAGGAAAAACAAGAATAAACCTCAGTCAGGCGTTCAAGAGATGGAGGGAGCTCCGTGACCAAAGAGGCTTCAAAACCCATGTCCAGCTAGCTTTCTTTCTAATGGATCAGTAAGTAACACGGCTAAATGTTAGCTAGACCAGAGAGGACTGGACTGTACTGGCTGCTAGTTCATTCCTAGCTGGCCAGATTGAACGCACATGAGAAGTGCCTTTAATTGAATATAAATGCTACTTAATTACACCGACCTGGCAATTTATCGTTAATTAAAATTATATAACTGAAATGAAAGATGTGTTTTTGTTTATCAATCAGGCCTGCGTTTTGAGTAACAGCTCCCATTACTAAAACAGTTTAAAATCTTCTATCATTAGCCCATATTTATGTTTCTCTTCAGTAGCCAATTATGTATAATGGAGCTCTCATTCATCAAATGTGTCCTTGCTAAAATCACTAGAATCACATGTATGGTCCACAGTGTCCAACAGGCTGCAAGGAAATGCATGTGTAGGAAGAAAACGGGTGGATTGTGATGTTAAAAAAGGCCCCAAAATTTACGTTTTTGACACATATTTAGTATCTATCAAGACACAATATAAAAGTGTGGGAACTGTAACTTTTATTTCACTGTGTCTTGACTTTGTACCATGACAAAATGATGTCATCACGGCCTTATAACTGTCATATTACCATTTAATTTCAACATTCATTGGAGTAAAAGCCTGATAATCTGTGATCCATTACCTCTGATGAATAATCACATGCAGTATACACTAATGCTCTCACGAAGGCAGAGATGTATGTGCTATCCATTAGTATCATATCTTTATTACGGTGATGTAAAGCAGTGATATTTGGGGCTAAGCAGTATCAGTGCATGTAAAGGATGTTTACAGTCTGAAAACAAACCACTGTGGCTGCACTAATCCTCCAGCAGCAGAGATTACTCATCTTTTAGCTACTTTTAGCTCTCGTACTTTTGCCCTCAGTCACCATTATTCTGCTGACTCTTTCAATGTTTTTTTAAAATCCTGTTTCTTCTTGGAACACATTCTCACTCCGCTGCTGTATGTTTCAGTTTTATGAATGTGCAATAATCCTGCACATCACCCCTGATTCCCTGCTAATGCTGCCATGTGCTGTACAGGATGTTGAAGTCCTGCAGCGCAATAAACAGCACTGAACCCTGCAACTGAGAGTCTAGGTCTCTTTTAATTAAAGGGACAGTTCTCACCAAAATCAAAAATACATATTTTTTCCTCTTCACTGTTGAGCTATTTATCAGTCTAATAGTGTGTGCCAGTAAACCCGGAACTCCAACAACAAAAACTTAAGTGAGTTTCAGGTTTTGTTCTACGACATAAAACACGTAAGTAAATACCCTACTTGTGAATTTTGAAACTTTTACGTGTTGTAAAAAAGGCAGTTGCTAACAAGTTGCTCAATACTGAGCTTGATACAAAATGTCATCACCCCTGAACAGACGAGAGTGCTGGCAGTCCGCCATTACAGCTTCTTATTTAGCTTAAACAGTCCGATTTCCCCATTATACAATGTTTTTAAAATAAAGCGTCCAAAATCAGTTGAAAGCTTAGTGGCGGTGACGTCAAGAGTCATGCGACTATGGAGTAGTCATGTAGTCCGTTAAAGCCTAACGTTAGCTTTTCACTTCTGGCGATCACATTTAAGCTTCAAATGCGGTATGAAAGGTGTTCATATGTGAAGATTATCTCGCTGAACAAAACCTGTAAGTATCATAAACTTGTGTTAGCCACAGAGCTTATTTTCTGACATAATCCAAAACGCAATGCAAAAATCACATTCACTTTCTCTTCCGGGAACCAGCGCGATGCTAAACTTCCGGGTTTTGACGTCAGCCCTGGCACACTCTATGGACGAAAGACTTGATGACCTCATGACAGCGTGAGATGTAAACATTAAATGAGCCGTGACTTTAGCTAGCTCAGTGGTGCTAGGTGAGCTAGCAGTAGATGCACGCTTCCTTCTTTGCAATCGCAAGTGCTAATATCGTAGGCAACTGGACTTGCTTGCTTTTCTTGAAGACGTTTCACCTCTCATCCAAGATGTAGCTACTTGGATGAGAGGCGAGAAACACAAGCAAGTCCAGTTGCCTACGATATTAGCACTTGCGATCGCCATGACCTGGATGACTGAGAATCTTCACCGACAAGTTTCCTTCTTTGCAATGTTATGGTTGGGAATAGTTCAATAGAAAAAAATAGTTCCAACATGAAACTGCTCACAACAAGATCTGTGGATTATCTTGAGTGACCAGGTCATGATTTCTGGAAAGAGACTTGGGTGTTGAGTTTTTTAAACATATTTTGTTGGTGCTCTGGGCACCACATGTCGAATGCCATCTCGTAGAAATGTTACAACACCATTTTTTCCTTCTCAATACCGATTCCAGTGCCCAAACTTGTGTATTATCCAATTTAATAATATCAAAAACTACTAAGCCAGTATGGATGTTAAATACTTTCTATCACTGTATGGCATGGCTCAGGTTAAACCCTTTGTAAAACATGAATACTTAGAGAGAATGAATGCCATGTTGCCAAATTGCTGACATTTTGCCAATGGCTAACATTCCACTATTTACCTGACATCAACTCTTCTTTGCTGCTCTTAAACAGTAGTTGCCACAGTGCAACTTGCTGTGCAGATGTGAATTCTACTTCAGAGTTTATTAATAAATTACATGGCATCAGATCAGTGCAGAGATTCACATTTTTGCCAATGCTCTATCCATCATTTTAGGCAGTTAGGGTTATTGGACGCATGTCTGATACCGCTATCAGTGTCAGAACAAGTCTGCCATTTCTCCTATTATATTTGAGAGAAGGCAGGCATCTTTACAGGCAGTATCTCCAACACTTGGCAACCCACGCCGAAACAATCTAGATTAATAAATAGCATGAGGGGTAAGAGGAAAAATATGTGGTTATGATTTGGGGGTGAGCTATCCCTTCAACGTTCTGCAAACTGGACTCTCACTTCTCAGAAGTCTCTCAGAAGTAAAGTTGCTCCGGAGGCAGAATGTGGAGCCACTGATGGAATATCACCTCAGTTTGGGAACTCCAGCTAAATCAAAGTAAGCTACATTTGCTTTGAATTCACTTTCACTGGAGTGTCAGCTGAAGATATGATTTATTTCGCCACTACGCTGCTGTAGAATTCAGTTACGTGAGAAATATGTTCATGTATAATTTACTGTATGTTGTTTTTTAATTTGCTACAAGTTTAGTTTCATGCTTAATTTGAAATACAGACAATAATTTGGACAAAATCAGATATATCTGAGTCTTTAGACCAAAGTCCAGTTAAAAATCTAGACAATAAGTGATAGAGGTGTCACACATTGCATGGCTATTAATTGATTCTGAAGAAAGTAAATTACCACTCTCCAAAATAAAATGTTTCTGTGGCTTATGTGTCCGCCATTAAGATTCCACTCATAATTTGGAAGACGGGTGTCATCAGAGTTTGACACCAAGCTATGTGCCCTCACACTCTCACCTTATCTAACCCCTGGTCCCTCGTGTGTGAGGTTCACTTTAAACTGTACGTAGGCGACATAAATATCTGACTCAAAAGACCGAGCCGGGGAGAGCGGGAACAGGACAGATGAGAAGAGAAGAGGACTGAGGGATCTAGGAAGTAAATTTGTTGTCCGGTAAAGAGGCTTTTGCAAACACAGACAGGATGTAGCAACATTTATGAACGGTCAGTGCAGACTTACTGATTTTGGCTTGGTGGTGAGGCCCAAGTGCTGCTGATCGAACTCTTCTTTCTCTTCCCATGATCCTCTGCTGTCTCCGTTGGATGAAAGGGAAACTTTGAGCTCCTTGACCTGTCCGCTCATCACCTGCACAGGGTCCAGACTCATCTTCACCACAGAGAACCCCCCCTCCCCCCCCCTTTGTGCTCCCACAGGTGCTCCCTACGTATCCTGACCCCTCTGCCTCTGATCAAGACACAATTCTCTTCTTCTGCAAAAAATGAGCACAGTGTCCTGCTTCAGGCATCTATCGAAATACTCCTACATTGATAACAGGCTCACTGCAGTGGTTTGCTGGGCTTGTGAGAGCAGCCAAAGTGTGAAGAGCTCAAGTGTTCACTCTTCCGTCTCCTGTTCACTTGTCTGTATCCTCCCCCCCCACCCTCAAGAGGATTATTGCTCACTGCAACCAATTCCAGAGGACATGAAGGACGCTTGCTGCTCCACCCTCACTCATTCACAACCACTCTCCTCCACTCAGCTACACACTGTCACACATGCAGTCTATCCTTTGTGAGTGCGTTGCCGGCTGTGCAGCAGTCCATCTGCTGCTGACTCTCTCTCTCTTTCCCTGCTCAGTGACCCCCTCCCTCCCTCCCTCTCTGTCCCATTCAATCACTCCCTCAGCTCCCCGGCTTGGCTCATTCCCCTCTGTCATCCCGCTGACCAATCACAGCCCCGCTTCCTTATGCAGCAACGCTCCGCCCCTCACCCTCGCTGTCCCTTGTTGACGGTGCAGTTTGCCCAAGAGGCTCATGGGACGCTCAGGCACACACTGAGTACACAGCAAAAAATAGCCATCATGATGAGCCGTTAGATTTGGAGGCAAATCTTAATTGTGTGTTTTTTAATCAGTGAGATTGGCTGAGATGATTTTGTCCATCAATAGGGGCAAATTGGTTAATAAAGACCACATTAGCAGGTGTTTGTTTTATCTTATTTTTAACACATTTTTCGCAGCATAACACCCGACACCTCCTCTCTCTCTCTCTCTCTCATATTCACTCTGATTTGACTGAGGCAGGTTTAAGTTAACTAATGCACATTTTCACATGTGGTTTTTAGTCTTCCACAGTGGTTGGAAGGTAACAAAATGGACATTAGTAATCACCACAAGTGTCAGCTGGGAGAGATAGTAGGCTGAGAGAGTGAGAGTGAGTCAGGGAGGGGTTGATCAGGGAACGGGGAGTTGAATTAGCCTAAAGGTAGCAGATAATGGATGTAACCTTCATTTAAAACCAAGGTTGCACACCAAGTGTAACGCTAGGCCATTAGTGTCCTTCCTCATGCATGCTGAATACAACACAGTGCCAGGACTAACAGCCACATGCCTTATGGCCTGTTGTCATGACTTATACAAAGATGGCTTTACAAGTTAATTGATCTTTTAATCACAGGGAAATTGATGCTTTTGTCACTTTGTGGTTCAACTCTTTAATGAAAAAGCAACGGGAAAATTTTTTTATTTAATCTGTGAAAACACTAAATCAGTGTGTTTTTTTTTAACAGAAGTTCAGTATTTGAATTTGTATTGTCTCGTAGCGCTGATGCTACCACTGATGCCAAATTACTGCTAAGTTTAGGCTCTTGTGTCTTTCTTGCAAGTGTTGGCGGTGCTTTCTGTGGTTGGCTTTGGCTGCTGGTCGCTCATCGGGATGCAGAAATCAACCCACCAGTCTATAAACTCTCCTCCTGCAGACTTCGAGCTAACATTAGCTAGCTGCTAGCTGGCTGTGCCGAGGTTTTCACATGTAAACATCAGTAAAGCATCCTGCTAGCCAACTTTCGCACCACATCAATTTCCAGTGGGTATCCTCTGAATCACTGAAACTTGGCTAAATCCTGAACAGTGCCATTATTAGACACCTTCTAAGCACGACTTGGACTAGCTCCTGAGTATATAATGGATCTCTTAACACCCTATAAACCCAAACATACCTGTGAGATCATCTGGTCAGCTACATCTTGCTGTTCCCAGGACAAATTTTGTAACTAGAGGGGATCAGGCTTTTGCTGTCCGGACTCCCAAACTCTGGAATGCACTTCCTGTTGAGATATAATAGATAGAGATATATAGATCTGTATCCACTTCTACAAACACAGTTTTAGGATGTCATTTCCATAAGGTCCCAATGTGAAGTATCTGTATATGTATATGTGTTTTTGTGCATATTGTGGTAAGGCTTGTGCACAGAGCATGTGTGTATGGGTATGTTTATGTATGTGCCTATTTGTGCGACACATTTATATATTTACACACATTCATGTTTATTTATTTGCTTTTAACACTTTAACACTATTTGCAGATACCTCTCTGTTTACAGTCTTGCTTCATTTAACTGTTTTTACTGTCTTGTTACAGCTGTGTGTGTGTGTGTGTGTGTGTGTGTGTGTGTGTGTGTGTGTGTGTGTTCTCTGCTGCTGTCCCTTTCCTTGCCCAGGCGTGCTGCACAGAGTTGGGTATAATGCGTTAGAGTACTTCGATTAATTTTGCAGTAATCAGTAACCTAACGCGTTAGTTTGCTGTTTGAGTAATCAAATACTTGAGTACATTTTCAAACAAGACATCAGTTACTTCCGTTACTTTTAGAACGCTGGTCCTTCAGCTCCGAAACAGCAACGGCTGTCGTTTGGTTCTAATAACGGAGATAACGTTAAACCTATCAGTCTGAAAGAAGCCACGGAGCTTGTGACTCACTACGTGGTCGGAGAAATGCTGCCGTTGTCTACGGTGGAGTCTAAACAGGTGGAGTAGGACTCGCTGACAGACATATTTCAGACTCAGGACTTGCATTATGCCTGGTACACGCTACACGCTGGTACTCACCAATTATCCCCGGTCGTCTTTCATGGCGTGTGTGATGTCATCGGGTTATTCTTGCCCTGTTTTTATTACTTTCACTATTATTTGAGTCACTGTGTGTGTTCATGTGCCAGCCGACATGTTGTTGTAGTCACCTAAAAGCGTCAGCAGATGGCAGGAGCTACATTTGAAGCGCCATACGTAAACTATCAAGCTACTGTATCTTCCACAGGAAGTTCTGACAAATGTTTCAGAATAAAAGCCTATTTAGAAAATGGAGGGATTCTCTAGCCGAGGTTATAAGGGGCTTTTAATTTGAAACAAGTGTTGAGTTTGAAATGACGGTGATATGTTAACTTTACAAAGACAACGGAGCGGATAAAAAGTAAATATATAAACACACAGAGGGATTAATAATAATGTCTATAATGTAGTTTGTTTCAAATGAAGCTGGGAGCCTCTGCAGCTGTGGTGAGTAAAAGCCCCGCCGCTATTTGTTAATGTTATTACTTTATGTCCGACCATGAGGATGTACCATTGTTTGCTAGCTTGATGCTAATGACAGTAACGTTAACTCAGCGGGTTGACAAAGTGCCTCTGCTGTTTCACACCATCATTTCCCCCTTTTACTCTGGGTGGTAACATCCCTAGAGGAAATATTAAAACGCTGGGGTGTTGTTGTCATACAGTTGTCTACGGCAGCAGATCGTTGTGTGTTTCTACTGGTCAAAGTGACGGCTGTGATGGGAGAACTGGATCTCAGTGAAGGGCAAGTGGTCCATAACTTTAATTTGGAGACAACAAAATGTTAAGCTGATAAGAAGCACTGGTTTGAACCAGTTTTGTCTGATTTGACCAAAGACAAGATGAATCAGTAGCAGGACACTGTCTCTGAGGCCCCCTAAAGGCACAACACGTTCACTCCGACCTCGTCACATATCGACGTTTGGTCATGGACTTTCCACGTCCACATACAACGTGCAAGGTACCCTGGGTGTGTTGGTTGTGGACGTTCTGGGACACCATGTCAACTTCAGCCTGTTACATGCATTGTCTTCTTTCAAAATACACTTCTGTTTTCACAGGAAATTTAACATTTACTTCAAACATACTAAGTTGGTGCAACACTTTGGTCCTTGTCCTTGTGTAACAGCAACCAGCTGCGTATCATGCCGACGTTAAAGGACGCCTTTTTTCATTGGTGTTTTCATGTCAGAGCACCAACATACACTGTCATGTCTTTTACCACAAAAGTGAAATTGGGGCTCCAGTTTGAGGTTGTTTTCAAAGAGAGAAGGGACAGAGAAAGAATGCAAACTGACTTTGAATTGAAAAAGGTACATGTGAGAGACATGGACCAAGAGAGGAAGGATGGGGGGGCCACAGAGACTGCTCATACACAGGGCCCAGAATTTGGTGCTATAAGCTCATGATAGACCTCTGAAACTACAACATGCCAAAAAACATGTGTACCTTTGAAAATCCCTCCACACAGAGATCTCATGTCTGAGGCGACTTCTTTGTTACCAACTTTCTGTAAGACGCAAACAAGAGGATCACTATTTAAAAACACAGTGACATCTAGTGGATTTTTTAAGTATAACACCTAAATAATAGAATAGTAGAGATAGCCCAGTCAGGTTGAGTTGACTTTAACAATTTTTTTATTAAGATATAGTGACACAAAATGTGCTATACCAAGGCAGAATGTTTAAGGGCTAATGTTACCCTGTGATGATCTACACTTTGTCATAACTTCTGCCACCAGACTGATGATAAGATGAGAAGCCAGAATATTAGCCTCACTTCAGTGCCAAGCAGTGCAGTGATTCATTTCTAAAGTGCACTCATCATTTTTGGAGCACATCTGGGACTCTGATCTGCCAGCACTCAAGGCTGAAAATGAACACTGGTAGAACTTCTTACTTTGTGAACCTGCTCTGTGACTGTCAGACACTTCATTTCCTGCATTCAGGTGAATTTTTATGCACTAATTTATATTGGAAATGTCTTTATGTAAAGGAAAACACAAAAGTCACAGAGCAGGTGAGGATTTAAGATATCAAAATATAAGAGCATATGACGCAGTAAGACTCTTAGGTTTGCTCCATTGCTATCAAATATTCATACTCCTGCTGATCAGTATCTGCTGAGTCAGAGCACACGTAGGAAGGATTTGCTCTTCAGTCTTCTTCCGTTTCAGTAAGTTACTCCTTTAAACGTGCATGTGGCACCTCTTCACCTATTCACATCAATATCACATTAATTACTTTTGATTAATTTATAAACCCCTGGACTTTAATAGCTCGTGTGTTTGTCATGTTCTCAGAGAGAATGGGAGACTTTGCCAAAGAAGAAACTGTGTCAATAATTTGTTAAAGTTACTGATTGGCATATTTTTGGGTCATTGTAGACCACCATGTCAGTATGCTAAAGCTAGCTGTTAGCTCAAAGCACCGCTGTGCCGAGGTACATCCCCTCACAGCTGCAACTATGGCTGTTTCTTCTTGTAGTACATTTATATTTGATCATAAAAGCTGAGTGTTGTGTTGAGGTCAGAGATATTTTGGCTGGTAACAATAACCTTGAATAAGTTTTCAAATAAAGAACATTTTGTGACATCAAATAGTTACTGATATCATTATAAAAGTATAATAGGAAGTTGAAAGCATACTGTACTGTATGAAAATATTAGCTCTAATATAATTTATATCATTATTAGTTTAAGTGACACTACTTTTGTTGCAGCAGCTCTTATCTTTATCTTATATCCAGTTGGACAGTACTGTGAGCACGACTGTTTTAATGAGACACAAATAAGACAGCTATACAGCAACAGCCATTATAGCTATACTACAGCTATAATAACTGTTGACGCATGAACCTTGTCTGGTAAACACCCATGTCCTTTAAATGCCATGCCCCAGATTGTGATGCAGTAAGAGAAAGCTCTTACACCTTTCCAGCCTTAGCTCAAGTGGAAATAACCCTGATGACGTCATCAAGGTTTTTTCTCAGACTTTAGAAAATACTATATGTGCAAGAAATGAATGGACTGTTGCATGTGATCTGAGCATTGCATACAGGTCATTTCACTTGATATATCTGGGCCAATTAACAAACTCAGATTGTGTTTAATTCAGAAAGTTTGGGGCTTTTAAATAATTTGATACCTCCGACTCTCACAATGAGTAGGGAGCGGAGTAGAAGTAGGAGGACGAGGGTAATGCTAGCAGCACTAGCATTTGTGGTAATAGTTGTCGTGGGACTTTTCGTCTGTCCTCTGCCCATTCATTAGTCTCCACTCGTCTACACAGGGACAGCTGGACATTTGGAGATACTGCTGTCTGGTCATGGGCCAGTGTGATGTGACTCAGTGAGGGTACATGTGTTGTTTTGCAATCGAATGCCAGTGTCGGTCACCCTTGAATCACCACAGAGTCATTTAAGATTTTTCCACGTATGTCTTTTCCTTTCCTCTCTCTGCTGTCTTTCACTGGACACATGATGCTGTAAGGGCACAAAACAGCTGACATGTTCACAGTCTTTGCAGAGCCTGTCAGTGACATGATGTTAGAGTCGAGTGTGGCCGAGCTTACAGCCCCATCCTGTGGCCACTCTGTGAACTGCACTTTTTCTGCTTGACCTCTATTGCTGCAGTGTGATTCACTGTGCCTCTGCTGCTCAGTCTCTGTGTGCGCATTTGTGATGTTTGGTTTTCCACTGAGCTGAAGCCTGATGCAGCGAAGCTCAGAATAGGTTTATATTGATCCGTGATGGATGGACGGATGGATGGAGAGGGGGGAAACAATGGTATAGCCAGCACAGTTTAAACAGAGGAATGAACTGAAACTAGAAAGCAAATACCCAAAATTGATTTGTAAATATAAAATATGGATTCATTCATATAATGTTTAATCGTGTCTTTATTCATATTATCTCACTGCAATCTTTTGTCACACCAGGAAAACACATAAACTCAAACGATAGCTTAAATTGAGCAGTATTCTTCTTTAACATTTGAAAAACAGAAGATATATTTGATTTTTCAGAACAGAAAGTCTCTGTAAGTGTTTCCGGCTCTCGTGGGTGGTAAATGTCCATATTAATTCATAAAGCCAAAGCGTAATCTTCATGAGTCACTTCATTGTGTTCAATTATTTCTTCATTGCAGATACCAGAGGGAGGATTAATTTCCGCAGTCATTAAGTTTCACTGTTAAATTACGACTCTATGTGTGTGTGTGTGCATGTTTCCGTATAAACATGTGTAGTGATACAGGCATGAGATTTTGTGTTTATGTGCTCGTCTCCCTGCCTCGTGGCCTCAGCATGGTTACCATGAGAACCGAATGGTGACATCATTGCAGCAGTGTGACATCATTGCTTGACGGTGACTCATACTCTTGGCTCAATGTTGTGTGTGTGTGTGTGTGTGTGTGTTTAAATGTGTGAAGATGCGATGGGAGGAAACACACAGACCGAGGCAAGACGACAACAACTCTCGACATCCATGTGTTTTATTCTATGTAACAAAAATAATTACAATGTCTTTGTTCTAGGAGCCTAACAATATTGAAAACAAAAAGAAAAAAACAAAATCATCAGACGGGACAGATTGACATTTACAGAAACATCATAGAGAAATGTTAAAGAATAGAATTATATTGCACAACCGAGCACAAATGATCCCCTGTCAAAGTAAAAGTAGAATATCCGCGTTCATTTTCACGTCACAGCTCACTGCATCCGTCCACAGCTCTCTGAGAACCGATGAGCTGCATCACATGAAGCATCACTTCATGTTAAACTCCACCTGATGCAACCACAGCAATAATATTTCAGTTCCCTCTCGCAACATCATCCCCATCTTTGGCACATAAAATCTACAGAGTAAATATTGAATTTTGTCAAAGTAGTTTTGAATCAGACGAACATCAGATGGCAATCAAAGCAGCAAAACAAAACTCATTTGTGTCTGCGATCTTAGGGGAGGAAAGTCAAAGTGTCTCTCTCACTCTAACCCGCTGCTAATTAGGATGGACAGAATCTAATCAGCGGAGGAGTGCGGAGATCAACACATTGTGGAGCCACTTTGTTAGCCAATCTTCTAATCAAAGTGTTTTACTGCATACCGCTCAGTGTAAAATAGGATGATTAATCAAGCCTTTGACGGTAACACAGTGAGTCAAAACAAGACACGTGAGGCTGCATGGGTGACTGTCTGTACACTGCAAACAATTTGCAAGACCTTCATTCAGGTTATGTCGACCGTAAACTTGTTTTTCTTGAAATAGGCGCCCAACATCTGCCAGTGGAATGAGATAATCTAACGTGAACAAAGTGACAATGTAAGCAAAGCCCAAGCTGCATTAATACTTTTTTTATGTTGGGGTCTGCAGAAAAAAACAAAAATAAGTTTTGGCTTTTATCACATTCTACATTTTTTATGGTGAATAGAATTGTAGATTCACCTAGATTCACTTCTCACCCTTCAACAAATATAATCAAATTCGACTCTCCTTTTACCTCTGTTTTGGTCTCCACCAACTCCTGAGGGCATTCAGGGCTCTTCAACTGCTAAATTCTCCACTACGTTGAGTACCTAGCTGCCACCATTGTGCATCTGGCAGGTAGTGGGTTTATTACAGCTTTCCCACTGACAGCAGTCTGTTGTGGCCGGAAGAAGCAGCTGAGAAGAACTGCAAGGTTGGGTGATAATTCTATGCAGCTTTCTCACATGTAGTCATTTGATGAATTGTTACTAGGAAAGATATTATTAGTGCAGCTTTAAATATCAGGATTCACCCAATAACATAATAAAATCTGCACGAAACAGTTTGCTGTAAGTGACAAAGACCCCATTTACACCTTGGATTAAAATGTGTTTGGGTGATGTGGAAAGTGGAAATGCAACACACAGAGGGCAGATTGTGATCCGATCGGAAACCACGTCTACAGGTGCTCAGAGACGCACTGTGACCAAATTGAACACAAGTGTAACTGCAGATGTAACTTCTAACTTTGTGGGCTGGGGTGCGTAATCGTGCCAGACTGTTTCCAATCAACGAGCTAGAAGCAGCCGTTATTAGTTTAGTCCAGTTTGGTCCTAGCAAAACTTGGCGATTCACACCGCATTTCCACTTACATATGTGACTGGTGTCCTTTGACCAGTACATAAAAGGATAATGCCTCTAGTGTCCAACACAAGGAAGGGAATTTATTAACAGATGAACAGAAACCTGCTAGAAACTACCTGTAGCCATGGGGGAGAGGCTAATTAAAAAGACGTATGAGCGGCTGAATGAGTCATAATGACAATCTGATTGTGTATAATTTAAACCATATTTTAGCAGAGTAACGTTATTCAGATTCACAGTGTGTTCAATGAGTTCTTTTTAATCAAACAAACTCACTTCATGATCAAAACAGGCAACTGAATTGAAAGAAATAGCCTGTTAGCTAGTTAGCAGCCTGTTAGCTAAGCTAGCACACTGTCATCTGGTCTCTCCAAAGTCCACCACAAAAGTAAAAATTTTTGAACGCGATCGAGGCAAATTTCAGACCGAAATAGTACAGAGGGGAGGAGTTTCACAGATTCCCATAGGAATGAATGGACCTCAGGTTGACTCATCTCCCTGTAAGTGGAAACGAGGCGTCCGGCTGTTCTCATGCACTTAGTTAGTACATTTTCCTACCAACAGCAATGCACCCAAATTCGTAAATATCCCACATAATCACAAGCCAGTAATTTGTGTACATCCAAGTATTTGGGAAGGCTGGGATTACATGATCAATGCAGTGATGGAAGTGAAGAACGAAGTGCCCCCGTAAGGAGGCAGGTTGGGGTGGCAGATGGTCACAAAACATAGGACTTTGCCCAGGAGACAGGTGTTGGGAACCGTGTCAACCTTCTGTGAACTTTAAGTCATTCTAAACTGTGTCCTCGCCATGTTTCTTTCTCTAAATCTATGCTCCGTAACTTTGCGTTAAATACATAGCTTTACTATATGGCTGTCACGTCATTCGTGGGGTGCTAATTCGTAGGATATCACACAAACTGTTGTATTAGGATACATTGGACAATTCATATCCCAACTGAGCCCTTTATAAAGCGATGGCTAAGTAAATAATGGAGAACAGCCTCAACCATTTGGTTGTTTGAGCTGGACAGAGTGATCAGATCTCAATGTGGACACTGGAGACACATATTAATACCATATGTAATCGGGTTAAATCATAGTTGGGTGAAATGGATCTAGATCTGGATACTAACTGTATTTTAATGCTAGATGTAAAGGGGGTCCAAGATGTCAAACACACTGGTGCCTTTTGTTTTTTACTTCCACACTTTGCTTAATTGTACTTTCACATAAGAGATCTTTATCACATAAATTCAATTACATTTCTGAAAAGGCTAAGCCTCTTTCATTTATATTGGGTTATAATTTAAAAAATCCAATCAGATTTACCCTGAAAAAAGGTGACATTATCTAACTTCACCCACAGATGTGTGCACTTGTGACTGTAACACTGAACAAGGACTCATCAAGTTGTTTGCATCATATAATGTTGTCAGCTACAATGTCAGAGTAAACAAAGCTGTACAGTTGCGGAGTTGTTGTGAGGCGTGACATTATACCTCCAACCACTGGGTGACACTGTGACACAGTACAGTTTTTTATTTATCACTGGCACCCCTCTCCATACACCTCAGGCTTCCCCTGCCAACAGCCCCCCTCCCCTTCCTGTCATCTCAGTCATATGGTTAAACCTAATATCTATGAGAGTATTACTTGTTGAACTGCAACAGTAGGCTACAGCAAACGAAACGACACGTCCCATATTGGAGACAGTACAAACCGTATACCAGCGGAGCACAAAAGCAAGTGTAGGTGTGGGCAATAATACTCAGTGCTTCAGTGTGAGGGTTTACACTCAGGTCTTTACAAAGTTAAACTAGACTGAGGCATCTCTTGTTACACAAATGATACAAATACAAAACACATGCGAACACTCGCAAAAGTGTCCCGACATACAGCGCACACTGAGCTTTCACAAGCACTCACAGGTATTACTCACACTCACTTTATCACACACTCTCTCTCATACACACAGACACACACACACTCACACACAGTAGCTGTGTCATCATATGAAATTAGGTCTAAGCTAGTGGTACATTTACATTTACATATTATACTTGTTTATATTCATAAATACGATTACAGTCGTATCTTAATGTACATGTAGTTTATCATTACATTATCGCACAAAGGAGGCTCACTCTTTCGCTTGAGGGAGGGAGCATGTTCATTGGCTGGGTGAGAAGGAGGAGATTAATCTGATTTGCTAACAAAAGGGAAGTCATTTTTTTTTGCTGCAATGCAGAGATGTCAGAAAGTCAAGATATTTTTTAACTGATCCACAAGAAAAAACTGACCCAAGAGTCAGAGTTGTTAATACGGGACTTGTGAGATACATGAAAAAGTGTTTTTTAAAGTTGAGTAGTTCTTTACTGAGTTAACTCACCTTAAAGTATGAAATAATGTATTGACTTCTCTAAATGCTGACAGAGGTGCTAAATGCTTATGCACAAGAAAGGTGCTTCACTGCCTCTTTCCAGTTTCCAACACAGTCACCATAAGAAATGTTGGCATTGTAAAAGTTATCTGCAAACCACACATACGTTACATTTGTACGTTTGGGGGTTGAGGGGATGGTGGATGGCATGACACCTCAGCGAGATGCCTGCCAAGATGCAGACCACTGTTCCAGCCCAACAACAAAACTGGCTGTTGTACTATGAGACACTGCTGCATTTTGAACAGAAATTGTGCGACCAAAACCAGCTATTTCTTAGCCAGACACCACTGCATTTAAAAAAGAAATTGTGACTCCAAACCAGCTGACACCACCGCCTTTCAGGTGGCGACTTTGCCACCAAAATCAGTTTTCTTTTTAGTGAGATACCACTGCATTTCAAGCAGTGATCATGCCACAAAAAAATTGCTTTTTAGCCAGATATCAGCAGCATTTCCAGCAGCGACTGTGCCACTGAAACAGCCTTTTATTTTTAGCAAAACATGGTTGCATTTCAAGCCGCGTTTGTTCCATAACACAGGCTGTGTTTAATGAGTCTTTGCCGCATTTCCAGCTGCATTAGTGCCACCAAAATTGGTTGTTTTGTAGTGAGACATCGCTGCATTTCCAGCGTGACTGTGGCAACAAAACCAGCTGTTTTCAGTGAGACACCGCTACATTTCAAGCTGTGATTGTGCCACAAAAAAACAGCTTTTTAGCCAGATATCAGCAGCATTTCCAGCAGTGACTATGCCACTGAAGCAGCCTTTTATTTTTAGCAAAACATGGTTGCATTTCAAGCCGTGTTGGTCCCACCACAATCAGGTGTTTTATCAGTAAGTCACTGCATTTCAAGGCATTTGTCCCACAACACAGGCTGTTTTTAATGAGTCATTGCTGCATTTCCAGCTGCGTTAGTGCCACCGAAAGTGGGTGCATTTCCAGCGTGACTGTGGCAACAAAACCAGGTATTCATAAGTCAAAACATGATCTTTTCCCAAACATAACCAAGTGTTTTTTTATGCCTAAACACAACCATGTAACCGCTGCATAACATCATACAAATGTTACATATCCATGATTTGAAGAAATGTACAATACCAGTATTCATTCTGGTGAATGGGTTGTAGTGTCCCTGCTTGCATGTTGCCCTCTTTCAGTCTTTGTGACGGATATCAGAGTGGTCTCTCATCCAACTCTAAAGATGACATAAAATTAGCATCTAAACAAAGGGCAATATTTAAATAATCCGTTTAGAGAAATCCTGTGGCTGACCCCTTGTTTGCCCCGATGTTTTAAAATAATCCAATGGAATACATGATTACAAACTGCAAGCTGGTAATTACTGACAGCATTACATTTTCCAGCTATCTGCCATCATTAACATTCACAAACAGGTAAGCACGTGCACACACACACAGCATCCAGGCCTCCTCGTCAACCTTTTGCTCTTTTTCAAATTGATTTTAGATCTGAGCTGAGTTCAGCAAAGTTCCTCTCCCTCCACCTATAATCAAAGCACTTCCTCTCTGACATTTAGGGAGGAAGAAGACAAAAAGGGGGGAGAGCAGGACAGTGGGAGAGGAAGAGGAGAGATAGCTATTTCAGCTTTTCATGTGAAACAACAATGAATCACAGAGGCAGGTTTGGCCTTTCTGAGAAATACCGTTTGTGTCATACGGTCTGCAATTACTGTCCTGATTATGCCCACTCCACACTGTTCTAGTGGCTCCTTCTGGAGCTCAAATTGCTGGTCTTAGAGGAGCGAGATCACGTTTAAAATTATTCTGAGTTAGCTGGTAAACACAAAGCTGATTATTCTTTTTTAGGTGCAGACACAATTTAAATTTATCCAATGCACAAATAGCAACTGTAATAATGTAGCAGTGTAAGATCTCATTAAAATGCACTTAAAGTCTCCACTATAATTAAACCTGTTAATGAAATAATTACTTAAAATATTAATTACCTATGATCTATTACAGCTAATGAACTTAATCTAATAATTACTACTGATCAAACAACTCCTAAGAATAAGTTATTGCATTGTTATCAAATCATATTAGTGATATTTAATTACACAGGTTACTTCTCTAAAACATTGAAGGCATTGAAAACCTACCAAGTTACAAAAGTTTGTTATTTCTACTGAGAGATTTCTGTCTGTGCTGTTTTCATAATGCTCTCCTCAGTGTTTTGGAGTGGGTAGCTCACTGTTTGAAAAAGGTGAAGTCTCTTCTGTACGCCAATAACAGATTAGCGACATTTGAATCAGAATATGGTGACAGTTGTGGGTGTTGTTTTCTTATCTTGCCAGGTCACTGTCTGTCAAATTTGATCAAATCACACCCACACACTCCTGATGAAGCAGGATGTTTCAGAGTTTGGATGTTTAAGTCTTTAGAAAACGTAAGGATGTTATTTTCTAAACTTCAACACTGGCTTATTTAGTCATGAAAATCAACTGAACTTATATAAAGAAGTTCTTAAATGTCCCCTCAAGACACGTTTTAAAACATATAAACTCAAATGTTAGGTTAATATAACAATGGCTTGGTTTTACATGGGACAAAGGTTAGTAAGTTCATAAGTCATAGGTGGCGTAATTTAAGGTCCCGTTTATACGATTTCAACTGAAAACGGTAAACTTTAGTTGCATTTGGGCTGATCGTTTACGCGGCAGCAGCGTTTTGGGTACCTGAAAATGCAACATTTTGAAAACGGGTTCCAGAGTGAAATTCTTTGGAAACAGCACCATCTCCGTTGTCATGTAAACTTGCAATATGCGGTTCCTCTGAAAACGGAGACTTTTCGCACATGCGCATTACGCTTCCAGTCACCAAAGTCGACCATCACAACAACAATGGCGGACTCCTAAACTCTGCTTATGCTGCTGACCCTATTGAATTTATCAACGCTTCCCCATCATAGTGTAGATTTACTGTAGCAACTCCACCTCATCGTCCGTCCAGACAAACGTTCGTGCGGTTGCCATTTTGTTTGTTTATACATCGCCGCTCTGTAGATGAAAGCGTAAGTGCCACACCACCAACTACTGGCCTGGCATGTGTATTGCAGCGTTTTTGGTCATTTTTGCGGATCCATGTGCACAGCGATTGTTATCAAAACGTTGTCGTCTAAACGTGGAACTTTTTTCAAAACGAAAATGCGAAACGATTCTGTTTCCCGTGGATCGTTTCCGTGTAAACATGGCCTAAGTTAGAACATTGTGGAATTGTGGTCTCTGAGTGTAAAGTGTTGCCACGTTAATTGAAGGCCTGGTGTGTCTCTTAAAAATGCTAAAGGTTGCCTTTGGCGTCAATATCGCACACCGATGGGTGTGACAAAGAGCGGGCATTTGACACCCTAGAAATAAGAACAGGCTTTCCATTCACAATGGCTAGCGTTAGTGTTGGGGAAACATCAGACAGATTCAACCATACATGTTCGAGCCTCAGTCAGACCCAGATGTAGAGTCTCCTGTGCAAGAAAATCTACGATGAGCAGATGCACTAGATTGGGAAGTATAGTTAGCAACTTTTACCTGTTTGTTGTCTGTTAGCTTGTAAGCTAACTGGCAGTGGCTGACACAGCGTTTTTGGATGTGAAACATACAATAATAACATCTGCTACGATGTTACAGTGTGTTCACATTGATCCGGTTAGCATCCAAAAACTGCACCCTCTATAATGTTTGCTGTCAAAACAAACTTGCCGGTGTTGTATCAAAGTCTGTTCCCCATCGATATACGTTTCTCGTATTAGACAGCGACTGGCTTTTGTATTAGCGAGGTACCTAATCTAGTTAGCATATGTGTGAATCTTAGATTTTTGGGAAGTGCATAGACAGTAGAGGAATGCGGAACTAACTAACTTTGCACTCATCAGGCTGTTCTCATAAACTGTTTGAAAGTTCTCCTATGATAAGTAATGCACCCACATTAGTACAGTCCGACGTTATCATGAGCCAGTTATTCGTGCATAACTGCTGTATTTTGGAAGGCTGTGATCACGTGACCAACGCACTGACAGGAGTTAAGGAGGAAGATGTTGCTTGTAAGGCGATAGGTTGGGGTGGTGGATGGGTCACAAAACACAGGACTTTCCCCAGGAGATGGGTGTTCGGAACTTTGAGTCATTTTAAGGTACGTCCTAAGTATGTTTATTCCCTAACTTTACGTTAAGAATGTAAAGTCATTCATGGGGCGCTGATTTATAGGATGTCAGACGAACCGTTCTATGAGAATACGCTGCACAGATAAAGGTCAACATAGGCAAGATCAGGCATTTTAGTGGACATTTACGTCTGAAAAACACGTTTGAGAGCGGGGGGACTTTTAGATTTGAAACCAAGTTTCAACCACAGTGTGTTAAATTTATAAATTTTCAACTTTTGTGCCCTCAGGTGTTACTAAAGAAACACAGGGAGAGCACTGCATTGCACTGAAAACAACACAGATCAGAAGATACTGTAATTACATAAAAAAAAATTACTCACAGTGACTTTAATCATAACAAGCTGACGTCAAGTTGATATTTTATAATATAAGTAAAGTGAAGTTGAATGTCACATGTTAATTTCCTGTTGCCTCAGCACACTGGAACTATAGCTGACATTCAAATAAAGAGAACACGTTCACTGCTGGACAAAGCCCAGATTAGATTATGTGGAGGACGAGGCTTAATTCTAACCTAATTACATGTCCTTTTAATAAAACACATGTAATCATTTTGATAAAATATTGATTTTGTCGGTGCGTGTGGAAAAGCTTTAGGCGCAGCCAGAAGTCACTGAGCAGCACATCAGTATGCTTCGCCATGCTGCTGGAGGCAGCCGTCTGAGACATTCATCACCTGTCTGCCTCACACTCAGAGGGCAAAGCGTGCGGACACCGTGCTGTAATCTATCGGGAAATACTTTTCTTCAAGTGCCATCCAACTGGCTGTGGATTTGGCTGCTGAAGAACAAATTAATGCAACAGCACACACACAGACACACACACAAGCGGAGGGGGCAGTTTGATCTGGGCTCATGAAGTGTACTTTGCTCCTAAAATATCCACACACACACTCTCACTTGTTTACACACATATGAACACCATAACACAAGCTCACGCACAGCTCACGCTATTGTTCATTTACATAATTCTCCCTCTATCAGCAGAACGTTTGCTTTTGTCTTGTGGCTCTTGATGGGCCGAACAACAGGCCCTTTGTTGTTCTAATGCCATTCCTTTCTTTCAAACTATCCCATGGTGCACAGCACCCAACACTGGCTGTGCAGTGTGACACTGGCATTATGAGTGCTGGAATTCACACTAATCTGACATTTCAGGAAATATGTTTGTTTGCTTTCCTGACAAGAATTAGATGAGTAGTTCACTCTCATGTCTGTGTGGTTAAGTATAACGCTGGAACCAGGAGATGATTAGCTTAGCATAGGATCAACACTGGAAAAGAGGAAACCGCCAGCCTAGCTCTGTCCAGAAGTTAAGCAAAAATCTGAAGCGTAAAAGCAACAAGTTGCAGTTACACCAGGGGCTAAACAACTCGTTCTCATTCCCAGAATGTCAAATTAAGATGCTTTGCCCCTCAGCGTCTCATACGGACGCACAGGGCACCCTTTAGCGTCTCTATGTGTCGCACAGCGAAAACACATTGTTAACACGTGGTTAATGTGAAATGGTCGTGTTTAGGTTCAGGCAAAAACTATTTTTTGATAGATTTAGAAGAAAGATCATGTCTTGGATTGAATAAGTACGTTTGTTACATAAATCAACACCTTAAAAAAATACTTAACATAGACTTTCCTCCCTCTTGCCCGACACAGACTTTCTCATGCTTTATACTACATCAGTTTCTCTCAGTCTCAGGTATCATCACAGATGGGTTTACACTGGAGTTAGTTAAAAGCCCAGTGAGTCTCATAAAGATGCTAAAGGGTGCTTAAATGGTCAACGTTATCACACACAGAGGGGTGTGACAAAGTGTCCGTATTTGACCGCCTGGGGAAGAGAACGAACTGGTTGTAAGTCAGACTGTTTCTTGGCCGTAAGCACTGACTTTCCAAAGTCCAGATGTCATCGTGGCTTTGCCGGAAACCAGCAAGGACTCCACAAAACCTCCAGGAACAATATATAACACGTTAGTGGCATTTCAAGATGTGTATGGGCAGACTTCTTTACTCCTGAACAGAACTGGGATAACTGGCTTCCCTGTTTTCTTAATGCTAAGCCAAGCTAATCGTCTTGTGACTGTAGCTTTGCATTTTACAAATATGATAGCGGTATTAATCCTCTTATCTAACCCAGACAGAAAACAAATGAGCATATTTTTTCATGGCCATTTAAATCCATGTTCATTTACATAATTCGAAAACAAACTGCTTTGTTATCATATCTTTGGCGTTTAAGACTTTGATAAGGTTGGGCAAGCTATTCACTATCATACAAAGGAAAAAGTTGGTAGAAATAGGACAAAGGTGCAAGTAACCTCTGCACTTAAATCACCCCGCAGTATATCAGGCTGCAGGGTGCTGGGGGAATTTCCTCTTTTCAAAAATCATCAGAGTGGATTTGTAAGGACACCCAGCTACACTGAGGCATAAGTGCTGCAGGAGTGCACTGCACAGCAGGACAGCCTGGAAGAAGAGAATGGCATCAATCAGGGGTCCACTGTGTTCTAAACATGGCTCTCTGCCTGTCATCACTGCCTCAAAAAAAGGAATAAAGCTACCCTACCTCCTCCTCCTCTTCCTCCTCCTCCTCCCCAAACTGCGTCCCTCCCTGTCTCCCCCAGCCTCTCTCTTCTCTCATCCTCCTTCCCTCTCTTGTTTCAGTTCAGCTCTTCTCCCATCCCTCCCCTCCCTCCCTCTGTTTCTCCACTCATCCCTCTCTCTACTTCTGCATGTCACACTGCAGCAGTAGCACGATGGAGGGGTCAGACTTGGCGGCCTCTTTAAACTCTTCCAGGGTGATCTCGTCATTGTGGTCCTTGTCCATCTTGGAGAAGATCTTGTCCACGCGCTGCTGTGGGGTCAGCCCGTCCTCGTTCATACGCATCATGATTACAGTGCCGACCATCTTGTAGATGGCCTGCAGAGGAGGAGAGGAAGACAATCAGACATTTTGTCAAGAAATGATTTCTTGTACAGGAACCAGTAAACCCTCCCCCTCACAAACACACATACCTCAATGATCTCCAACATCTCCATGCGTGTGATCTTTCCATCCCCATCCAGATCATACATGTTGAAGGCCCAGTTGAGTTTCTGCTCGAAGCTGCCCCTGGAGGTGATGGACAGGGCGCAGATGAACTCCCTGAAGTCGATGGTCCCGTCACCGTTCTTATCAAACGTCCGAAACGCGTGCTGAGCAAACTTTGAGGCATCACCGTAAGGGAAGAACTAGGGAGGGAAAAGTAAGACAAACAAGGTGACAGTTACATTGTGCAACGCTTCATGACAAACCCTGCTGAGGTGCATTATGGGCAATGTAGGATCCAGTGTTTCTGGAGCTTGACCTCTGCAAGGGACTAAAGGTCAGGATAGCTCAACCTCTGTTTCATCGATCTCAATCCGTCTCCTGTGACTTTACTAAAGGGTAATACTGCAGGTTTGACCCTTTACAATCCCAAGTTAAGTCCCAGATCAAGAGTGACAAGTCCCAAGTCCTAAACTTTCATTTTCAAGTCCTAAACCAGTCATAATGTGCTCTTCACCAAATGTAATGCCATTTTAACAACAGAGTAGTTATATATTAAATTCACAAAAACCATGAATGCTTTCTAAGATTTGTATTTATTTGTTAAAACAAACTCACGTTTTGTATACTGTACATGTTTTTTGTATGTGAATGAAATCATACTTACATACCTGCCAACACTCCCGATTTATGCGGGAGTCTCCCTATTTTTAACCCTTTCTCCTCCCCTGCTACCGATTGGTAATTTCTCCTGCTATTCTCCCGATTTCATGGCGATATGAGTCAAATTGATGTTTTGTGTGTCGTAACACCTGGCAACCCAACCCTTTTCTAGTCACTTGCCACATCAGCAAGTACCACGTGTTTTGCAAGCTATGTCGGGCAGACCTTAGTGTGGAACATGGCGGGAAAAACGACATTAGCAAACACGCTAACCGCAGCAAACACACACAGGCAGTGGAGGCACAGAGAGGAACAGCTAACATCGTTCTTGCTGAGAGGTGTGGCGGAGGCTGATAAAGTTACGAAGGCAGAGGTACAAATGGCAATGCTGGTCACAATGAACAACATCTCATTTTCATTATGCGATGACTTCAGCAAAACTGTTGCAGACATGTTTCCTGACTGTGCAATTGCTCGGAAATATGTGTCAGGGAGAACCAAGACTACACAGCTCGTGAAAGGTAAGATCTGTGATTTTTTATTTTGACTTCATCATTGAGGGGGTACCTATACTGATTAAACGTAATTGCTTTACAGGGTGGAAATGACTATTTTGAATTTAAAAAAAAATATCTCAGAAAATCTCCCTTTTTTTAACAGCCCAGTGTTGGCAGGTATGTCCTTGGTAAAAAAAAATCCAACTGGTGCTCAGTAACATGCCTTAGGTTTTTCATGGTTTCTCCTGTAACTTGATTGGATGCTGTGAGATCAGGAATTAAAGTGATTTGTGGCATACTTTTTAAATGGGCTAATAATTTTTTAATCTTTGGGCTTGAGAGAAGGTATCAAGTATTTTCAAGTCAAAAGACTCAAGTCCAAGTGAAGTCACGAGTCAGTAGCTATGTTTCCAACCAAAAGTGATTTGAATCATTGGGATATAAGCATTAATGCGGACTTTGGTGAAAACTACGAACTCGCGCGAGTTTTCCGCAGAACCGGAAACAAAACAAGTCTCACAAGTCATTCTTCTTCTTCTACGTTTTCTGGCGGTTGTAAATGCATTACCGCCTTCCCGACCCAGAGTGTGGATATCACCATGGAGAGAGGTGCGCTATGTCAGACTTAATTCAAACATAACTGTTTCCATCCCGTTTTGCGAATCAACATTTTTTCAAATCAACCAAAACCTGGCTAAAGCGAGCGTATTTTAGTTTGTGGGAATCAGGGGATTTTAATTTTAATTTTGGCGTTTCCATCATAATTTTCCGATGCGATACTTCTAGATGCGCATCTAAACAGGCTGATGGAAACATGGCTATTGGTGTTTAAGTCCAACTCAAGTTGCAAGCGATTTTTGATTTTGTCAAGTCGAGTTTAAAGTCATCAAATTTGATAGTGTGAGTCCAACTCATTTTAATCAAGTCCACGCCTCTGGTTGTGACCGACAGGAGCTAGTCTAATCATAAACACGTTGTTTGTTGAAAGACATATTTCAGAGTTAAAGTTTGATAATTCTTGTTTAAAACATGCAACTGACTCCTAATGCAGGTGGAATTTTAATCCTTTTTCTACCACGTATCTGTGGCCAGGTACGTTTACAGCCTGATACTAGGATACAAAATCGCATCATTTAGTTTATCGTTCACAGTGACAGATTGCTTCCTGCAGTTGGTTTCTTGTAAGAGGATAAAGAAAACTGATTTAAAAATATCTTTAACCCCTGTGCATCTATGAAAAACAGTCAGCGTCTATATGGTGCTGTGTCATCTCAGATGCGCCAGAATGTTCTGAGAATGTTTAAGGCATCAACAGAGTCACAGGCTGTATTAGAGGCTCCGCCCCCTCTCTATGCCCCAAACACAGGGCGATTAGTCAGGCATGGTAATGTAAGCTTTCTATGTAACAAGCCCACGATGCTCCGAGTAACTTTTTTCATTTTATATAACTATGGGGACAATTTTAACTGCAGGCTATAACTTTGAAAAAGACCGTAACCCTATTTATTGCTACATGATCAACTGCCATGATGTAACATCCTTTGCTTCATGCTTCTTTTCATGCGTCCCCTTCACCCTCACCTTAACATAGAGCTGCTGAAACTCCTCCAGGTTGAGGATGCCAGAGGGACAGTCTTTGAGGAAGCCTTTGTACCACTGCTTGAGCTCTGCCTCGTTGAATTCGGTGTTCTTGGTCAGGTCATCCAGAACCTCCGGAGCCAGCTTACTGTTGTGTTTCCCCATGATGCTTCACCTCTCTGGAGGGAGGGGGGTCACAGAGACAGACAGAGAGAGAGAGAGAGAGAGAGAGAGAGAGAGAGAGAGACAGGGTGAGCACGCAGGTGAGGAGGTGCTAGACAGAGCACAGCAACAGCAGTAATGCTCCTGTTGTTGCAACAGCACAGGTCTCAGAGGACGGATGCATCATCTGTCTCATGCTCCGAGTCCCACAGGTTTACTCTGAACGTGGAAAATCTGCCTTTAGTCTTTGTGCAGCAAACACTTGGAATTATCTGTGACGCATTCTCAAGATCAGCACTCTCACTACCCTGGGACAACTCAAGATAATATCTCAAACCCCTCCACCTCTGTGTGCGATTGTTTTCACTCGGGATTGTCCTCTGTGATTTGTTTAACTGCATATTTTTCTGTATCTTTGCATCATTCCAAATGAGAGGGACCTCAATGATCTGAGCTTAAATAAAAGCTGAAATGAATATATGAATGGAAAACAAGGGATTGCAGACGAGTGACAAATTAAAGGACAACCTGAATAAATAGACAGAGAAACATATTAGTTGCAGATGCTTCCACACCGGTGCACTGCATGGGAAAATGAAGCGATTAAAATCTAATCATGCTCTGTGACATCTATAACAATGATTTGTCACCAGATCTCAAGACAACTGCACACCTACAGTAGATTCTGAATTGAAATAATTTGTGTGAATTAATCGCATGTCAGTTTGAAGATAAGAATCCATTTATCTCTATGAGCCTACCCACACTAAATCCAAATCTAGTCTCTCCAAAGCAAGAGACTACTATAGCATATAGCATGTCGCATACTCACTTGGGATTTTAAGGGCTGCAACAATTTCTCATTTTTGAACCCAACAATCTTGCAAATAGTGAGCTCACATCCCCAGTCTTTGCGAAATCTTATAGTCAGCATTGTTTTTAGATGTGAGAAGGGGTCAAACTTTAGTCTTTTAAAAACCCTTTCAAAGTATTTTAGTGTATGGGGGCACTACATAATAATCCCTTATGATGCAGCATAGATTTTTTTGAATTAAATTTTACTCACGACAGGTGGGACCAACTCATCGTTTTGCAAGTCACTAGTAAGTTTCAAGACTTTGCGCTTAAGCCCCAACACTAAACTTTGGGTTTCGAGTTTGTGACGCCTCCACTCCACTAGGTTTGCCTGTTTCCTGGCTGTTCTTTCTCTTAGAGGATACAAGTCAAGGCCGAGGCTCATCATCACCCTCATGAGCAACACCTGGGCCAGAGTGCTTCATGATATAAAGCTCACCACCTTCCAGCTGCTGTTCTTTTGGTTTGTCCACAGACATTTCCACACACTCATACACGCAGACACAACTGATTAATGGCTTTCACTTTTATTTGGGTTATGTATTGTAATTTTGTAAATCTCATCTCATCTCATCTCCTCACATTCTTGCAGCCTAAAAGCCGAGTTGTAACAAGTCATAACAAATCATACGCTCTTCACCAAATGTACTGCCATTTTAGCAAGAGTAAGACTAATATGATACATTTACAAAAATCAAGAACGTTATTTTTTAACATTTGTAAGAAAAAAAAATTGTTAAAAGAAGTTTGTAAGTTGCTGCTTCTCTGTCTGTAAATTTTTACATTTAACGTTCTGCAATTTTTTTTGTTTCCCAACAAAAATATCTTTGGGATCATTTTGTCCAACTGGCGCTCAGTAACGTAACATCAGCTCTTTGATGTTCTCTTTCGCAACTTGATTGGATGCTGTCAGACTGACTCATTCAAAGTGGATCTGGAGAATTAAGTGTCGACTTGCTGGGAATTAGGTTGCTATGTTTCCATCCAAAAATGATGTGAATCATTGGGAAATGCGCATTAAAAGAAATACAAATCCTGTGTGTTTCCATTAAATGTACGGACTTTGGCAAAAACTACGAACTCGCGTGAGTTTTCCGCAGAACCGGAAACAAAACAAGTCTCGCATTATTCTTCTTCTACGTTTTCTGGCGGTTGGCAACCAGCTTGTAAATGCATTACCGCCTTCCTGACCCGGAGTGTGGATATCACCATGGAGAGAGGTGCGCTACGTCAGACTTAATTCGAACATAACTGTATCCATCCCCCGTTTTGCGAATCAACATTTTTTCAAATCAACCAAAACCCGGCTAAAGCGAGCGTATTTTAGTTTGTGTGAATCAGGGAATTTTAATTTTAATTTTGGCGTTTCCATCATAATTTTCCAAAGCGATACTTCTAGATGTGCATCTAAACAGGCTGATGGAAACATGGCTAATGTTAGCTGATTCTGGAAATAAAGAGAACTGAATTGATTTGTGGCATATTTTTTAAGTCACATACTTAGAACATACATAGAAGGGGCAGGATTAAATAAGCTTAAGCTTCTTCAGTGAAGGAGGATTTATGCCTGGTACACACTACACAACTTTTCTGTCCGTTCTGAAAGTCACTATGTCACCTTACACGATTGTGGAGTCATAAAATCGTGCCGTGATTTGGCGGCAGACATGACACACTACGCGATGGTCCACACCAGTTATCCCGGTCGTTTTTCACGACGTGTGTGATGTTATCGGGTTATCCTTGTCCTATTTTTATTACTTTTACTATTATTTCAGTCACTGTGTCTGTTCATGCGCCAGCTGAAATGCTGTTGTAGTAATGTAAAAAGCATCAGCAGATGGCAGGAGCCACATTTGAAGTACTGTACGCAAACATACAAGCTACTGAATCCTCCACAACAAGTTTCTACAAATGTTTCACAATAAAAGCCTATTTAGAAAATGGAGGGATTCTCTCCACCGAAGTTATAAGGGGCTTTTAATTTGAAATAAATTCAGTAAGTTTGAAATGACGGCGTGATGCATTAACTTTATGAAGCCAACAGGAGCGGATATAAAGTAAAAATATAAAGATACAGAGGGATTAATAAATAACGGACCATCTATAATGTAGTCTGTTTCAAATGAAGCTGAATGAATTTGTATTGTGAAGTCAAAATGGAACTATTATTTCTTGTTGAACAAATGTTTATTACTAGGGTTATTAGTAAGGGTAAAAACTCCCCCTTTTGTAAGTCAGTAAAAAAAAGGTGAGCTTCTCTGTCCAGCTGCATTTTTTTTTTCAATATCGTCAATAAGTAAATCATAGTGAATGCATTACGATGTATTATAAATGCCCTCATAATGCTTTATAGATGTTGTCTTCATAGTGTTTGGGCTGTGTGCTGCTGTCCCTTTTCCCTCCACTGCAGATCTGCCCAGGTGTGCTGCATTAGTTAACGAGGTGCAGCACACCTGGCTTGGAGGAGGTGCTTCAGAGGAGAGATGCTGCCTCTCAGACTGGGACTTTTGTTGTCTTGTTTGCTTGTTTTCAATCTAATAAATCCCATGGGTTTGAGTCTTTTAAAGGTGTTCATGTGGTTATTTTGGGTCAGTGTTGGAGTAAGTATTACCACAAACACCTTTAACAAGTAAATCTGTGTTGGACAGTTTAATATCATGTGTTTAAATGATTTGTTGAAATCATTTTAGCAGTTCACGTACAAAACAGGAAAAAAGGTCTTCATATTTCTTTAACATTTGACATCATTCCATCTCTACAATCACCTCGTGCGAGTAAAGCCCCAGACAGGATCGCTGCTATTTTAGCCATAAAATGGCCCATTACTCCGGCTCCTCACCACACACTTCTACACATGGCTGAGGCTCACTGCAGTGCTGTCATGACGCCATCTCTGACTCATGGCCCTGTCTGATGGCTTTCGCACTTTGACACCAGGACGCGGCTGAGCCAAGCTGCCACAAATCCTCCTCTAAATTGCAGAGAGAGTGCGGGGACAGTTTATAGGCTGAAATATCATCCTGTCGTGCTTGATGCCGAGTGAGTCATGTAGACACAAGCAACTAAACCCCACAGTCACCCAACACAGGCGCACAAATATTTTGGACTTTGTATTCCTGTGACAAGTGGGAGGCACTGCAGGATAGAGAGGAGCTTAGAGGGAGAGCAATAAAGGATATCAATAGGAGACAGGACGCTCCGGCTTTAACTTGTTTTGAAAAGGTCACCTGTGATCTTATCAAGTTGAAACAGGGAAAAAGGATGTTTCTTTCTTCTCCAGTCTACACTTGTACATATTCTTTTACAGGGACTCTACGTTTTGGCCTCTTGTCCATACAAAGGTCACTAAAACTGCCATTTTTGAAAACGCCTTCTAAGTTGCAGATTTTTCCAAACACCAGTTAGTGTTTATCTGTGTGGACATGTGAAACGGAGCATTTTGGAAACAATGACATCAGTGTGAGCATACGCTAGAAACAACAACTACTGGTATGCAAACATTACTATCACTGCTTGGTCCAATGACTGCTTTACACATAGACTGTATTTTGCTGCACCACTTTACCGATGGCATCTGCTCCACCCAGTGTCTGCAGTTTCAGGTCTACCAGAAATGTTTTGCATCAGGACCAGTTGAAGCAGCAGATGGTGGGACACTTTTCAGAGTTGGATTGCTGTCGATGAGGAATGGGAGGGAAACTTAAAGCATCTCCAGAGCATCACTTTTATATGTGATTAAGCCCCTTCGTCCTTATATTGAATGGGAGTCTATGGTGATGATGTCTCCAGTAGGTGTTTTTAAAAAGATAATGTTAGCTTGCACACTTTACTAACTTGGAGGTTCTCTGAAGTGAAGACAGACAAAAACTTAGGTCGTTTTTGCATTCCTGTGTGGACGGAGATATTTTGTAAAATGAAGGCTGGGTGGGCAAAATTATTTTTGAATACAGAGGGAGAAAATATTAGTTTTCAGAAATAGAAACGTGCAGACAGGGCCGCAGAGAATCCTCTTACAGTTGTTAAATTATATATTATGCAGAAATTGTTAGTGACTGTTCGCAAACATCTCCTCTCTTCTCATCTCACTCTTGTTTTGGACTGAGCTCTGTGTGCTTGGCGTTTTGCCTCACTACATTTGCATTTTTCAGGTGCTGTGTCTGCAATTTTCCCAGCTTCCTCTTGAACGCTTGCTGCTTGTGGTCTGGCATCTGGTTGCTACCTTTTTATAAAGTCCTGACCTCACCTGTGTGCTATGTCCAGAACCGCCCTAGCCACAGCAAAACACAAAGAAAACTAGAATTATTTATTTTTATTGTGCGCCTCCACAGACCAGTAAGTTGCACTTACAGTTTACGGACATGTCTGTGTCCCAGCATGTCCCAGCAGCACAGTTTCAAAATGGACACCCAAGATTTGTGTCACCAAATCAGAATCACCAATCATGTCTCCCCTTCTGTTCCTGAGATATAACGTTGATAAATGGCTAGGAAAAAGTTTTTGCAGAATATTATGACGTCACAGTGAAGTTGACCTTTGACCTTTGGACATACAGTGTGATCACATATCCTATCAGACATTTGTGTGAAATTTTGCCATAATTACCATATGAAATCTTGACTACCAGATTCTAAACAGTTCATTGATGAGTCCAAGTGGACGTTTCTGCAAAATTTGAGGACACTCCCTTAAGGCACTCTAGAGATACGCGATCACAGGAATGAGACTCACGCAAGGTCACAGTGACTTTGACCTTTGCCCACCAAATTCTAATCAGTTCATAGCTGAATCCAAATTTAGGCAACATTTGAAGAAATTCCCCAAAGGGATGTCACGTTCAAGAAAATGGGACAGACGGACAACCCACAAACATAAAGCCACGACTATCGCAGGTGCAGAGGGCAGAGTGTCTGCAGATAAACACACTGCCACACAATTCTAGCTGCTCATAAGTGATGATTGAGAGAAATTACTTTTGGTTTTTGGAAAACACTGATTATATACCTTTAAGAAAAGGAAAGAAAAGACTGCAGCTTAAAAAGCAAATGAAAAGAAAATGTGCCTATAAACTGGATGATAAAAATAAAAGCAGGTGCAATCAAAGCCTGATCACTGCGTGGGTCAGCTTGGTATCCATCTGTTCGCTGCAGCCCTGCGCATTTCAGGCATCTTCAACTTTTTCAGTCACTGCCAGAAGACAGCTTCCACTTTTAGTGTGTTTATAACAGAGCCCAGCGTGTGTCAGCCATTAAAGAGCAATTGTAAGAGTTGCGCTCTCACAAAGGACTCTGTGTTTAAATTGTGCACTGACACAAATGAATCCTGTCAGAGATGACTCAGGATTTTTTAGGTGCGGAAAATTTCAGCAGCCATCTTCCTTAAATGAACAAGCGTTCGTCTTTGATCAGACACATGCACACACGCAGTTTGACAAGGTTAACTGCTGCAGGACGGATGCTGACAGATGTTTCTGCAGCAGGAGAAGGGTCACATAAAGGTGTTGATGTTTTGGCAGCATCACCTGTAGTGCCATTTTCCCCTAAGAGACAAGAGGTCACTTTGGATAGGCCGTCTTTAAACTCCAGGCATTCAACTCCTCTCAGTCTCTGACATGTGTATGACTCTCTGCCTCAAGCAGCAGACACTCAGAATGAAAGTTTAACTCTCGCTAAATCATTGATGGGGTCCTCTCAGGTAGTTCTGTAAATCACTGACTGCATCAACAAACACACACACACACCACAAGGATACCGACCTGTGTCACAAGCGGTGGGTTCATTTTGGCTTGTACCCTCCTGGGCACACACACACACACACACACACACACACACACACACGATCCACACAGTTGCCACGTTGTGTCTTGCCTCTGACTGAGGCAGATGAGATTTTATCCCTCTGTTAGGGAAGCAAATGTAGCAGATAATGGAGTTTCCTGTGGAAGCCAGCGAGAGGCGTGACCAGCCAGGCGAGCAAACACATTGCCAACTTATCCCATCTGAAAGAATCAAAATAAACACTGCTCACACCAGCAAAACAGGCAAACCGTAGGTTCATGCTAATCATTCCCAGGTCGGACGCTGTCTTCCAGTCAGGCGCTCGGGTCTCTGCCAGCTCATCTTACCGAAGCAGAAATCTATTGTGGGAGACTGCCGAGGTGTTGGAGGTTGTCTGGAGATAACCTTGGGTGTTTCTTTTTCTTGGTTTAGCAAATAACTCAAATCTCTGGGGCGTCAACGAGATGCAGTCAGAATACAGATGAACTGCTTTCTGTGCCTTTTGCTCTTTTTCCTGCTCTGGACAGAGTGAGTGCATTAACTTATGCGTATAGGGGTGCACATGCCCGTTAAAGTAGGGTAGGCGTGTGTTGCAATAAAGATGTGCTTATTGTGCTGAGAGAAACAAAGAAAGGTGAACACATAAAATATGGACACTTGCTCCTGTTCATGTAGCCTGGCTCCAGGACTCTGAATTGCTGCTCGTATCTCAGGTCTGGGTGATAAAATGACAACAGTAATTATCTCAATATAATTTCCCTTGATAGAGATATAATAAATGTTGGTTGATATTTTAAATCCCCCCTACGTCCCCCTGGAGAGGGACAGTAATGCACCTTGCTACCCGCCATTTAAGAGAAGAAGAAGGAGAAATAGTAGTAGACGACAAGGAGAAGTGTCATTTTCCATAACCGCTTATCCTGTTGGAGGTCACGGGGGGTGGAGCCTGTCCCAGCTGACATTGGGCAAGAGGCAGGGTACACCTTGGACAGGTCACCAGACTACATTAACCTGCATGTTAGTACCTGACCCGGGAAGAACATGCAAACACCATACAGGAGGGCTCCCCCACCCCGGATTTGAACCAGGAACCCTCTTGCTGTGAGGCAACAATGTAAGTTAGTCAGCTAACTTGAGTGACTGGCAGGCTATTTTAATAGAATGAAATGACATAACATCACTAAACCACAGACTGTATAAAATACTGGGCATAGCTACTGTGATGTCACCCATTGGTTTGTGGACTCCTGTTTTAAAGCCTCGAGTTCGGCATTACAGCCGTCGCCATCTTTGGTTTTTTGAAGCCAGAAGTGATCACATTTGGGTGACAGGCTGAGAGGTGGATCTGACTGAGAAGCCGAGGCCACTGTCAGCAGCCAGCCTGTCTCTCAAAGTGTCACAGTGTCACCCTAATTATGCATAACTTTAAGCCTTAATAAAATGTAAATTGGTGAGTTATACAAAAATTCACTTCCCTGTACAGTTGTCAAAATGTTGAAATTAGCTACAGAGCCAAAAAACATTTTTGTACCAGGCTGTTAACATGTTTATTTCTGCTGTAAAGTTGGGCATTCAATTTTGGGGGTTGATGGGAATTACACAGCTTCTGGAGCCAGCCTCAAGTCGCCATTAGAGGAACTGCAGTTTTTGGTACTTCCATGTTGGTTTCATTTTTCAGCCTCAGAGGTTTAAACTTGAAAAAAAGCAATGATTATCAGTATTTATGGATATAAAAATTATTATCGTGATAACATTTTTAGCCATATCACCCAGCCCCACCACATCTACAGTATTTTTAAAGGTGCTGTATGCAACATTCAGAGCATCACTGGTATCGGCTGATGTTGGCTTTAAAATGACCTACTACAATCAGCCAACATGCTTTTTCTTACTTTGCACAATAAATAAATATTACATACAGTTAAAAGTATTGTATTTCATGTCCCCATCTGCTGCTGGGCCGTCACAATAAGAGCATGCATGTTTAATATGATGTTAATTGCACTAGAGAAGAGATCTGATGATCGGTAAACTTAGGAGGAGGGAAAAGGGGATATATATTGTTCATTTTGGTTATTGGCCAAATGAGCTGTTATATATTATATTATATTGGCATATCAGATATCGGCAAAAATCCAATATGGTGCATCCCTAATATATATAGCAGCAAATCACTCTATGTAAAGATATAGTTGAGTAATGGCGTCCAAGCAGAGAATGAAGTAACACTCTGTGTGTGTGTGTGTGTGTGTGTGTGTGTGTGTGTGTGTGTGTGTGTTGTAATCAGAGCTCCTCTGTGGTTTGCTGTGGTAAACTTGTCTCCACGCACCGCTTATATAGATTTCCCGCCATTTTGAATTTTTTGAAAAACACTTCAAATGGATCTCTTCCTAGGAAGTTTGAGCGATCTGCATGAAACTGGGTGAACATAATCTAGGGACCAATATCTAAATTTCCCTCTTGGCAAAAGTTGGAAAACTTCCTAAAACTGAGCTTCTATAAGGCAATGAATATTGCGGAGGGCGTGGCTCATCACATAAAGGTGTATAACATCTCAAGGGTTTCACCCATCACCACGCAACTTTGTAGGCATATGACCACACATAATCTGAGGGGACCCCTCCATTATTGAGCCCATCAAACAAAATGGGGGAGCTAGAGAGCTCATTTCTTATCTAGGCCTAACCGCCATATGGATTTTTACTAAACTTGGTAGATATGTAGAACAGGACGCCTCAAGGTGACTGGAGAAATTTAACTCTAATTGGCAACTGGGTGGCGCTATAACAACAGAAAAATGCTTCAAAATGGCTAAAATGCGACCGATTGCTGTGGCTCCCCCTGTGGACCAATGTTTTTACCTCAACTACTAATGTACAGTTTTAGCCCACTAACTATCCCACTACTGGCAATGGTACTACTGTACTTTCAATAAAGCAATCGTACTATCAAATTCACAAACACTCTGTCTGAATACATTGCTCTTCTTAATGGGTTCAGTTGACTATTTAATCTGTAATTTCCTATGACCTGTATCCCAAACACACACCATGTGAAACTGTACGTGGGCAACTGTGCACTCAATGGGTATGGACTAGTTATGATCATCATTATTATCATTATTATCAGGCTACCTGTTTTTGCAGATCTCAGGATGAACTCTGGCACCCACAGGAAATCAGTTTGGAATAAAAAGAATAATCAAGAGGTTAAGCATAAGCAGTAATCGTCTGGCATCTTTCAACTATCAACAGCTTTAGTGCAAAATTACCACTTCAGTTTTGGCTCTGATAAACCTATAACAAATCCCAGGGGAAATTTGTTTATGCTCTCTCATGCCAGTGCATTCAAAGTCACTCACTTTGCTGCAAATAAAAAATAGCTTTATCCCCTAAATGCTGCCATTTCCCCAAACATATCGCTCAGCCTTGAGCGTCTGCTCTGCACACCCCACCAAATGGATCAATTGGCCTGGCAACGTGCTGTTGTTATGCACGATGACGTCTTTGACAGTCCGTTCACGTCAGCACACAAGGGAGGCCTGGGCACACACACACACGCACACACACACAAACATGCCAGCTTCGACCAGGACATCAGTTCCATCACACACAGGCGACCTCTTAAATTCTCACACATGTACAAACTCATACAGTAACATATAGAAAATATAATGACACAGGAGGAGAGAGCAAGACAAGATGAAGAGGCTGTGTGTGGAAAAAAAAAATATGACAGGGAGGATGACTCAATCTGGATTCACACCTCTGAGGGAGAAGACAAATCGACAGACAGGGAGAGAGACAGGGAGTGAAAGGCGATGAAGATGGAAGGACGGAGAAAGATGGGAGGCGGTAGGCAGATAAGCAGAGCTGGTAGAAAATTGTCCCAACAGGCGTTTGATGGAGAAAGACATGTATCTCATTGAGTCTGAAGGGGCCTTAACGCATGTTCATTGCAGCTGTCAGACTGAGAGTAAACACAAAGTCTAATCTGAGTTGTAAATGCATGGAAGACTGTGTGTGTATGTGTGTGCGTGTGTGTGTGTGTGTGTGTGTGTGTGTGCGCTTGGTGGCCATCTAGCCGGTTGCTGGTTAAACATGTTTGTGTGCCAGAGTCAGCAGTAATAAACATTCTGATGGCAGCTTTCTCAAACCCAAGGTACTTGATGTTAGGCTGATGTATGCCATGAGTGCTACACACTGGCAACTGAGGAATACCAAGCTGAGAGGAGGAATCACTGATTTCACTCTTGAAATTAACAGATTATTAGAGGTGGGAATCACCAGTTTTACCCCATAAGATAAAGTTCTCTGTCTGTTCATCTGACTTTATTCATCTTTATTGCAGCAAAATGTGATGCAAAGCCAACAGGCAGACCAACGCCGTCATAAAACCCGTAAGAAATGCTGCATGCACCTGACAGCAGTCGCCCATTCTTGTGCTGCATTCTGCAGGAGGTCTGCAGTGTTTGCTCCTGAGTGACTTCCGTGTACTGCTTTAGTTTGAAACACATGACACAGCAGTCGCCAGTTCTCTGTGAGATAATGTGCCATTATAGTCACATATGAATCCACTGAAGTTAACGCCACCCTTCCTGCTGTACTCAAAGATTCCTCAGCTTTATGCTTCACTTCTCTGTAGAGCTTGGGTACAGCTGTGTCAGAGGAAAACTGTCTGGACAGAGTCACATGCCTGGGTTCACATGTTTTTAGCATGTAACAAAAGCCTTCATTTCAACAGCACTGTATGGACACAGATCTTTGCGCATGAAGTATGTGATGGACTGTGTTACTTTCCTATAAAGATCCTAGAAAAACTGTATTCAAACAATTAATAACTCATCTATCAGTCAATAACTTATTTGAAAAATTCCAATCCGGTTTTCGATCACTTCATAGCACAGAATCAGCTCTCCTTAAAGTTTGCACTGATCTCCTGTTGGCTGAAGATGGCGGCGAGTGTTCCATTTTAATTCTCTTGGACCTTATCACTGACGTGGCCCTGAATTGGTTCAGGTCTTACCTTTTTAACAGATATTCGTCCATATCTATAGCTGGCTCTGTTTCTTCCCCCACTAACGTCTCCTATGGTGTCCCCCAGGGGTCAATCCTGGGCCCTATTCTCTTTTCCATTTACATGCTCCCTCTAGGTTACATCATTCGTAAATACAACGTCCATTTTCATTGTTATGCAGATGACACACAGTTATACATCCCAATCAAGCCCGGTGATCAGTCTAATATAGCAGCTCTCCACAACTGTATTACAGAAATAAAATACTGGATGTCAGACAATTTTCTCCAACTCAGTCAGTCAGAAATCCAATGTCATTGTTACAGGTCCATCCACAAAACGCTATCTCTGGATGGTGGCGTGTGACACTGCTTGCACATTACTAATTAATTATGTATCATATTTAAGCCCTCCTTCCCTTCTGTTTTAAAAAAGTACAGATGTTTGATCTAAATGCCAGTAGTGCATTTCTGATTTCTTTCTCCGGTGCCTCCTTCTTCGTTTTGACGAACTTCCTGCCAAATGTTGCTGACTGAGACCTCTGCTGACCTCACCAGGAAAAACATTTTATTTCAAATTCATTATTCTAGCACCAAAAGTTGTATTTAAATGTGTATTTGCAAACATTGATAATGTGAATACTAAAAGATTGATACTTAGTGTCTGTGTATTGATCGCCTGTGTATTGATGCTGTATGGATTTTTTCCCGACCCCTACAGGATGTTTATGTATATGACAGAGCAGTTATTCTGTATAGTTATTGATAGTAGATTTGTTAGTTAAACTTTATGTGCTCAGCTCTCACTGAGATGAAAATCACTTTTACAAGAAAGACCTACACATAAACATCACAATAAGATAATTTAGTCATACACTTCAAACAAATCGACACACTAATTAAAACCATCACAAGGATCAGTGAGAGTAACTGAAGGCCCCCTGAATGCCTCGTCTTTGCTGACTTCCTTTTGCAGTGACAATAAACCATATATTGAAACCTTAGTTCGATCATAAAGCTGTGTCAGTGTGTGGTTGCACCATGGAGACGTGAGGTTCATCTTAGATATCCTGGTGTAAAGTCCACACTAACCAAAATATTGCTGTAGAAAATGAAAATGTCTCCTGTCCCAACTTTCTTTAAACACTGTGTTATGACCTTAACTCAAATCACACTGGAATTATTCTACATTTCTCCTGACGGGACACTCACAGGAAGAAACACGAGGAACAAAACAAGGTTGAAAAGCAGTGGGCTTACACTGTCATTATTATGAGGCTCAGCCACTCTTTAACTGAACCAAGCCCGGAGGGGAAAATGTGTTGGTGTCCCTGTGACTGAAAATGATTAGCTGGCAAAAGCTGTAATTGAGTTGGAAAGAGAGCAAAAAGGGGAGCTGGGCCATACAATAGTCATTTCCTGTATGTGTGTATTGGTGTGTGTGTGTGGATGGATGTGTGTGTGTTGTGTGTCTGCAGTGGCAATAACCTTTGTGAGAATGGAAAAAGTACAATGGACTGTAGCAGCAATAGGAGAACAATCAATAGGATACCAGTCCAATACCAGCGCTGGCCATGAGCTACACTGAGAAGCACGTGTGTGTGTGTGTGTGTGTGTGTGTGTAGAGCGAGTGTGCGTATGAGAAAGAAAAATAATCGAGTATAGAAATCTGATGAGAGGTGGATGGACAGCGCGTTGATATGTGGATGATGTGGATGGTCTTCGTGGCAGCTCACCAAACCATCGAAAGTGAAACAGAACAATTTGTTGTCTTGACAACAGTTGCCAGGCTCACTGCCAAACAGCCATCCGGCAGCGGATGATGCCTATGGCCAATCGAAACAGTCCATCTGCCAACTGGACCTGACTGGCTCACTGATATCTGAGCTTGATGTGGGGGTTTATTGAAAATCTAAGTATTGGCCAGTGTCTTCCACATCCCACATGATGCCCTGTGTTTGATATTTATTGTGAAATTGAACAGTAGAGTATTACGCTGGTTGTTTACTAGAAGCAACCTTAATTAAATTCAGATGCAGTTCATGTATACATAATTATAGATACGTCTTTAATCAGTGCTATAGCAGCAAGACGATATGATCATATTGTGCAGACATTTCAGACAAGCCTGCTGTCCAAGTTTAAGATTCCAATTAAAGATAAGAAATATGACAATTAGTTTTTAGAAGTTAATTATCTTTTAAATCTTCCACAATATATAATCCTGATTTTGCCACACCTTGTCTACCTCAGTTACATTTCTCTGTATTACCAAAGCTTCTCTTCAGTCTCTTAAAGACGTCAGTGGAGTGACGCCACAACCAGGAAACAAGACAGGCCTCCTGTTGAGGCACACTATGCTTACTTCTTGTTTTGCTTTTTTGATGAAAGTCAAATGTCAAACCCTTGTTTGTAACCTGCTGAAACACAGTGGATAGAATCAGTAATATGTGTTATCAGTGTCTACAGAGGGTGAGTAGCTACAGCAGCATGTGTGCAGAGCAGCAGCAGCCTGTCTCTGTTAACAGAGGATGCATTGCAGGCTCAGTATTAAGTGTAGGTCACCCAAGTTTTGACAGTGCTCAGAGTCCAACACAAAATCACTGTGCTTGTGCATCAAAAAAAGAATAAAATAGACCAGAGTGAAGTGTGGGCCTGTGCGTGACCTGTGTGGACAGCTGGGTTGATAAAGCAAGAGTGTATATGTTTCATCAGACATGCAAGACGGACTGAAAAAGTAGACAAGGGTTGGGTCCAGGTCTCTGCATTTCTAAGACTGTGTCCCTCCAAGTTGCTGTGAGCTGTAAATTCACCACTTCCAAGCAGAAGAGAGAAGTTATTTGGAGTCTCGCAGTACAAAGTCTCTCCCCCTCTGTGCTGCGGCATCTTGTCTGCAGCTGACTGTACCAAAGAGTGGCATGAAAGTGAAGAGTGCCCACTCTGCAGCAAAACCTGAGGACCAAAACGTCCCCAGAAGCACTGACTGGCAAAAAAACCCACTGCTGGACAATCTCAGTCGACTGAGGGGTCTCAGACTGACAATTTGAATCTCCAACTTTCAAGTGGCAGCCCTAGAAGCGCGACCCCTGGCTTGGCACACCACTCGAAATTGCCACTAAGCTCAAACTCTGATCTCGATTGCCACTGACCTTTCAAAGTGCAACCAATAAGACTACAGTTGCATGTGGCAGAGGGAGAAAAACATATGCAAGCATGGGAAGTAGAGAAAAACTCGCACTCTTTGATTCAGAGCTCCAACACAACACACAGCAGTAAACACATATACGAACGCATGGTGAAATGTCAGCACTCAGATGGGGCTACCAGGGTTTGCCTGCACTATGCTCCGTGCCCTACTTTGCCTGCAGCTTGTTCAAGTCACAGAGTCGGGGCAACAGCAAGATGAAAGTGGTCACAAGTGTGGTTACACCTTTCAAAACTCAGCAACCCTTGCTGCAATATTTGTGATGTGAAATGCAAAGCTGTCCAAGGTAACATGTCCCGAGTCGAGACCATAAGTGTGTCAGGTGAGGTTTTACTCAACACCTCACTAAACAGATATGCTCTCAGCTAAATCAGCTGTCTGCCCCAGCTCCTTACAGGCTCACTTCTCAGCTGCATCTCACTGCAGTCTGAGGCATTTATAGTCGCTTCAAGTCTATTTTCTTTTTTAATTCACGCATAAGCACAAGGTTGGTCCCCAATGAAATGCTACTACTTACTACATTGCTACAGTTAACTGTGACAAAACACAACAGTGTTTTCACACTACGCCCTGGTGTCAGACTGACAGAGAGAGATAGAGAGGGCCTCTATTTTTTGTGGCGTGTAAAATGTTCTTAATAAAAAAAATGTCGCAAAAAAATGACAATGACATAGAGAAGTTTGGACTTATTTTTTCAACTGAAATTACATTTTCATTCTTGCAGAAAGAGTAAAGTACCAAAACAAGTTCTGTTGGGTACCTGTACTGATGTTCAGATGTGAACAGCACCCAACACTTGTGTGGTAACAATGGCCACCATATGCTACTTGAGACAAGGGATGTCCTGGTCAAGTTTTTTTTGCTTCTGATTTATTATGTCATTTAATATTGAGTATCTGCTGATTCCAAGTACCCATAATAATACTCATTGACAAAACAGCAGCACAGTGCACACTTCAAATACGTTCAATATCAAAATTAATCCAATGTGTGTGTGTTGACAACTGAGTAGCTCTGCAATCTGTTTGAGTGTTTAAGTTTGTCATCTGTGCACCTTTTCTGTGGATAACATTAACAGATTAGCCTACTCTCATTGGTCATTTGCTCACAGGTATTTTGCTGCACTTGCAGTCATCATGAGTGTCCACTGTGAAACACCTTGCACCATAGATGACAAACAAGCAACACACAAGATATTCTCTCACACTAAGTCTCATGACGAGTCAGACAGACAGCGGAGAGTTGGAGAGTTGACAGCAGCTGCACTGGTTGCACTGCTGTGCATGAAAGCTTCAAGAAAAAAACACCTGTGTGACAGCTGACGTAAAACACAGGACTGGATCAGGCTCTGTAGCTTCATATAGCTGATCCCTATCAGATGAAAAGGCTTAGATTGACCCCAGTACCCCAAAAATACTCAGAAACTTTGTCCAGTTGTATTTGGGGCCATGTCCACCAGAGCTTTTTTGTCTGTGGCTATCATGGTTTCAATTCTTTGCGATGGGAGCACCTCGTATTTACGCTGCCTTACAAATGCCTGCAATGTGATGAGGTTCTGGGCTTGAATTCTGTGCTGACAGTTGGGCGTATTTTTTCTGAATGTCCAGAGTTGAGCAGGGGAGGGGCAAATACTGCAAAGACAAACCACTGTTACGTGTATAAGTGCTGAACAACGACAACAGTGGAGGAGAAATCTCATAATATACCGTATATGTATATGTGTTGCCTCTCATGAAGCCACACAGCACAGCGGGTTCATCCTCTCTCCCTGCATGCTTCAGCCTTCCTCTCATTCAAAAGCAAGTACTCTCCCTCGTGTCGACATGTTTACTTCAGTGGATATTCCATGTCATAGCAACCAGATACAACCAAAGCGTCTCAGCTGAAGAAAACGCAACATCTCCAAAGCGCTCTCGAACGCTCCCAGCTGAGTGTTTCCTGAGGAGCACCTGCCATTTTTAGCTGGCACAAGCGGCCTTGAGCCTTCAGGGGGCAAATCTAAAAATCAATGAGCAGTCCTGCTTCACAGCAATTTTTGGATTTGCAGGATTTTTGCATTTCATTCACTGGATTGACCAAAAACTGTCAGTCTCACCTGTTGGTTTATCTAAAAACTGTTTCTTCAGTAGATTTTCAGGAATTGTCGGCTACTAAATCACAATATATACCAATGCCACAATTTAAAGCTATATTTACTGTCATAAAACATAGCAATATATATTTAATATCTTGATACTGATTTCCGTTCTTCCAAAAAGCGATGCCAGTGTGCATCTCTCTTTTTATCGCCAAGCCCTCAGTGAAAGCCTTGTTAATATCGATTGGAAATGGATGGTTATATACGATGATTTCAGAGCTATGACAGCACATGTTGGCACTGAGGTGTTGCTTCCTATCAGGGTGAGCTCCATATTATTCTCATCTACATACACCTCTCTGGTGACTGGAGCAGGAAGGATGCATCGCTATAGAAACGCAGCTCACCTCAGTGCAGTTCAAACTCTAATTTAAGACCAGGCAGCATGTCGAGCCTGGGGAGAAACACGGGGGACAAAACGGCTGTGTATGTGTGTGCCCTTATGAGTCAGCCTCTCATCTAACCTTTATCTCCCATATCTCCAAAACATCATTTATTCACCTCAGTATGTATTCATTGCCACAATGGTTACACATTTACTGCAGTCTGGGTGACTCATGTCTGAGTGCTGCTCTAATTGTCACCTATTGTTTCTGTCTGTGTCCTATCCAACCTGCGCAGCCTTGTAAAATGTGGACATTAATATTCCAGCTACACCTTTAAACTTATGAGGAAGTGGAAAGATGGCATTATGTGCACACACACACACACACACACACACACACACACACACGCTCATATGTGCAAACACACAAACAGACACTTTCCTATATTACATAAGCCCTGGTGGAGAGTTGTTTGGTTGTAAGGCTCAGGTGTTCCGGCGCCAGACACAAACAGGCTGCAGAACAAATGTCCCGTAAGCACACACACACTTGCGCGCGCGCACACACACACACACACACACACGTGCGTACAGTAGCACCGTGTTTATTGTGTAGTGTTGTTGACAGCATTGTAAGAGACCAGGGGAGCATGGGACAAACGCCTGCAGCTCTTAGCCCTGCTCCTGTGCCGAACACTTTCCTCTCATCATCTCTGTCTGCTGCTGACATGTACATTGAATGTGTCCTCAAACAAAAACTTGTGAAAGTTGGCCAATCAACATCTGACATCCTACAGGAGAATGTCAGAACACTGTGTTCAAAACTGCCATGTGTGACGCATCTTAACTTAAATGAACCACTTGGATTTCAGACGCTTTGCAGTATGTGCAAAATATACATTGGGCTATATATGGAATACAAAGCACTAAAGGACATGGTTTCATTCTCTAGTAGAAAGATTCAGTACATTGCTGTAGACCTATTAATATGTAGAATAAACTATGTTCTGAAGAGAGACTCTTTATTACACAAAAAAAGCCTAAAGTAAACTGTGTATGCTGAACAGATTGGCCTCAAGTGGTTGAATGTTAATCTATTATTTCCTGCGGCGGGGAGACAGGCTAAGTTACCTGTGAAAATGTTGACAGAAAGTTGAACTCGCCCACCCTCACACTCAGTGTCACAGTGACGCAGACCTCCTGTCTGTCTGTAAGCTGAAACCATTTCCCTCAGTGAAAACGAAGCTTGTATTTACTTGTATTTCACAGATAAGAAACAATAAATTGTGAAGACAATAAAGCCTCCACTAAATTAGCATTTTAAGTCGTGTGTGTGATTTATCCTGGCTTCATATGAGCAGAGGAAATCTCTGCTAGCTGCTAGGCTAATTTATACAATGTAAAATGCCACAGGCTTGCGCTAATAACGTTAGCATGTTGTATTTGTTTGGAAAACGTGTTTAGTATAAGACAGTTGTTTTGTCAGTGAACCTTGTGAGTTGTAACGGAGCCAAATTATGTGCTGTTACCTTTGTTACATGTTGCTGTTGTCCCTGGTTTTATATGAGACAAGGGAATGATCGCTAGTTGCTAGGCTAATTTATACAATGTAAAATGCCATAGACGGGCGCTAATAACATTAGCATGTTGTATTTGTGGGGGAAATGTGTCCAGATAAAGAGAAGTGTTTGTCTGTGAATGCTGCGAGTTATAGTGAAGCTGATTAGTGTACTTGTGTTTGAAATTGTCTCTATTAATGTGTGTTTAATGTGGTTTTGAATCAACTAAACTTTACAGCACTTAACAGAGTCCTCCACCGCCGACTAGTGTTTTGGAGGTGTAACTGCAGAGTGACACAGACACCACCGCAGAAGTAAAAATAATGTGCAGATTTTTTTTACGACCAATCGATTAGTTGAAGATTATGTGTGACTACAGCCCTAGAAAAAAACTTTGGCCCTGAGTCATTCAAATTTCTTTCTTTAGTACAAAAAATTCCATCAGAAACACCAATTAGCACAATTCCAAACATATGTTAAAACCCTCAGCTAAGTGCACAGTGTCTACCTCTGTTAAATACTAGAAAGCTGTGTCTGTGAAGCAGCTGTTCAGTTTACATTAGGAACAGACAAACTTCGCAAACACACTAGTGTGCAGGCGCCTGCTTTCAGACAACTGCTTATTCGTCATGTTTCTGTTCCTTTAGTTTTTACCCCCCTTCAGCTGTGGCATTCAGACAAACACCGAGAAACATCTACTGAATTACATATTGCAAGTGCAACAATCCCTGTTCAATTTATTCCAACTGCATATCTGTGTAAGTGACTGTATGAAGGCGTTATATCGTCCATTGATCCAACAATTCTTCCAAAGTGCTCACCCTGCTCAGAGGAGACTGCAGTCTATCCCAGCATGCATCAGGCTAAAGGCAGGGTATACCGTGACAGCTTGTCAGTCTATCACAAGGCTGACTCATACAGTATAGACAGACTGATGCATTCACACCCACACTCACACCTACAGGCAATTTTAGTATCATCAGTTCACTTTAGACTGTGGGAGGAAACCAGAGCACTCAGACACAGATTTGAACCCATGACCGTCTCGCTGTAAGGCAACACTTTTAACCACTGTGCGGTATTTTAATTTGTTAAGGTAAAAAAAAAAGTGCTGCATAATTCCGCTTGATGTGTTTCTCCATCCAATCTTTCTTATAAATGTCTCATGAAGCCGAAATAGGGCTTGGCGATGCGGCGAAATCACCTACCTTGATATTTTTGACCAAATACCTCAATATTGATAATGCTAAAAAGCAGGGCTCAAGACTAAATGACTGTTTGGCAAAGGGGTTCTGTGATCTCACTGTTGTGTGACAACATGGCTAATATCAGCTGGCGTCCTGTCATCCTGGAGGCATCTTCCCCAGGACGCCTTTGGGATGAAAAGATGCAGAAACTCAGTATCATCACGTCAGAGGAAGCAGGACTGATCATGCTACAATGTGAGCAACCAATCCGTGTTAAAATCTGCAGGAGGAGAGCTAGTTAACGTTAGCTCTAAGTAGTTGCTGCTCTTTTCAGTAAAAATGAGTATTGGGCGAAAGTAACGTTCTCCTGATGTGTTCAATGTAATCTTGAAAAATCTAGTTATTGGGAAGAAACTTGAAAAAATACAGCTGTTTAAACGACAAATTTGTTGATGTTTTCACGGCAATTTAAATTAGACACTAGAAAAGGAATTATGATACATTATATATAGTAAAAAAAATTTTGAAGCTGTTTCTTAAAGACGTTTTTCATGTAAAAGGTTGTTTCATGAATGAGTGTGACTAAATTTGTGTTCATACAAAGTTAGTGTAATAAGGGGTTTAATTACTTTACAACAGTTCAGTTTTTATACTGTAGATTTCTTTGTTTCCCTGGCACAACAGGGAGAACGAATAACAACAAAAACAAAATAAAAAAAAACATTATAAAAACACTGGTATCACTGATAGGCCAGTTGTTATTTTAAACATTGGTATCAATATGGACCCAGAATTTCAAAATCTCTAGCCCTTTTTAAACAGGAATTGTGCAAATGTGCAGGAAAGCCCAATCAATCTTCTTTCAGCATTGGCAGTATAAAAACAAAATCGGGGAGTGCAGCAAAATGCCGCCTACCTACTTTTGTTTATACAGAATGCGCCTTTTTCGGCAATGGGGGGCGTGAGCAAGTAACAAAACGTGTAGCTCAGCGTGTGACGTAAACAGTGACGTGGGAGGGAAGCCGCGGCTGGTCAGTCCTTCGGCGATTCTCTCGTAAGTCCTTCACCGTCCTCGTCATCTGACAGTTAATGGCCTCTTCGTTTGCGAGGACAAGGAGGGCGTGCAATTCCTTGTCTCCCCAGTTGCTCATCTTTACAGTGTCTGTCAGGTTTGTGTTTCCCTCTTGCTACTAGCTGCTCGCTAATTCCTGCTATCAGCTGTTTCCTGTTTATCCACCACCAGTGGCTCGCACGTACAGCGTCATCAACAGCTCCTCCCACAAGTCATCAACAGCCACCTCGGTCTGTTTAAACTAAAAGGGTTCCGCCAATATGTCTACCCTACGAGGCGGAAAATTGGGCACCTCGGATCAACTCCCCAATCTGGCTATGTGTGTCTAAATGCTCGCAGCTTGCCGGCAAAACGGCCCAACATTCGTGGAAAATCTGGCAGTGTAAAAGGGGCTAGTGTATCCCTAATCGAAACATAAGTTTACAAACTCTCACAAAACTCATGCAGTATAATCCAAGTCTCATTTACCCAGTCAAATGCTGAGAATATCCCAGACACGTGCATTTTCACTCAAATGTTATGATTTAGAACACATCAGTACGGTCTAATGCTTGGACAAGTAGAGTGCCTGGGCACACTCAGGTGTGCTACTTGTAGGTGGAAGGGTTTAAAACTGTAATGTTTCAATGAAAACGCAAATGTTTGGAAAGTACTAAGCATATGACTAATAAGTGAGACTTGGATTGTCTGGCAAGAGTTGTTTAAGAGTTTAGTTCTTTGTAAATGGATTTTCTTAATATATTTTTGCTGATGGCACGTGAGAGACATGTTTTCATCACCAATTCACAGTAATACACAAACCAGTCTCACTCCGAAGCTGTCGAAATCTGGTGCTTGGGCAGTGACTTCCAGCATCAGACACCAACGAACAAAGCCGTCCTTTATCATCAGCTGATATACGGCTGTTTGCCAGTGTATCATTGGCGATGACCGGTTTAACAGTTCATCACCAAGCCTAAACAGACCACCTCCGACAGTACAAAGCCGCAATCAATACTGCCTGCTCTACCTACTACTCCAACCTCATTCACACCGGCTCCAATAACCAAAAGGCTGTTTTTTCCACCGTAAACAAACTCCTTAATCCCAGTGACATATTTCAAACTCATTCACCGTTGAAAAATGCAATTCCTTCCTCTCATTTTTCCAAACCAAAATTGACACCATCCACAGTTCTCTAACCACCCCCCACCCCCCTCCACCCATCTTATCACCCTGTCCCTCTCCAAATTCGCGCCTGTCTCCCCAGCTGAGCTGTCTAAAATCATTTCAACCACGAAAACTTCCACCTGCATGCTAGATCCCATCCCATCCACCATTGTTAAGCTCTGCTTCCCCACCATCTCCCCGCTTGTCTCCAAAATTGTCAACTCCTCCCTCAGCTCTGCCTCTGCCCCTCCTTCTCTCAAACTGGCTGCAGTCACCCCCATCATTAAAAAACCTGGTCTCAACCCTGACATCATGAGCAATTTCCGGCCCATTTCCAACCTCCCATTCCTCTCAAAAATCCTTGAACGTGTCGTCGCCTCACAAATCAAATCCCACCTGAACAATAATGACCTCTTCGAACAATTTCAATCTGGATTCCGCATACAACACAGCACCGAAACTGCCCTCCTTAAAGTCACAAATGACCTCCTCCTCTCCTCAGACTCCGGCCTACTCTCCATCCTTATCCTCCTTGATCTCACCGCCGCCTTTGACACCATCAATCACTCCATCCTACTCTCCCGCCTGCAAACCCTCCTCGACATCACTGACAATGTCCTCACCTGGCTACATTCCTATCTCACTGACAGAAAACAATTCATCTTCATCAACAACTGCTCCTCCTCAACTGCCCCTCTGTCCCAAGGCGTCCCCCAGGGTTCAGTGCTTGGTCCTCTCCTCTTCATCCTCTACCTCCTCCCCCTTGGTCAAATCATCCGTCGTCATGGTCTCTGTTTTCACTGCTACGCTGACGATATCCAGCTATATATCTCCACTAAATCCATCACCCATTCAACCCACTCCACCCTGTCAAACTGTTTCTCCGAAATTAAATCCTGGATGCAAGCAAACTTTCTTAAACTCAACTGTGACAAATCAAATGATCCTAATTGGTCCAAATTCCCTCTCCCAAACAGCCAAACACTTCCACCTCACCATCAACAACTCCACCCTGTCCCCCTCCCCTCACTGCCGCAACCTTGGTATTATCTTCGATAGCAACCTCTCCTTCGACCAACACATCAAACAAGTCACTAAAACAGCCTTCTTTCACCTTAAAAACATTTCTCGCCTCCGCCCCTCACTCTCTCGCAATGCTGCCGAAGCCCTGATCCACGCCTTCATTACATCCCGCCTTGACTATTGCAATAGCATCCTTTATGGCACAACCTCCAAACTCCTCAATAAACTCCAATATATCCAAAACTCTGCCGCCCGCCTCCTCACTCACATCCACTCCCGCGACCACATCACCCCTGTCCTTCAGAACCTCCACTGGCTCCCTGTTCCACAACGCATCCACTTCAAACTCCTCCTACTCACCCATAAAGCTCTCCACAACCAGGCCCCGTCTGACCTCACAGACCTGCTCCACCCTTACACCCCTTCCTGCAGCCTCCGCTCTTCCAATGCCAACCTTCTCACCGTCCCCAAGACCAAGCACAGAACCTGAGGGGACAGAGCCTTCTCCGTTGCTGCCCCACCCTCTGAAACTCCCTCCCAAAACATATCCGTGACTGCACTGACCTCCCATCATTCAAATCACTACTCAGAACTCACCTGTTCCGTTCTGCTTTTAATGTTTAGCCACTTTTATTCATTTACTTATTTACTTGTTTTTTCACTCCCATTACTATTCCTCTTTGTCTTAGATATCTTTGCTGAAAATTGTTGTTTTATTTGATGTGTTTGAACTGTCTCTGTAAAGTGACTTTGAGAACTTTTAAAAGCGCTTTTTAAATAAAATGTATTATTATTATTATTAAAGGCAGCCAGTGTTATGAGGGAGAAATACGGCAGGACATGAACAAAACTTAAAGTGGCGTATTCCTTAAATATTTTTCTTAGATCAGCTCCTCTCCACAGTTCCTGGCGTGCGTTACCTTTCCATTTCTATACATTGTTTCTGTGAAGCGACTGGAGGACACTCTGTCAATGGTGTCCGCTGATAACTGTGGGTGTTCATTAGTTATCCACCACTGATGCCAAACTCCTTCACTCAACATTCCTTTGTTGTTGCTCAACAACCACTATCAGCTGGTCCATGGGCTCACAGGAGCACACACACACACACACACACACACACACACACACCCTTATATTCCAACATCTGTCTCCGTGGGTAATAAAAGCATGTGGCAGGAATGGATGAATCAATCAGTCAAGGGACACACACATGCAGCAGCTCACACACAATGAGCCGGTGATGCATGAGACAGATGCATAGTACACCTGGACACAGGCTTACGACAAAATGGAAGTGATACAAAGGGAGGGAAAGAAAGAGATGCTGGCCACGGGTGTCACTGCATCATTCATCTCCTACTGTGAACAGAAAAAAAGAGACTGGAAAAACAAACGACACACACATGCACAGACACACACATCGAACTGTAGAATAACATGTTGCTCCAAGCTGATATCAGTGTACTCTACAAAATATGGATCAATAGGTCTTTCGAGAGCAGAGGAAGTGCTATAATCATGTGTTTCCTCATCCAGTGATGTGTCAGTCAGCTGTTATGTGTACCTGTAGCTTCTCCCCCCCTCTGATTGTTAATAACAGTTACTGCAAAGACCAGACAATCAACTTCATCTTCACAATATACTTCAGCAAATAGCCTGTTGCTCATCTTGTGTGTCGAGAGCACAGACACCAAAATGGTCCGTGTGTCTCTGTGTTGCATTGCTGTAGAGGCTCTAAAGCTAAACAATATACACGACTGTAGCGCCTTGTAAATCCTGGTCGGATTAATTGAGAATGTACAATAACAATTTATTGTTTTGAGATACCATGAAGGAGAAAATAGCAATGGAAGCTTTTGTTTACGTGAAGTATATGTGAATAAGGAACGTATTAGTGAAAGCTGTGTGCTCTTTATTTGGATTATTGCTCAGCGGAGTGGACTTAAGAGTTTTAGCGTGGAGCACTGGAGCTAACAAACCAGGCATGACTTTGCAGTTTGTGCTCTAAAAAGTTCGAGGTACGGTCCATGATTTAAATATAAAGGAAGGGGAGCTAAACCAGCGACATTTAAAAGACAAAACTGGAGCATGATGTCACACCAAAGTGATCGACAGGCTTTTAAATACACTGACTAATACGAAACAACGACAAAGTCATGCTGAGAAACAGAATGTATATTTGATATCTCCTCCTCGACTCTACACAGTACGTGCAGTGTCTCCCACAGAATAACAATTCATGTATGGTTGTAGACGACTGCTTTTTGTGTTTGTGTCCCTTTGTATCATTCTGTGGAAGTTTTTGCAGGTCCATGAATGCAGCACTTCTTTTTCCTCTGCAGCAGTTTTTGGAGTTTGAGGTGGATACTCGATGAGTCCATCTGATCAAAGCTGATCAGATCAGATCAATGGTGAAGAGGAACAGCTGCTACAGAGTAGTGTTGCACGGTATACTGGTACCGACGGTAGACCGCGGTACTTAAACACCACGGTACATATGATACCATAATGTTGGAGTACTGTAGTACTACGGTACCTCAGGTACCACTACTGTGGGATAAGTTCAAAGTCCAATCACAAGAGGGTGAGTGTCCATGCGCCGTCCAATAACGGCGCACGCTGGCCACCTGGCACTCAATATGCTGCTGCAGTGGTTTGTTTTCCAGTGACATGTCAGGTATTAGCTGAGCTACTGAGTATCTTTGAGCAGTGAAAGTTGTTATTTATTTCTTTTTACTTGTAGGTTAGATTTGTTTATATATGCTACAGTGATTTGTTTTCCACAGAGCTCTACGGTGCGAGCATTTTACTGCATTTGCGACTAAAAATAGTTTTGTGCAAGCAAAAGAAATCATTCAGGAGCACGCTGTGTGAGTACAGATTTCAACCAGCAGCAGAAACGAAAGGCGAATCCTGCCGGTTGTGGGTTGAACAGGGGTCACAGACACAGACAGGAATACGGCGGAGCACTACGGCCACCGCAACATAACGCGGTTCACCAGCAACCGAGAAGCCCGGGTCCAGGTCCAATAATTTCCTCTTCTTGGTGTCATGACTGCCCAGAAGTACCTGAACAGCCGAGCTGTGGCAGCACACAGGTATGTGTCGTGTCAGAGGAGAAACGAGTTCACATTACTCTTTGTGGCAGGTAACAGCCCACAAACCTCACCGCACTGAAGGGACTGTTCTTTACTTGTCAGGGGAGGAGGGTGGCTGGTTGATTTTTATTTCATTTATTATTTTATTTTGATCCCCCCTATGTTAATCACTTATTGATGCTGTTTTTGAAGTATGAATAAGTAAATAAGTAATTTATTCCATTGAAATATCATTGATGTATTATAGAAAAGTGATTTATCTTTTTATAAATGACAAAAGCCTCATTTTTGCTGTGGTATTGTGATACTGCTCATAACCGTGATACTTTCACTGGTATCGTACCGTGGGTCCCAATTTTGGTACCGTGACAACACTACTACAGAGGTGAGCGAAAGCAAACTTTTACACCCAGCACAATGAATGGTTAAGTTTCATTGTCACTGCACCTGCTGTTCTGCTGCTCCGTCTGTGCCCAGTAGGGCTGCGACGATTAGTCGACTAATCAATGACTAACCGACTATTAAAATAATCGGTGACTATTTTAGTAGTCGACTAATCAGTTCGAGTCATTTTTCATCGAAAATACTCTCATTGCAGCTTCTTACGTTCAAATATTGGCAGCTTTACACACTTTCCCATGACGGTGAACTAAAACCCTTTGGCGTGAGTACGAAACAAGACATTAGATGACATAATTTTGGGGTTTGGGAGAGACAGACCGACATTTAACAAAATTTTAACACATTTTTTGGTAAAATGATTAGTTGACTAATCCAAGAAATAATCGACAGACTAGTCGACGATGACGTGAGTAACCACACAGTATTAATCTAATAGCGCTCCCAAAAGCTCCAAAAGTAAGTCAATAAGTGGTGGCAGATGTTGATATCATGGCGGCCCACCACAAATAAATCAATGTGCAATCCTGCAGGAAACAATTATTAGTTGGAGATTTAAAGATATTAAACAGAGCACATTTAAATAGAGCAGATTAGAATGTGATCATGGTTATTTTGGAGGAGGAGGTGGTACTTAACAAGATTGTAATTGTGCCACTGTAGTAGCTCCCTAATGGGGTGCTCAGCACCACTTAAGACAGCCTGAATCTCAAGAACTATACACTGTCTGCTCAGAGTGTAAAAGTAGGTTGCAGTAGAAGCAAAGCAGAACAAAACCAACTCTGTTTTTGGCTTAATTAACAGCTAAGACTACAAACAATCATACTTCTGCAACACTGTTTTCATTGATAAACGGTGTCATCTAAATTTAACACAGATAGCGCGACAGAGCAGCAAAAAGTGTGTCCAGAGGCACAGACAGCCATCACGCACTAAAGATCTAAAGGCTGGCAGCCAAACTGAAAACAGCTGTCCGTCACAGATGTGCCCATCACTGGTGTGTTTGTGCATTTGTGTCTTTCCACCATCATGGAACATTGCTTTGCATTACAATCAATGCACATTATGTATAGACCCACCAGGGCGCGCACACATACGCAGACACACACACAGCCAGTCGCTATGATGCAATAACTCATCTGGTATGACCCTTTGATGCACAGCCGCCTGAAGGCCACCAGTAATGTGGGCAGCCTCACACACAGCACACACTGGAGGCTGGCGCTATTGATTGTGCAGGACCTGGCGTCACTCACAGAGGACTGGATCCTGCAGATAGAACTCAACCACTTGTTCAGCCTGCTGCATCTCTCCGCCTGTCTCTCCTTCTCTCTTTATTCCCACAACTCATAATGACTTTGAAGGCTTGTGCAGGTACAAGCTCCTTTTGCCGACATGTTCACTACTTCCTCCTCTGTATGCACTTAGGACAGGTAGCGCAGCAGAGAGCACTCTCGCCCTGCAGCTGCATTCTTCAAACACACATTTGATCCAATTTACATCTTATATAGGCTTATATATGTGCAGAACAAACAGTGAGAGTCCACTCTCAGTGGTGCGACACACAGGTAGCCTTGTTTTATCCGTGCATTGATTGCTCCCAGAGCATGAAGGACATTGGCACTGGCTTCCCTGGCTGCATTTTCACATCAGTGCAGAAGCAGTTAATGCATCCATCCAACATGTATCAAGCATTCTCTAAAACATTACCCACACACCAGCCAACACAAGCATGACAATGTTGCAGCTACTATGGCTGTTATAGTCAACAAAGTGCCCCTCTTTTCTTTAAACTGGGAGTCCAGGGTCTCAGGTTCAACTGTACAGCCCTGCGTGTCCTTGACCAAGACACTGAGCCCCCTGACTGCTCTCTGAGGTGCTCCAGTGGAGCTGAAACCTTGACTCCACTCATGGCAGTGCTAAATAAGTGTAACGCACCAACACTGACAGGGTTAAGGGTTCCTTCCTGGTGAGACACCTTTGATAACACAGCAGTAACACAATGTCCACGACTTCCTGTCTCATCACTTATTGCTGCTCTGAGTTAGGAATTAAGGGCAAGTGATTCTGACCACACTTGTACACATTAACATGACGCTACAAAGACACCATTTATGAATTAATTATAATAAATAAATCCTCCTCTTACCCTGTAATGTGTGCAGGAAGAATAAGCTCCTAAACCAAAAGCCTCTTCTTTGACTTTCAGCTATTGCCGCGGCAGTGTTTGGGTCCCGAGCAGTTCCTCCCTCATGTACAATAACCTTCGCGTTAACTCACCTCTCTCTCTGGAAGAAGATGAATGAACCGCTGCGTCTCCCCTGCCAACACATTAGCATACAGGCCGCCTCCCGCGCGCCACAATTAGCTGGGCTGCGGTTTCAAGGCGGTTCCCTTTGATGTGATTCGACGGAGCGACGTGTCAATAAAAGGGCTCGAGCTGCGACCGCGCGCGCCTGTGCCCTCGCGTCCTCTCTGTGGCGCTGCCGACCGCGCGCGCCAGACGGGGAGTGAGTGGGAGAGAGATGTTTGTTGTGTTGGGAAAACAAACAGGAAATACAAATAAGAGCAGTCACAACAGGGAAACACACGTGATAATTACTGTAAGAGTTAATTCTCTCACAGTGAGTCACCCCTCCTTCAAATTCACCTGATTTATTTGGCTCTGATTAAATTAATTGAGCTCTAAACTGTAATATGAATGGCCGAATTAACCTGCTAGGTGCCCTTCGGGTGCTGCCTGGCCCCTATTAACCCCTCTTTTATGTGTAATAGTCAGTATTAATTAAAAAGTATGAATTTCCACAAAACTGAAACAGTGCAGGGGACAGTGGGGCACATTTTAATTTGGGCTTAATTTTATTAAAACTGTTTGAGATTGATTTCTTTATTTTTTTTTTTTGCCTCAGAAGGACTAAATGCACAAACCCACCATTTATTAATAGAAAGAGACTCTCACTGCAGCTTGTTCTATTTTGTTCTGAAAATGCCGGTGTGGACGATAAATGAGGAGCAGTGAGTGACAACAATCCAGCCCAAGTTTAAGAGTACTGTATGCGGTGGAAACACTAGGGTCTGGGTTCCAAGTCTGAAGGGTTACTGTTGGTTCCAAAGGTATTATACCGAGAGGGTTTGGTGGAAAAGGGGCTTAAAAGTATTTTAGTCTTACCTTACTTACCGTATTACAGTCAGCACCACCACCACAACAGGCACGTGTATCGCGCTCTGTGCTTTGGGCACCAGTGCCGGAGGAGGCACCAAAACAGCCTAATGTGATCATCATCAATCATAATTATGCATATTGCATTAAGGCCCTCTCAGACACAATGCGGTTTGAGCTGCACTGCCACTGGATCAGTGAACACATCTGCAGCGAAAAGTTTTTCTAATCCAAACCTCATTAAAACATACCTGCGTCCAACAATGGGACAGGAACATCTGGTTCTCTCTCTGTCACCAGTATCGACGCAGAACCCGCTCAGAAGCTGTCATATAATGAGCTGTAAGTAATGTCCTCTTAACTAGGTAATGCAGACATGTGTTTGTTTTTAGAGCCTTTTGCAACTGCTGAAAAATGCCTGTTCTGTTCTGTAGTGGAGCATATACTGTATGCAGAGTTTGTAAAGTTTTGTGACTTGTCTCCTGTTATGTGTGAGCACAGCAACAAAGCAAGTACACTTAGGCACCTAAATGGGCAGCAGGGACCCTGACATAGTCAAACTATTATAGTATATTTTATAGTCTTTTTTTTTTTTTGAACATGTCAATTTAGTCGAGCCAAAACCAATGATTATGCCATAAAACTTATTTAACATCTGATTTTATCATTGTCTGATTAAAACACAGGTTGAATGACTAAATTATTTTGGGGGTTTTATTGGTGTCCTACTTTGAAGAGAGCAATACTTTCCTGAGACCACAGCTTTTGTTTGGTGTGCATTTTTAATTTCTCCAAGCTATTTGGGAGTGTAGGACCTGATAAGTATGAAAACCTAAGCACCATCTTTGTGCAGTAAGTGTAAGTAATTTTTGGAGAAAAAAGATGTCCTCGTCTGGGGACATTGGTTCATTTTTAATAGTCACAAGTGTGCAATAAACTATAAAACTGTTTATTTCAGTTCCTGAACATTGTTGTGCAAAAACAAAATTACAGACAATTTAACAATTGTTTAATGTGTTGTACCTGTAAAGGTTAGAGGTCACTGTTCAAGTCTGCTCAAGGTCCTGTTTGTACTACAACAATTTCAGCCGAAAACTGTAAGGTTAAGTCGTGTTTTGGCTGATCGTTTACGCGACAATGGCGTTTTGGGTGCCTGAAAATGCAACGTTTGGTTCCAGAGTGCATTTTTTTGGCTACAGCACTGTCTCCGTTATCATGTAAACTTGCAATATGCAGTTCCTCTGAGAACGGAGACTTTTCGCACATGCTCATTACGGTTCCAGTCACTAGTCATGTGCGAGAAAGTGTAGATTTACTGTAGTCGTTGTTTGTTTATACATCACCACTATGTAGAAGGAAGCACTTGTGTTGTTTCATTTCAGTCACACCACCAACTACTGGACTGGCATGTATACTAGTCATTTTTGCAGATCGGCGTGCACGGGGGATTGTTATCAAAACATTGCTGTCTGAACACGGAACTTTTTTCAAAATGAAAATGACAAACAGTTCCATTTTCAGTGGATCGTTTTTGTGTAAACATGGCCAAAATCTGTTCATATCAATGCCTGCACATGGCTGTGCAAAAACAAAACTGCAAATAATGCAACAAATCTAAAAGTCTTGTGATTTGTTCATTTGTAACTCTGCATAAAATTTTCCCTGCTCTGTACTCCAGTCTCCGAATGTCGTTTTTGTCAGCAGGAACACTCTGTCACACCTAATTGGCCTGTGTGTCCTCAGATGAGATGATAATATCGTCCCAATGCCCTCAAACAAGTACTTCCTAATTAACAGCATTTTAGCTCGTTACTGTTGCTGAAACTGGTCACATTTGTTTGCCTGGTCAAACTACAGACATTGTTTAGCACAAATAAACAAGTTTCAACCATGAAATGTGATCAGCTTTTGTATCTTGTCCACTTTTGTGTCAGGATCAGCTGCAGAATGAGCATAAAAGCATCCACAAACAAGGACAACAGGTCTGAGTTAAGCAGAATGAAGTAAAAGGTGCAGAATGTGATGTGCTCATATGAGGTCGCAGGGTCTCAGGAGGATATAACGGCTGCAGTTCCCTGTTTGAAATCTCTGTCTGTCTCAATATAGCATACACCTAATCTGATACTGATTTGTTTGTAGGTGACTAAAATATGTTTAGTTGCTGATCCCCTCACAACAGTATATTGCTTAGCCTCTGTGTTGGACTTCAGCCTGCTTCTCTAAACTGAGGGTGACATCTCCTGTAGGTAAAACACTGACTATCTTCAAAAGATCCAAGCTGTCCCTTTAAATAACAGGGTGGGATTATTTGTTAACCTGCGTTCTCCTAAATTGAGCTCACATTTAGTTGAAGTGAAATCTGATTTTTTGCTATCATATCGTGTATGAACTCAGATAAAATGATAATGGATGCTACAATCAATGGATTTTGCAAATAACAACAACAGAGTGTAAAACCATGTCAGCACAAAAGAAATCAATACGTGCACTACAGCTGAAATCATTATGTAACCGCTCAGGTCATTACTGGAGGCTCTGCCCTCATGGGATAAGACAAAAGGTACAATAACTCTGCAGTCACTATGTCTCCCTTACACGAGTGCCATTAAGAGACAAAGTAGAGACAGTGTCCTTTGTCTTTCAGTGACACCTGGAGCTTTCTCTCAGCCTGTCAACCTTGCATGCATTTTTTGTAGGATGTCATATTCTCAGTATAGCATACACTGAAACTTATAGAGATGTTTTTAGTTGGGACTTTTTGAAGGTGGCTGTAGGTGTGCTGCTGACCCTTCCTCAGCAGTACATTGTTTAGTCGACACATTCTTATTATTTTCTGTTTTCAATATACACTTCAGTTTTTACAGGAAATGAACAGTTTGTATACAGTCTCTTTAAATATAAATGCACTATGTCTGTACAATCTGAACGCCCTACAACCCAAGTTAAAAAAAACAAATGATCCCTTTAAAGCGTGCTCAAATTTAAACCATGATGTTTGAGATAACACTGTTTACGTGTGCCTGACAGCTGAAATAATCTCAGCTAGTTATAACTTCACTGTTGTGTCTGGGTGTGGGAGAGGGTGAGTGGGCAGACATGTATATTGCTGATTGTATTAACGATTGCATTATTTTGGTATTTCCTCTCCATTTATGTGCTGTCAATCAACCATTCCTGCTCATAAGCAACACTGAGATAACAAAACAGTTTCATTATTGTTTATTAAACAATTTATCGTCAAGTTAATGAGTAAAACACATCCTGACACTTTTTAATCAGACAGAAAAACAAAAACCCTGCCGTGTGATCATATCTGTGTCTGCAGCAGTCACAGGACGATGTGTGTGTACTTGATCCTAGAGCCTTCATAAGGGTGTTCAGGTAAAGACGGAAATAGTGGAAAGGCTGAGTTATAACAGACTGGGGGGGAAATATGTTACACACTGTTTAGCCAAGGTCAGCCGGAGCCCCTCATTGGGAGTGGCACAATCTCTAGCACAAGGTAAACATCATTCACTCTGCAGATCCACTGCAACACACGTTTATTATGATATATTGTGTCCTTCAATCCAAGGCAACCATCACTCACTGTGAAAGAGCCTCAGATAACCATGTAACATAACCAGTTCCAGCCTGAATGTTTAAAACCACACAGCAATGAGAGGCAGAGGTTGAAATCATGCAGGATACAATGACCACAACTTGTTCTATAATCTTAGAGGAATGATTTGGCATTTTGAGAAACTGACTCATTGTATGAGAAGATTGATACCACTCTCATGTTTGTAGGATAGGTATAAAGCAAGCTGGCGTTAGCGTAGCTCAAAGGATGGATCACATGACCAATGCATTGATGGCACTAAACAAGTACTACTACTACTGTAAGGAGGCAGACTTTCGGCCAGGACCTTACCCTGGAGTCACATGTTTGGATCCATGTGAACTTTGAGTCATTTTAAGGTGTGTCCTCACCGTGTTTCCTTTCCTAAACCTAACCTCCATAACTATACATTAATTACATAGCTGTATGTTAAGGACTTAACATCATTTGTCAGGCGCAAATTTGTGGGATATGAAACGAACTGTTGTGCATGCATTTTTCATAGGATGTCATATGAACTGTTCTATTGAAAGACTTGAAAAAAAGATGAGTTTGTGGTTTTGATTGTGTGAAGGTCTTTTGATATCTCTGGACAGAGCCAGGCTAGCTGTTTCAGTGTTTCCTGTCTGTGCTATGCTCAATCACTGAACCCCCGTAAGTATTGTCTGATGCCATTGCCTCTGGGGTTAGCGACCAATATTTCGGGGGTTCCAATAGCCAACATATATCCGTGCCAAGATTTCCTATTCCATGCAATGGTGAGTATTTACAGTTAAATTAGCACCTCGAGAAAGTCCAGACAACATGTCGGCTAATCTCTAAACAGATTTCTGGTGGTTGTGGCTCAGAGGTAGAGCGGGTCATCCACCAATCGGAAGATCAGCGGTCCAATCCCCAGCTCCTCCAGTCTGCATGTTAGAGTATCCTTGCTCCCGATGATGCTTCCATGTGTGTGAGTGAGTTAAGAACTGAGTAGCAGGTGGCACCTTGTATGGTCGCCTCGGCCACCAGTGTGTGAATGGGTGAATGTGACTCGTGTAAAAAGCGCTTTTGAGGTCGGATGACTAGAAAGGCACTATAGAGCTTGTAAGTCACGCCCCTTCCGGTAGACCCCCATCGGACCTCTAGGCTTGGAAAATATGAATGGGAGTCAATGGAGAGAAAAATTATTATTTTCTGGTCCCAGTCATTAAATGCCTTGGATTACACAAATGTTTTGTGTGGGTCTAAATAAAAAAAAATCATGTTAAGAGTTTGACAGTTTATTGTATGATTCTTTAGTTAAAGGCTGTGTAAACAACGTAATGAGAAAGACTACATGTTGCCTATGTGATGTCACGTCATCACACTTTCCCTCCACTTCTCAACTCACAGTGCTGCTGCTGCGTCTTCTGCCACGATCTACGGAGCCATCAGATCAAGATGCCGGTGTGTTTCGTATCCGAATGTCACTATTCCAACAAGAACAGCTGTTCTTTCTTCCGATTTTCTTTCGAGGCGGAGAAGTGTACCAGAGACACAGCCATGTTCCGAGTGCGAGTGGTGACGTATATCATACGCGTCGAGAGCAGCGAAGAGCTGTAGTCCACAACGCGCTCTCACACAAAACCTAACAGTATCAAACTTCTTCCCGCTAAATTGTAGCCTTCTTTGCACAAAAAAATATATTAAAAATTCACAAACAACATATGTAAAATTCATGGCACAATTCAAACAGGACCAGAAAATAATTTTTATCTAGCCATTGAAATACATTATGAGAAATCGATTTTTAAGGTCCCATGTACCGGAAACGGAAACACGGAACTTACGAGCTCCATACAAATGCAGGTCCATTTACCATATTAACGCAGATACATTTTTTTTTTAACATTTTTACTAGCAACTCATCAAACACTGATGCTTGGTCAGTGGCCTTACACGTCAAACTATGACACTCCAGGTACCCCTTCTGCATCAGTTTTGGACAGTCAGGGTTGGTATGTCAGGTTTGGTTACTTGTATTGTGTCTCTTTCAAATAAACTTCCCTTTTCACAGCTAATGCACAGTGAGAAAAAACATCATAATTTGGCTTGAAATAAGTACAGTTGTTACTAATGAAATGTAACATCACGTAATCGTCTTGTCTCGTCGTCCTCCGATTATCCGGGACCGGGTCGCGGGGGCAGCAGCCTCAGCAAAGAAGCCCAGACAGTCCTCTCCCCAGCCACCTCCGTCAGCTCTTCCGAGGGAACCCCGAGGCGTTCCCAGGCCAGCTGGGCGATGTAATCCCTCCAGCGTGTCCTGGGACGGCCCCAAGGTCTCCTCCTGGTTGGACATGCCCGAAACACCTCCCAGGGGAGGCGTCTGGGAGGCATCCTTACCAGATGCCCGAACCACCTCAACTGGCTCCTCTCGATGTGGAGGAGCAGCGGCTCTACTCCGAGTGCCTCCCGGATGTCCGAGCTCCTCACCCTATCTCTAAGGCTGAGCCCAGCCACCCTGCGGAGGAAACTCATTTCGGCCGCTTGTACTCGCGATCTCGTTCTTTCGGTCACTACCCAGAGCTCATGACCATAGGTGAGGGTTGGAACGTAGATCGACCGGTAAATCGAGAGCTTCGCTTTCTGGCTCAGCTCCCTTTTCACCACAACGGACCAGTTAAGCGTCCGCATCACTGCTGACGCCACCCCAATCCGCCTGTCAGTCTCCCGCTCCATCCTACCCTCACTCATGAATAAGATCCCGAGATACATATACTCCTCCACCTGAGGCAGTTTGCTCTTTATACTAGTGCAGTTGCTCAGACCATCAAAAAATGCTGTTGCCCGATACGTCTCATTCTGTCACCAAAGGGTTCCCCAATGGGTCTGTAGCTGACGCCAAGGGCCACTGACCAAGCATCAGTATTCTATGAGTTAGTGGTGGGAACCAAAGCCAGCTCACATATGACTGGTCAGTACTTCTTAGACTACAAACCAAAACCCAAACACTTCCCATACCACTATCTTATCTTGTTGCCAACAGATTCTGCATACAGACGTCTGTTTGCAGAGATTATGCTACGCTAAGCTAACCAGCTGCTGACTGTAGCTCCATGTTTACCATCATGACACGACAATATTATCAACCTTCTCGTCTAACTCTTGGCAAGAAAGCAAATAAGCGTTCCCAAAATGTCAAACTATTCCTTTAAGTATTATTGCAAATTCTCCTCCTCCTCTCTCCAATCTGTCTTTCTGCCTCTCCCTCCATCCTCCTCCCTCTAATTCAGATATGTATAATTGAAAGCACATTACTTGATATAAAATGAATCTCTCGCCCTCTAATTGAAATATGCTTCATTGGAAATGGCATGAATATAGCATGAAGCTCTGTCCCCTTTACTGTGCTGAATATTCATGGGTGTGTGTGTGCGTGTGTGTCCATCGGCAACAGAGGGTTGCCACGGGAGACAACCCATCGAGCCTGTCCTCATCCTCTCATCCCTCTCTTCTCTCTTTCATCTCTCCTGTCCTCTGTCACCATGCTGCCATTAATCCCCACACTTTGGCACTGTTCACTGTTGTACTTTCCGCCACTCCTCTTTTAACTTCTTCTATTGGTGCTGCTGTTTATTTATGTTGTGTCTTACCATCTGATTTAAAATTACTCCCAAATAAATTGATCCTATACCTGAGACCAGTGAAATAATCACGTCACAGGCTGATTCTTTTTTATCCACAGTGAAGAAAACCGACTCCTGAATATGGATTTCTTTTTACAGTGTGCTGTTAGAATAGAAAGGGCAGACCTGGAGGATACTGTATGTGTGGATCACAGCACGTAGCTGTGATCTCAGGCCTATTCCCTCAGCGAGAGGTGATACAATCTTATTCATGCTAATTGATGGGTGAGTTAGCAGCCTGATAATGAAATTCAAACCTCCATTCATGTCTCAGTGTGCGTCTGAGGTTGCGTGCGTGTGGTGTATAATTCTGTGCGATGGCGGCCTGTAAACTGCCTAATTGACCTTTCCACACTCTACAAAGGACGCCTCCTCCACCCGCCTCCGTTCGCCCGCTATTCCCTCCCTTCTCCCCTTCTCCTCTTTCTCCCATCCTCCTTTTCCATTCTCCCTCGACACTTCCGCTCCTGGTGTCCTCTGGTTTCTCCTCTCCATTTTTACCCTTTGTCAACATTATTCATTCCTTGATACATATATTATGTCTGGCTTCGCTGATGTGAACTTTAAAAACATTGCCACAGTAACTACTGCACAAGAGAATGTGTGTGTTTTTAAGACACCCTACATCGTACTACGCATCTCGACGCAGATACATTGCATTAAAAAACCTAAGCAAAATCTTCATGAGTCCACTGATCAGATTCTGATATGAAACATTCAATCCATTGTCTTGATGACAGTTTTTAATTTTCATAACAAATTAACAGTTGAATAGCTCTCTGCTCCACTGCAGGATGTATATTTGTTTTTGTTTTTTTTGCTTCCAAGGAACGCTGAGGTCAGGACATTTGAGATGCTACAATTACACATAAAAAAAGGATTGTGTTACTGATCAGCCCACAGATACTGTCCTCATCAGAATACAGTGAAACAACCTATGTTTATGTCTCCCTTACAAGAACCTCTAGTGGTTGTGCAAAAAACTGAGTGAGGCAAAGGCAAAAGTAGCCAAAGCAAACATGCTAGCTGTGGAGTACCCTGACAGAAACTGGGACACTGTTGCATGTTAACACCGTATCCTTGTTGTTGAGCGCTGCTGACTACGTGTGCAGGTGCAGTTTTAGCCTTTAAGTGACACAACAGAAACACAAACAATGGCAGCAGTGAGAGCATCTCACTTCTGGAGCAATGAAGAAATTGAGTTTTGTCTTTTGGTAATGAAAAAGTTAGCATATCTTCATCCACTGCTCCTCTGTCCTGAGGGGAGGCAGAACCTGGTTAAAACCACACTGTATTGTTCTCTAAAATATGGATGTAGTCATGGTGATGTCACCTATTGGTTTGTGGACTGCCATTTTGAAGCCTTGAAGTCAGTATTTTGTCACCATCTTGGATTTTTGAAGCCAGATACTAGCTTGGTTTGCATGGTGCATTTACAGCAAATGCTACTTTTTGCTCGGGAAAAACAGGCTTAAAACAATTAAAACATGATCACTTGCCTGGTCAAATAAGAGTTGAGTAAAAACAAACAGGGTTCACTGTCATTTCACATATCTTCTCTGATCTTCCTCCCCACCTTTCCACCCTCTTCCTCTTTTGATTCCTCTCTCACTGGCTGTCAAGGGACTGTGTGAGAGACAGATGATGAGTGAGTGTCTAGGAGACAGGAATGTGTCCGAGCAGCTAATTACCAGCGCTGATGATTAAATACATCGTGTGACAATGTGTGTGTGTGTGTGTGTGTGTGTGTGTGTGTGTTGCAGTTTTGTCGATCGATCTGACAAAAAGTCACAAAGCTTAGTCAGTCTGTTTTACACAAGCCTGTAGACTTCTACAACTTTTACCGTCACCTTTTCAGGTTTCAATTCTTGCTGCTGTGTCTGAAACAGAGGAATCTGTTGAAATGTTCTGCAAAGAAATAAAGTTGAGTTGAAACAGAGTCCTGTAACCTTTCAAAAAAGACTGTAGACATTCCTCTCATCTCCTCCTAATGACCCTTCTTTTCTTTTCTCCTCCCCTCTCCCGTCTGCTGCGATGTAATAAGATTAGGGGAAATGTCTTGTGATGACCTCTTTATCGCGGGTCAGCATCTGCCATTTTGTTTGGTGGTGTAGATAGAAACTAGGGATGCCTTGAGCAATACAAATTCTGTAGCATCAGACCAGCAGAGGAGCTGTGGTGGTGGTGTTTATGCAGCATCATCTTATTATTCTGACTGTGTTCAGCCTCCTCCTCCTAGATGAGCAGGAGAAGCGGAGGAGTCATTTTAAATTAGCTGAAATCTTAAATTTGCTGATGAGAGAACTCATTCCAGTGTGGACGTGTTTTTCTAAGTCTGTCATCGTATTAAATTTATTCTTTGTTGCCTCTTCTCAAATTGTAGGCTGCTGTTTTATAACTGTCCGTGTTTGCAGGTGTGTTCGTGGCATCCTGGATGGTTCTAGTCATCCATGGTTTCTGGTTATGGAATGATTTAGCTGTAGATTTGGGTACAGTTACGTATTTTGTTTTATAGATTGAATCCACCACAGACTTTGATAATAATTAATTTTATCAGTGACACTGACGGTGGTGTCCTGAAACGTGGTCCAGACACAAGCCATGTTCTCATCAGCCTGTTTAGATGCGCGTCTAGAAGTATCGAAAATTATGATGGAAACGCCAGAATTCGAATTAAAATCCCCTGATTCGCACAAACTAAAATACGCTCGCTTTAGCCGGGTTTTGGTTGATTTGAAAAAATGTTGATTCGCAAAACGGGGGATGGAAACAGTTATGTTCGAATTAAGTCTGACGTAGCGCACCTCTCTCCATGGTGATATCCACACTCTGGGTCGGGAAGGCGGTAATGCATTTACAAGCTGGTTGCCAACTGCCAGAAAACGCAGAAGAAGAAGGATGCTAGACTTGTTTTGTTTCCGGTTCTGCGGGAAAGTCGTGTGAGTTCGTAGTTTTCACCAAAGTCCGTACATTTAATACCCTGGAAATCCAGAGTTCTCACAAGAGCACAATTTTTTTTTTTAAAAGATTTTTTTTGGGCATTTTTAGCCTTTAATGGACAGGACAGACAAGTGTGAGGCGGGGAGAGAGAGGGGGAGTGACATACCGCAAAGGGCCACAGGCTGGAGTTGAACCCGGGCTGCTGCGGCAGCCTTGTACATGGGGCGCCTGCTCTACCACGAAGCCACAAACGCCCCCGTGAAAGTACAATTTGAATTGTCCGCTGCGAGGGTCATAAGGACAGAGGGATGTCGTATGCTGTAAAGCCCTGTGAGGCAAATTGTGATTTGTGATATTGGGCTGTATAAATAAAATTGATTGATTGATTGATTGAATTTGCTCAGCGAGTCACTCTGGCAGTCAGTAATCATGCTCATTACCCATGCCGTTGGAGCCGAGCTGCACCAATCATATCGGTGTATCTGATAGAGGCGGGCCAGAGGCGAGCTAAACAGATGACGACAGCGCTGCGACGACGAAGTCCGGAATCAGTCAGTAAACATTGCAAGATGGCTACAGATGAACACCAGTTGTTTGAAACAGCTTTGGCCGCTACAATGAAGGAGTTAGACTTGGCTTTTTCTCTAAAAGAGGAACAGAAGACGGCGCTCGAGTCTTTCCTTTGCATAAAGGACGTTTTTGCTGTTTTACTGACCGGATACAGCAAGAGTCTAATCTACCAGTTAGCTCCGCTGGTAGCTAAGCTCTGGATACATCACCCCGTGTATTGTTCTGATTGGTCGTAGTGTTATCCAATTGTGTGCAGGGATATTTTCAAATGCATGCTTGGTGCCGCCCCTCAAGTTGGGCCATTTGCATTACTCATAACCAGACCCTAAATCTTTCTAGATTTGGGTCTGGATTTCCAGGCTATACATTTAATGGAAACACACAGGATTCGTATTTCTTTTAATACGCATTTCCCAATGATTCGAATCACTTTTGGATGGAAACATAGCTTCTGACTGGCTCCATCTCCCATGTCACTGAGGGCATGAGTAGTACTTTGGTTACACATCTTCACCTCAACAAGATGGCTGCATGGTCGCGATTCAGAGTGTTTTTTCCCCTTGTGTCATAGGGCAGGCAGGAACAGGACAGCAACTCACATTCCCACTCCCACAGCAGTCCTTATCCACCATAAAGCACAGTCTCCTCCCCTTATCTCGCCAAAGTCCTCTGCTTTGTCAGATCGGCATACAGAAAAAGAGTCACCTGGTTGAATATATTCCAGGGTTAAGACAACTTTTGGTAAATCAGAGGGTGTTACAGTTTCTAATATCCCGCTGGAAACTGATGCAGCACAGAGGTCACCCAGTTTATTACTCAGCACCTGTACAATGGCTGGCAGGATCCTGATTCAGAAGAAAGATCCATGCAATCAGGATTGTAGCCATTGTCAATATGGATGCAGAGATGGTCTTGCTTGTCCATGTGGTTGGGATTGTAGCCGATGTCCATTGTCAACATAATTTCCTCAGCAGTTACAGACGATTCACTCACCCAGTTTATTACTCCTGCATAATGATGAACCACTTATTCGTGCATAGCCCATGTATTTTGGAAGGCTGCGATCACGTGAAGCAGTCCTAGGCAGTCCACTCAGGAGGCAGGTTGGGGCGGTGGATGGCTCACAAAAGACTTTCCTGTTCAGAGTGATGTGAACATTGAATGAACTTTGAGTCATTTTAAGGTACGTTCTTTGCCTAAACCTAACATACATTAACTTTATGTTAATTATGTAACTTTAGGTTAAGCACGTGATGTCATTCAAGGGGCGCTAATTCGTAGGATATCTTACAAACTGTTGTACAAGGATACGTTGCGGAAAGATATTGAAACACTGCTCTTCAGCCTAGTGTTAAGTTCTGCAAGGCAGCTTTCATCAGCCAGTGTACTCCATCAGAACTCTTTCTCTGCATAGCTCCAGAAACTCCCTCCCCCCACACCTTTCTAACGTCAGATTAGAAGGGTCTGCGTCCGACACTTATGTGTGCAGCTGAGTGCAACACTATTAAAGTCTTTAGAAGAGACTGTCAGAAAATGTGTGTTGTTATCCTCTTTGTAATTTCCCTGTCTCGGTAGACTACACGTGTTTCATTTTGTTGTGAGAACCTCAACCATGCTGCAGCTACAACACCTCTTTAATTGCCCCACAGAGGTGTCATGTACAACTGGAGTAGTTACTGTTTAAACTGATGTTTTTAGCTGAGGTTTTTTGTTGTGTCACAGGCAAGTTCTCCCCTATCTAGATGAAATATGAATATATTATGAGCACTAATGTTGGCTATGAGCACCTTCAGTCTTGAAAAACTGATTTCACCACTGGCCTTAAAAGTCCAATGTTACCTCAGGCTTTCTACATTGGTAATTCATATTACAGTATGAACTATCAGTCACCTAATGACTCTTACCTCCCTGTAGATATAGTTCGCTGGTGTTAATGACCCTGTCTTTAAGCAGACCAATGGATGTACCACCTTGGGCACTGAACCGCTTAATCACAAGGGGACAAGAAAAGGGAGCAAACAGAGAGAGATGAAGAGAGAGGAGCGCAGCAAGGTGGGGGGTCAAGCAACCATGACGATCACCCCGAATCGGACAATGATTCCATTCCCCTGACTTCACATGGCAAGAGAAGTAGAGCACGGGGGGTGATGAGAAAAAAGAGCGAGATGAGAAAGAGGTGGTCTGACAGATCCTTAATTAGCTGTGGTAATGAGTAAGAGAGGCGAGGGGGAGAGGAAACAGTAGGATCCTCAACACCTTCGTGCATGTGCACGGCTTTGTTATACAGAATTCAAACAGACCATATGCCCCCCATTGTTGCTGTTGCTTTGCCTGTCAAGCTCCTTATTCACACATATTCACACAGTTTACAGTGATAATGTTGGCAGTTATTTTTGTAACAATGGGCTCTTAATATCAGACAGAAGCAGACAGAAGCAGCGTCTCATTTCTTGTAATCGATTTTGTTGGACGGCACATTTCATCAGCTGAAGCTAGCTGACTAATTAAGCTAATGTTGAGCTATCTCTGGCTGACTTTTTAATGTCTCTCGCTAACTTGTTTTAAAACAGTCTTAAATCTGCACATGACGACCCCACACATGATATTGTATTAGACTGAGGCTGAAGCTACATGTTGGACCACCTCCTCACCATTTAATGATCCATTTAGTAGACAGGAAGTAAAGAAATAGCCTTCTTCTTGTATTACTGTGTGAGTTAGTTCAGAGGCTTTCACATCAGGGACATGTGTCTGTATCCGAGTACACTTGACCCCAAAGTCCAGTTCGTTAGATTAGTGTGAACACTGTGTTCTGTACCCCAGCACGATACGCTGATCTGTGCCTGAGTCCACTTGAGAAGGTGGTCTCAAGTATGGTTCATGTACAGTATAGTATGCATCAGGTGTGAACAGAGACAGTTAGACAGTCTCAATTTAATACTGATGCCTCTATAGAGCTGCAGCACAGCCCACCACAGTCAGACCCAGATCCGACTTTGCTACCACAGCAGAGCCAGTTGAAGAGCTTTGCCTTGTTGCTCCACTAGTCCCTGTTGTTGAAGGTCCCTGAAGCAGCCGTGTCTGTCTCCAGCTCCATTTTCTAAACTGTGGCACAACAAAAATATTATAAAAATAATGATGCAAGGGTGCTCAGGTAAGGTACTACATTACTAATGTAAAAGCTAAAGCCCCTTTTACACTGCCAAAATTTCTGAGAATGTTGGACTGTTTTGCTGGCCAGCTGCGAGCGTTTAGACACACAGAGCCGGACTGGCGAGTTGACCCGAGGTGCCCAATTTTCCACCTCGTAGGGTAGACATATTGGCCGAACCCTTTTAGTTTAAACAGACTGAGGCAGCCTTCTGCAACGGGAGGGGCTGTTGATGACTTGTGGGAGGAACTTTTGACGATGCTGCAGGTGCGACCCACTGGCGGTGGATAAACAGGAAACAGCTGATAGCAGGAATTAGCGAGCAGCTAGTAGCTAGAGGGAAACGCAACCCTGACAGACACTGTAAAGATGAGCAACTGGGGAGACAAGGAATTGCGCGCCCTCCTTGTCCTCGCAAATGAAGAGGCCATTAACCGTCAGATGACGGGGACGGTGAAGAACGGGAAGACTTATGAGAGAATCGCCGAAGGACTGACCAGCCGCGGCTTCCCTCCCACGTCACTGTTTACGTCACATGCTGAGCTACACGTTTTGTTACTTGCTCATGCCCCCCATTGCCCTGAAAAAGGCCCATTCTGTATAAACAAAAGTAGGTAGGCGGCATTTTGCTGCACTCCCCGATTTTGTTTTTATACTGCCAATGCTGAAAAAAGACTGATTGGGCTTTCCTGCAAATTTGCACAATTCCTGTTTTAACAACTTGTCAAATACTGACGCTTGGACAGTGACCCTACACGTCAAAATATGACGCTCTTTTGCTCTTTACACTACATTAGTTGCCTGGATCATCGAAAAATTCCACCGCCCAGTGCATCTAATACCACTGCTAAAGGGTGTCTCGGTGCGTCGGTGTCAGACGCTGAGGGCCACTGACCATTGTCGGTATTTGAAGAGTTGTGAGTAAGACCAGGTTGAACTGTTATTTCGCTCTGATATAACCAGTGTGTTACAGGAATGTAACTTTCCTGGGTAACGCTGGCTGTGATTGCTGACGTGTAAAATTCCCAAAAATCCAGGACAGAGCTGATGACGTTAGCCTGAAAGCTCAAGCAAGGTGTGCAAGTCCAATGTTACCTGTAACCCCACAAACTAATATCACCTTGTTACTCAATGATGTGTGATGATTTCTTGGAAGTTAAATGTGTTAATGAGCTAGTTAGCTGGGTATGCTAACAATTGCAGCAATGCGTTCCCTACTTTTTTGTCCTTGTGTTTTTGGTTATGGAAATACTAAAACAAACTAGATCAAGATGATCAGGATCCTCCTGGGCGGCTCCCCCTGGAGGTGTTTCGGGCACGTCCCACTGGTAGGAGGCCCCGGGGCAGACCCAGGACACACTGGAGGGATTACATATCTCATCTGACCTGGGAACGCCTCGGGTTCCCCCAGGAAGAGCTGGAAAGTGTTGCTGGGGAGAGGGACATCTGGGGTGCTGTGCTTGGCCTGCTGCCCCTGTGTCCCGGCCTCAGATAAGCGGATGAAAATGGATCGATGGATAAAACAAACTATGTGGATGCCCGGTATCTCTCTTACAACAGCCGTGGAGGAATCCAAAGTTGGCAGGCCTGCAGTGCTTCGCTACAAATGCTAAGCTATAATTGGGCACTTACTGCTCAGAGGGGTTTAACAACTGCTCATATATACTGTCATCCAGTAAAGGAATATTATTGTAATATCAATATTTTCAACACAATGCAGGATTATAACAGTGTCAACACAGTGTAGTACGTAGTATTTCTTCACTGTTTTTATGAGGCAATATACTCTGATGTCAGTATTACTGTAATGTAATGGCTAATATAATATCTCCATTATAGTTCGGATACTGTTATTGCCATGTGATGTCAATATCCTCAGGAAGTACATTACAATATGTCGCTCTCACACACATTTACACATGAACACAAATAAGTATAAACACACACGTGAGCACACACCTGTTCACACATTTCCTTTTCATCCCCCGGTCTATTTCCAGAATGCCTCCAACCTGCACACACATGCCACTGACACACACACACACACACACACACACACACACCTGTCTCTGATTCAAACACACGTGAGCACACACAGACAGATACACAGACACATACTCGCATACCTGTCACAGGAGAACACACATTTCACTGCCACGGCTACCGTGAAGCTGACCCAGTTTCCATGGAGACAGAGACAGGGTCGGCTGCTGGCTGACGAACCCCAGGACACACCCTTTTTTCACTAATACACAGAGAGAGGGAGTGAGAGAGAGATGGGAAGAGAGATGGAGAGAAGCAGATGGAAGACTGGAGGAGTTGAGGAGAGGCGAAAGGAGAGATGATGAGTGATCATAAGAGAAGGATAAAGAGATAAGGGAGATGGAAGGATTATTAGAGAGGGATGGGAAAGCAGTTTATAAAGAGGGAGAGAGGAAGTTGGGTGTGACCAAAGTAGAAGGAGGTTGAATAAGAAATAGATAAGAAGAACAATTATATCAGAAAGATAAATTAAGACATGATGGAGTAGTAAACTAAAGACAATTGTATTTGTTTTCTCTTACTGTCATTCATACAGTAACATCAAGGCCGAGACCAAGTGGTTCGGAGCTGCGGGTAAAGGAAACACTAGTGCGGGTGGGTTTGAAATGAAGACTGTAAAGAGGAGTGCTGTTGAGACATTTTCAAAAAGAACCAAGAAGGCTGCAGCTGATGTGGAACTTTCCATCAAAGATGCTTTCATGTCAGTATTAAACAATCTGGACTGTATATTTTTGGTAAAAGAACAATCAACTGTCCTTAAAGCTTTTCATGAGAAGAAAGACATGTTTGCTGTTCTTCCAACATGACGTGGCAAAATATTAATATACCAGCTCATAATACATAGCCAATAAGACACAAGCAAAGATTAGAGAAAAGTGTAAAAATGTGGGGGGAAGGTTGTGTAGCAGAGCTATGTTTGGTCTTCTTTCCTTTCCTGTGAATCATCTTGGAACCCCTCAGCATGGATGGTTTACTGAACAGGCCTATACAGGGCACAGGCTCAGGGGCCCAGAGTGTCAGGGTCCCCCCCAGGCCTTCAGTTGCAAATGTCACCTAAATAAATATGCACCAACAGGAAAGAGACTCAAAAAGACCACATAGAGATGCAAAGGAACTGCAAAGAGACACAAAACAACAACAAAGAGAGAAAACAACCACAAGGAGACACCAAACAACTACTGAGAGATACATAACAACCACAAGGAGACACCAAATGGCTACAAAGAGACACAAAACAACCACAAAGAGACACCAAAAGACTACTAAGAGATACATAACAACCACAAGGAGACACCAAATGGCTACAAAGAGACACAAAACAACCACAAAGAGACACCAAACAACTACTAAGACATACATAGCAACCACAAGGAGACACCAAATGGCTACTTAGAGACACAAAACAACCACAAAGAGACACCAAACAACTACTAAGAGATACATAACAACCACATCGAGACACCAAATGGCTACAAAGAGACACAAAACAACCACAAGGAGACACCAAACAACTACTAAGACATACATAGCAACCACAAGGAGACACCAAATGGCTACTACGAGACACAAAACAACCACAAAGAGACACCAAACAACTACTAAGAGATACATAACAACCACATCGAGACACCAAATGGCTACTACGGGACACAAAACAACCACAAAGAGACACCAAACAACTACTAAGAGATACATAACAACCACAAGGAGACACCAAATGGCTACTACGAGACACAAAACAACCACAAAGAGACATCAAACAACTACTAAGAGATACATAACAACCACAAGGAGACACCAAATGGCTACTACGAGACACAAAACAACCACAAGGAGACACAACACCAACAAACAGACTCAAAACAACCACAAAGAGACACCAAACAACTACGAAGACATACATAGCAACCACAAGGAGACACCAAATGACTACAAAGAGACACAAAACAACCACAAAGAGACATCAAACAACTACTAAGAGATACATAACAACCACAAGGAGACACCAAATGGCTACTACGAGACACAAAACAACCACAAGGAGACACAACACCAACAAACAGACTCAAAACAACCACAAAGAGACACCAAACAACTACGAAGACATACATAGCAACCACAAGGAGACACCAAATGGCTACTTAGAGACACAAAACAACCACAAGGAGACACCAAATGACTACAAAGAGACACAAAACAACCACAAAGAGACACCAAACAACTACTAAGAGATACATAACAGCCACAAGGAGACACCAAATGGCTACTATGAGACACAAAACAACCACAAGGAGACACGACACCAACAAACAGACTCAAAACAACTACAAAGGGACACATAACAATCACAAGGAGACACCAAACGAATACAAAAAGCAAATGTGTGGTGACACTGGAAGTTTTCAAGTTTTTATTGCAGATATGTGGAGATGAGTTCCTATAGAAATCACTGCTAAAAGGAATACTTCACTTTCCAGTTGACCATTTGTATATCAGTTACTCAGCCTGTGAAGAAAGCTTTATTTTTCTCGCATGCCTCCATGGTGAAGAGAGAATCCAAAAACAGAGCAACTTCTTGGTGGATGAAGTCAAACAAGTAACAGTATATTTAATTTGCTGAGCATGGGAGCTGTTGGTCTACCACTGCTGACTTTGCTGAATCCGAACTGACCCTTTAAAACACCAAAGTCACACAGTAACACAAACTAACTAACTGATGGATGCAGTGGTAGACCAGCAGCTCCCATATCCAGCGAGGTAAAATCCCAGTTTTGTTAACGGATTCTGATTGTGAAGAGAGCACAGATATGTTTGACTGTTAGCTCAGGTTCACGTCAACATGGCCGTCTGTTTGGGAGGTACTGAGCATACAACTGGATAGACGAGACTTGGATTATACTGCAGGAGTTGTGTGAGAGTTTGTAAACAGATGTTGTGATATATTTTTGCTGTTGTCAAACTTGGACCCCTATCACTTCCATTCAGAAGGAATTTTCTCCATTTTTGGATTCTTTGTTCATCGTGGAGGCATGTGAGAAAAACAAGATTTTCTTCACAAATCAAGTGTAAGACAGTTGAGTAATTAATATACAAATGATCATTTGGGGGGGTGAAGTGTTCCTTTAACATAGGGAGATGCTAGGTAATTGTATGATAACGTTGGATATCTTTATCCCAGTGTGTGACTATATTGGGAAATTAAATTCTATTAAATTAAGATGCAAATTATTAATACGAGGGGAGTTTTTATGTAAATATTTTGGTGACATGGGTGTTTTATGCAAATCTAGCTGTCATAAGCAATGGGGGCTGATAACATTTTGAGAAATTTAGAAATAACTAAATCCAGATCATGCAAAATGAATCAATCTTTACTTTATAAAAATACAAAGTCATCTCTCCCTCCTCCCCCACAGACCTCTGCTGCTCTCTGCCCAATCCTCTGTCAGCTCCTTCCTCCAGCCCTGAAAAGACTTCTGTGGCAGAACAAAGCTGGAAATCAGTTTCTATTCCTGTAGATATAAATGTATTACAGCAGACAGAAGGTGATGTATGTTACACAGGCCCTAAAATAACTGCTGGGGTAAATTTAGGCGCAGCTCGCCTCCGGCACAGTAGAATAGGATAGAATATATGAATGAGAGCTGGGCTCTGGGATGAACTACGAGTCTGCATTTACTATGACAAAGATAACAGGTGGTGGTCATTTTGTGGTGTGTGTGTGTGTGTGTGTGGAGAGAGAGAGAGAGAGAGTGAATGGAGGCGAAGGTGACAAGGATTTTCACTTCAAAGGCAGGCAAGAGCACAGCGCAGATTAAAGCACACCAGGAATCAAAGAGCCTCAGGTGGTAGGCAACACACAGGTGTCCCCCTATGTGTGTGTGTGTGTGTGTGTGTGTTTGTGTGCATGTGTTTGTGTGCATGTTTGTGTGTTGCAGAGGAGAGAGCCCATCTATTTTTACCACTCATCTCCCCCAACACCTCTCTGGGTTCTCGCTCTCTTTGGTTTGTCTGAGAGATTCAGGACCTTCAACACGGGGGTGCTGTTGTCAGAGATGAAGGAAGTCTCCCACAGACAAGAGCTGCTCTGTGTGTTTGACCTTGTAGATGTCCACAGAAGATGCATCACTGAGGAGCCTTTTATGGTGTGCAGCATCCTGTGTTGCATAAGAAAAAGAATTACTGCCACCATTGGTGGTACCAGTGCAACGAGTGAACTGGAAGTGGAACAAAAACAAAATTAGACCTCTCATTAAATAACAAAAATACTCCTCAAATGAAAGCCCTGTATTTAAAATTTGACATAGGTATGAATACATGACTACTATCAGCATAATATACTTGTCTATAGGTGTACAACCCAGATGCCAGAATAAATATTATGATACAATACGATACAATACTATACGGTACTATACGACACGACACAACATGGCACGATACGATACTATATGGTACTACACGTCACGACACGATACAATACAATACGGTGTGATACAGTACGATACGCTACGATACGGACTTTTTTGTCCCCTTGGTGAAATTCATCTTGGACCCAGGAGCTGCACAAGTATTGCTGCCTTACAACAACTGTCCCGAAGAAATAAAAAGCAGACACCATAAAAACATAAAACACACGCTACACATAACAGCATTGCACATCAGCCATTCATGCATTGCACATAGCACCGGCACACAACAGAGCACCATCAGCAAAGCACAACACAACCCTTGAAGCATCAAGGAACATTACTTAAAATCCTAATTGAGGTTGGCACAAATGAATTTTTTAAATGATTCAGTTTAAATTTGGGCGTCCTGTATCATCTGCCAGAGGGTAAAAGTCCATACTCAGCGTGGAGAGCACGGGAAGAGTCAGACAGTATTCTCTGTGCTTGTCTGAGTACAGACTACTCATACAGTGTCTGGAGGGACTGATGTTCCTTCCTCTCCATGACCGTCCTGGCTGTGTGAACCAAATGAGTAAGTTTGGATTTGAACTCCACAGTCAGGATTAAAAACCAAACGTACTGAAACTGCAGGGATGACTTGCTAATAAACACCCAGTTTTGTCGCTTTTCGGTCTTGAACAGTGGTCTGCAGTGGTCTTTAGAAACATTAATGTGATGAGTATAAAATGTGTAAAAATCAATGTATCTGTGGTTTAAAGAAATGAACAGTGCCGACTTTTTCTCCTGCGACTGGGCTGAAGTGTAACTGACAGCAAATTTGGGTGTGCAACAGCAAGACAACTCAACTCAACTTTATTAATATACGACCTTTCATACAAACATGTAGCCCAAAAAGCTTCACAAAATTGGAATGACACAGACACAGGCCAATTAATTATTAAAAAAGCAAACCAACCAAAACAGAACAAACTAACAAAAAAGATAATTAAAACTTCATAGAATAAAAAGAGAGTATGTAAAAATGAATAAAATAGAATAGAAATGAACAGGGGGCAGCACGGTGGTGTGGTGGTTAGCACTCTCGCCTCACAGCAAGAGGGTTGCCGGTTCGATCCTGGGTGTGGGAGCCCTTCTGTGCAGAGTTTGCATGTTCTCCCCGTGTCAGCGTGGGTTCTCTCCGGGCACTCCGGCTTGGGGATTAGGTTAACTGATAACTCTAAATTGTCCATAGGTGTGAATGTGAGTGTGAATGGTTGTCTGTCTCTATGCGTCAGCCCTGCGATAGTCTGGCGACCTGTCCAGGGTGAACCCTGCCTCTCGCCCATTGTCAGCCCCCCCCCCCGCGACCCTCAAGAGGATGAAGCGGTTAGAAGAAGTAATGAACAGGAGAGATAAAAGGAGGTAAAAAATTAATGGTTAAATCTTTAAAATCAAGACTGTAATGTTACTCGACATTGAAACCAGATTAAAAATACCAAGAGAGCTTGTCATTATAATGTATTTATATAGTACATTTCATACCCAAAAGCAACCCAAAGTGCTGTACTGATTAGTCGAGTCAAAGTTCATTGTAACCCAATCACAAAGCATGCCTCATGTTGTGTAAATAAAACAATTTGCACCAGTGAATTACATGTAAAGTCAATGTAAAAACAGGATTAGATGCAAATTCCTGACGGGCAGCATGATAGACATGACGCAAATGACGCAAAATACATGAATTAAGTGGTGCAAATGAAGCAAGTAGCACAAATTTGTATCATACGCTCATTCGCAAGAGTTGAAAAATCTGAACTTCAGCGACCAATTTGTGCCGTGATAGGCAATCAGCACTGAGATCCTCCGGAGATGTATGACACAGAGAATGTACTGACAAACAACTACAAAGAGACTCAAAACAACTTCAAAGAGACTCAAAACAACTACAAAGAGACACCAAACAACTTCAAAGAGACTCAAAACAACTTCAAAGAGACTCAAAACAACTACAAAGAGACACCAAACAACTTCAAAGAGACTCAAAACAACTACAAAGAGACTCAAAACAACTACAAAGGGACACAAAACAACTTCAGAGACACCAAACAATGACAAAGAGACTCAAAACAACTACAAAGGGACACAAAACAACTTCAAAGAGACTCAAAATGACTACAAAGAGACACAAAACAACTACAAAGAGACTCAAAACAACTACAAAGAGACACCAAACAACTACAAAGAGGCACCAAACAACTACAAAGAGACACCAAACAACGACAAAGAGACTCAAAACAACTACAAAGGGACACAAAACAACTTCAGAGAAACTCAAAACAACTACAAAGAGACACCAAACTACGACAAAGGGACACAAAACAACTTCAGAGAAACTCAAAACAACTACAAAGAGACACCAAACAACGACAAAGAGACTCAAAACAACTATAAAGAGGCTCAAAACAACTACAAAGAGACACCAAACAATGACAAAGAGACAAAACAACTTCAAAGAGACTCAAAACAACTTCAGAGAAACTCAAAACAACTACAAAGAGACACCAAACAATGACAAAGAGACTCAAAACAACTACAAAGAGACACCAAACAACTACAAAGAGGCACCAAACAACTACAAAGAGACTCAAAACAACTACAAAGGGACACAAAACAACTTCAGAGAAACTCAAAACAACTACAAAGAGACACCAAACTACGACAAAGGGACACAAAACAACTTCAGAGAAACTCAAAACAACTACAAAGAGACACCAAACAACGACAAAGAGACTCAAAACAACTATAAAGAAGCTCAAAACAACTACAAAGAGACACCAAACAATGACAAAGAGACAAAACAACTTCAAAGAGACTCAAAACAACTTCAGAGAAACTCAAAACAACTACAAAGAGACACCAAACAACTACTAAGAGATACATAACAACCACAAGGAGACACCAAATGGCTACAAAGAGACTCAAAACAACTACAAAGGGACACAATTCAACTACAAAGAGACAAAACAACTACAAAGAGACTCAAAACAACTTCAAAGAGACTCAAAACAACTACAAAGAGACACCAAACAACTACAAAGAGACTCAAAACAACTACAAAGAAGCTCAAAACAACTACAAAGAGACACCAAAACTACAAAGAGATATCAAACAATTACAAAGAGGCTATGGACACTTTTCGCCCTCAATGGTCGCCATCTTGGCTACATAGCAGAAGGGGAGGGACCACTTTTCAAACTGGAAATAGCGGCCAAGGACTGTGCGACCGTGAACGTCACTGCATTGTATAAATACATGTGTTTTTTGCACTCAGCACCACCATACTGTTGTCGGGTATAAGCCAGCAGTATGTTTATTGGGTTAATTTAGCAGTCTGTAATGATTTGGTACCGCAAACAATAATGCCAATGCTAATGCTAGTTTGCTAACTAGCTAATTTGTGGCTGTCATTTCCGGTGAGTGCACAACGGCTGTGTTTGGTTTGAGACAACACTACCCTGTCGAAATTCGCACACTACGCCAATGAGTACACACTGTAGTGCACACAGTGTACTACACAGAAGTGTACTAAGGGAAGTATGTGATTTGAAACACACCATTAGATTTAGAAAACAACTAAAGACCATCTTGCTGTGGGATCACTCCAGCACACCATACAGTGATCTGCGACTTAAAAAGTGGGCTGGGGCCCTACGTCTGGCACACTTGCTATGGCCACAAGCATCTTTAAACTAGGTATTCACTTTGATCTCATTTACATTCATTATTCATTCATTTTTAGAAGTTTTGTGTCTCACGGATGTGACGGTATCGTGTTGACCAAATCCATCCACAGAGATAGAGACAGACAAAGTTCCCGCTACAATAGGTGTGTCCACAAACATATTTTGTCATGATGACACACACACACAGACTCACAAGAGGAAAACAATACCAGCCCTGTTGTAGCAGCTGGAACAATAACTGTATTCAGTACAGTTACAGCGAGAGGAAAATGGAGGCAAAAAGAGTGTAACACTGAGAGAGAAAATGTGATGGTGGGTGTAAGCTGAGAGGAGGATAAATACAGGAAGGAAAAGTGAGAACTGTGAAAGGATGAGGTCGGGGCCGAGAGTGCACGTGTCCTTAAACAGCACATATTTTGAATCTATATTTTTCTGGGCTGGATCCTGACAGAGCTGACACATTCTGCTGCTCCGAGATGTGAACCTGTGTTTTCACACCGAGGAAGGGAAACCTCCGTCAGCCAATCAGACACAACACAGCTGCTTAGCTTTGAATATCAGCCTCAGGATGGATGGATGGATGGATGGATGGATAATGACAGGAGAAAGGACGCCACTTAAGACTATTGACATTTACTTTGTGTTTCACCTCGCAAGTGAAGTGTGCAAAAGTAGCATTAGGTGGAGGGAGTAATGGGGTGGACAAGTGTACAAACTCACATGCAATCACACACACACACTCATACACACTCTCTGAAGTGCTTCCCCCTATCCAGAGCAGAGTGCTAACCATACAGACAGCCATTAGAGCCCGTCCCTCCCAGTGGAGAGCGCCCAGCGTGGGCCACAGGGCTGCATCTCTCAGCTTCCCACTCGCAGCCGGCCACAGCTCTCCGCACACCCACTCAGCACTCCACCACAGGAAGAAGAGTGTTTGAGCTGCATTTACTGCCCTAACTGCTGAAGTAGTATCGTGCAAAGCTGAAAGTGTCTGCGTCACTCACACTGTGCGAGGAGCAGGATGCATCGGCTTAACACACTTTCTTCACTCTCCTCTCTCCTCTGCCTTGGCAGTCTTCCAAGCACACATTGCCACACACATGGGTAAACACACACACACACACAAACAAACAAACAAACAAACACACATACACAAGCTGATGAGTGTCTGCTTCAGCACAGGTTGCCATAGCAACACGGTCAGCAGCTTTCTTGCTCTTTGGCTTCGGCGAGCATGACAGCGAGGCTAGTCAGTGTTTGAAGTGCACTTGCACATGCACACACGTACCCACCTCTTCACACACACACACACACACACACACACACACACACACACACACAGCACGTATGTTCACACACATTCAGCATATGACAGATATTATTTAGCACATAAGACATGTCTGACGATGTTAGTCTGAGTCATATGTTTTATCTCTGCTGGTCTCAGAGGTGATTTTGTGGCTGTAAATTGTCTCAACATGATGAAAGAGCAGCGGGGCCAAGATTAACAAGCACTGCCACCTGCAGCACAAACACTGCAAATGCACCAACAACCACAATGACCTCATGATATGACCATCATATGACCAGGAGTGTGTGAACACCTCAACTTAACATCTGTAAGAATCTTAAACATCCCAGTGTGCCGTCCGCATACTTTTGGCCACATACTGTAGCCTATTTATTGTCATGGATATTACATTCATCACATATGCAGGTGATGTGCAGAGACACTTCAGGACCCTGGTCAGTGACACGCACTCTCTGTAATACGCACGTGTGACCACTAGATGGGAGTACAGCTTCATATCAGCAGCTCTGTGAGGTCATCAGTCAATCTGCCTTTCCTCGATTTGGCAACAAACTTTTCATCCTGCTTAAATGTTTTTGATCAAGACACTGAAATCTCCAGGGGATGCTGAACGTGACCTCTGACCTCTCTGAACGACGGGCCCCGAGAACACCCTGTCATGGTGAATGAGTGACTTGTTATACAGGTATTTACATGACTGCACATTTCTGAGGGTTACACACATGAATGTATAAATGATTTATAGTTACACTTACAGGCTTTTAATTAGGAAACTACTACCTTTATAAGTGTTACTGCTCTTTTTTGCACTATTGTGGTTTCATTTACTACTGCTCTTAATTAACTTGTGATTAATGCAGACGGTCAGGCACTTTACTGATGCACGCCACCACTTGGACTGCTGTTATAACAGGGACAACACTGGAAATAAGTCCTGGACTTTTTCATTCTATCCCTGACAAATGCAGACATACAGTATGTTTTTATTGTTTTAAATTCTATGTATTGCTTGTGTCAATAAATCAAATCAAATCAAAAGTGTCTTTGTAATTTAAACTAAAACAGAAAAAAGGGTGGTGGTGGGAGATTTAGCCCAAATTTCTTAATGTCACATTGCCAATATGTTAGCAAGTTGGCTATCTATGAATGATGACATGTCTTTAGCAGTTAGAGTCGCACTGTTACTGACGACTGAGCAGCTCCATCCATTGAGGTGCAAAGTGTAGTTGAATGTAGAGCTGCAGTTAATAATTAATAATAATAACACTAATAAAATGGATTTATATAGCACTTTTCATTATTCAAGAAAAAAAAGAATGAAAAACAAAACAACAAAAACCTTTTCAGGATTCTCAAAGACGCTTTACAAAGAACAAGAGCAGCAATTAAAAAGGAAGTAAAAAAATTAAACTACTCATTATTTTCTTTATCAATGGCAGTATGGCTCCCAAGGGTTGGCCAGGGGAGGCCAAGGCCACCACGATACACGCTCTTGAAAATAACTGTAGGCCAACATCACTGTCTTTAAGAGACTGTGGCGTGCTCAGACTTTAAGCTAAGTAGTGGTATCTAATAAAACTAGACACCCTAAGGGGTTGTACACATGCTGCGTTTTGCACCCTCAAATTCATTGTTTTCAATATGCACCAGGTGAGCTCAAATACCAGATTGGCATGCCTGTGTCCCCCAGGGTTCAACATCTGCACCCTGAGATGAGCAGACTTCAACTTTTGCAATGCATCAGCACGCACTGCATGTCATGTGATGATGAATGTTGTGGAATAAACACTCAAAACAGCAGCCACAACTGGATTTTACTTGTGACAGCTGCAGCTGCAAAGACGTGATGAAGCTTGTGGTGGACGACATATTGCTCCATGGATGGCTCTCCATCTTTTGGGCATATCTTTGGGAAAATACCAGTCACAGGTTCAAAAAACTTAATAATAATTTGCATGCTATCTAGCTTTAGCTGCACTTACCTGCGATGACCTTAACATTCCCACAGAGACACACATTTAAAATTTGGGGAGATGTGCAACTACCAATTGTCTGAAAAGTGATATAACAAGTAGCGTAATAAATTATTGTTGGCAGGGAGTTATACTTTAAAAAAAAGAGTAACAACTAATGAGTGATATATAACATTTTGAGTACCAAAGCAACACTGCTGTTTCCTTTTATCTCCAACTTATAGACGACGGACTTTTAAAGCGTGGTCCCGGGATCTTTGGTAAATCAAACTGATGTAATATGTTAAGCTGGGAAAGTGGCAAAACTGGCACTGAGTGAAACAAAGGAGAGGTTACACAGAAACTATTCTCTAAAACATATGTCACAACAACACAGATATTATTTGGCTGAAAAACTCTTTAAAAAATCTTTATTTGGCTTTTACATGTTAGCTTTGGTGCACAGTGATTAGCAGCCACAGTTTATGTGATGGCCGATCTGACTGCGACACCGTGTGCATTAACTGGTTACACAACTATAGCAGAGGAAGACACATGATATAATACACAGTTTGACATTAGGTGATATATAATGCTCAGAAATAAATTGCATAGATGTGATACACAGTATATTCTCACAGAAAGTCATCAATAAAACAACAGAATATTATATACTTCAGTTTGCAGATCCAGTCGTCTCTGTGAGCAGTGTGTAGACATACTGTGTGTCATATCACTGATTCCAACATGCACAGTTTTAAGGCCACTGGAAGCTCACTTTATACTTCAACAACTGTTTCATAGAGTAGGGACATCAAAGGTGTAACCACCATGGTGAACACTACTATCTGTTTACTGTAGTGCAAATAATACAAAACCAGATATGGTGAGCTGTGTTTCTATAAACTGTTTACAACATTTAGGCGGCAGTTTCTTTCTTCTTTCCTCCAAAAGTGTCATGTCTCGTTTTAGATGTCATGGCGTGCATTTGAAGTGAATTCAGGATATAGACGACCTACACACACGTCACATGGTTCATTTTCTTTGGTGGTAAGATTTTAAAACCTCCTTCCTTTTTGTTTAAAGGGACAGTTCACCCCCAAATTAGAAATACGTATTTTTCCTCTCATCTGTGACGCTGTTAATCAGTCTAGATAATTGAAGTGTGAATTGCTGAGTGTTGGAGATGTCAGCTGTAGAGATGCCTGTCTTCTCTCCACTATAATGGAACTAGATGGCACTGGGCTTGTGGTGCTCAAAGTGCCAAAAAATTGTCTCTTTCCAGAAATCATGACCCAGTTACTCAAGATAATCAGTAGTCCTTGTCTTGAGCAGTTTTACTTTCTATCGAACTACACACACCAACCGAATCACCACACAGAAGGAAGCGTGCATCTACTGTTCTATCACACAGCACCACTGAGCTACAGTAGCTAACGTTACAGCTCAGCCAAGGACGACACCATAACTGCTCACATCTCACGCTGTCACAAGCACAAAGCTCTCGTCCATGAGTAGATGCACTCTCCCTTCTGCACAGTGAAACAGTTGGCGGATGTAGTTTGGCAGAAAGAAAATAGTTAATACATGAAACTGCTCACAACAAGGTCTGTGGATTATCTTGAGTAACCAGGTCATGGTTTCTAGAAAGAGACATTACTGTTGAGTTTTTTTAAATTGTATTTTTTAGCGCTTTGAGCACCACAAGCTGAGTGCCATCTAGTTCCATTATATTTGAGAGAAGGCAGACATCTCTACGGCCGATATCTCCAACACTCTGCAGCTCACACCAAACAATATAGACTCTATCCGCACGTGAAAGAGGACACAGAACGTGCATATTAGAGGAGACATAGTGTAAAGAATGCAGGTTTCAACAGATTTTAAAAGGCCAACAAATAATTGTATGAGGTAGTGAATGCCCGTGTGTTTGTTATGGTACATATAAGATTGATTTTGGTAAGAAAACACTGCATGTAAAGACAACCAGGTTCCTACAGGGTTCCCTTAAGCTCCCTGTCAGCTGTGATCTCATTGGCCATGCTTTGAAAACAATTTAAATGTTCCTACAAAATCAATAATGTGTTCACATGGTGCTCCAAGGCTCCTTAACCTGTGATAGTGTTGCTACTGAGAGATGCCTGTGGATCAGCAGCAGGTAGCACCTTGGAAAACATTTGGCCAAACTCAACTTTAGAGGTAACGTGATCAACTCATAGGTCCCATTTAAAATGTTTGACGAACGTGTGGAACTTTGTAGTCACCACTAAAATGACGTCACCGTTGGCAAAGCTACAGGAGCCCCTTGGTTTCTGGAGGTCACATGATGAGGGCAGACGAAGCGAGAGCCTGCTGTCACTTTGAGATGGCCTGCTTCTCCATCCCAGCCTGGGTCATGAGCTCAGACACGTTCTTCTCCAGGTCATCGATGCGGGTTCCCATCTCGTCTAGTGTGGAAGTGAAGGAACAATCTGCCTCTATCAGGTCGCCACTAACATTATGGTCACGTCTCGGCTTGTCGTCAGAAATAAAATATAAATTCCGTCTTAGCTTTTATAATCAAGATCTATTTTTAGCTCATAATCATTTCGTTTTCATCCTGGAGAAGACGTCATTGACAAAGAATTTCATCTGCAAAGTTAACACCAGCACAAACTAAACAGCACAACAACGGTGGAGGACCAGGCTTTTTCAACTCCAGGATTTCGTCTTTTTAAAATCTAACACATCCACTTTATTCCTGAGGGCACTACAGCAGAAATGATTACGTGCACAACTTCCTGTGAGATAGAGAAAGTAGCGGTGAGCTAGTTAGTCCCATGGACTGTCTGTGGTTAGCCCCAGTGGCTACTCTCGGTGGCTAACCGCCAACACTGGTTCTTCTCCAAAGTCATTTGCCTTCAGTTTAGCAAATGCTGATTTATTTCTAACAAATATTTAACTAATGTTAACTTAGCATTTTCTAAAATGTCTCTGTGGAGCTCTGGTACCTGTTGCACTGTCCGTGTCTCTAACAACTAACAACCAGTCTGAGGTACATCTGTGTCTTCAGCAACTGTGTGTCGAACATGTGACCAAACAAACAGGGATTGTTCCTGTTGCCATGGTTACCATTGATATGAGAAATAAAACCACAAGAGTTTAAATCAGAATTATCAGAAGAGAATGACACGTAGACTGACAGGTGCGTCACTCAGCGTCAGTACATGATATCCCCGTCTTTCCCCGTCTGACTTCAGTCTCAACCTACATTAGAAAATAAACTGTGAAATATGTATTTACTTTATTTTTACTGAAGTCTGCTGCTAAATTCAGCTTCATGTTTCACTCAGTTTTTAATAAATCAGAAGTCAACAAAACGTGTAAACTGCGTGGTTAACGCAGACGAGCGGAGGATTGGCTGAGAAACATCACATTTATTCACTTTACATGGAGCTACAGTTAATACTGAATTATGTGTTAGTGTCTCTTAAAGGGGCAAAAAGCGAAATCGTTTCACCGCTAGGTTTGCTGTTGTGCACTGCCTGTAGACCAAAACAAAGTGTGTCATGAGCCACTCCTCCCCCTACCTCTGCTCTCCACCCGCAAATGTTAGCTGGGCTGCCAGGCTACTCACTTAACACAACCGTAACGCCTGACCCATTGCTGGGACAGAGCAGCTAATAACTCAAGCTCCGGACATTAACCCATGCTACGATTGTAACATTAAATTTAATTGAATCGACATAGCGACATGTGCCTAACGTTACTGTAACACTAATTAAAACAGAGGGGGTGGGGGGGATTCACATGAATGTACATGAATGTGCAGCCGGACCGGCTTGTAAACAAGGGGCTGGAGATCAACACAGAGAGAGGGTGTGTGAGGTCATGCTGTACTCCAGATGAAATTACACCTCTAGTTCTTCACATAGCAATTTTTTAATTCCTTCAATCTAGAAATGATGAATTTCGCTTATCGCTCCTTTATTAAGTCATCAGAAATCGGAAATCATCTTTAGAAGGAGCAGATGTTACCTTAAGCTGCTCGGGACATGTTACAGTTAATATTTTAACGGAGCGAGGCGAGCTAATTGTTAGCGTGCTCGGTTGCTTTGAGATGGCTGTCAGAGATGGCAGAGGTATGACCACATGATCCTGTCTGAGCTATAACAGGTGGTGTGTTCCATGTTTTATTTCCCAGTTGCTCTTGGAAAGAAGAATAGAGGACTGTAAACAAACTGCAAACAAATTGTTGCCTTGGAAATTGCCGGTTTCACTTCAACACAAAAATATCTTTTAGAAAATGGAGTCACACCCAAGCCACCCTCCTCCTCTGATAAATACAGAACAGTCCCTCAGCTCATCACACACTGCTCATATACAATGGAGTCCCGATTTTCCAGAGGTCACTGTGTCTTTTTGACACATTTAAATCAAATACACAGAGCACAGATTTGTATTTTCCAGTCAACTCCCTGTTAAACTCAGCCTGTGCGCCCCTCAGTGGCCATGCATGGTACCACAGCTGTGATGGACAGAAAGGACACCTCTGTGACTCTCAAGTGTCCTCAGGTGTGTCTCAGCTAACAGGAAACGGCTTCCAGTCACGAGCCCACAGACTACACACTCCTAGGTAAACCGGAAACACCAGAAGTGGCGCATGCAGTAAAGTTAGCAGCTCCAGTCAGGATGTAAACAGATTATTAAAAGGATATTTTTGGACTCCAGCTGTTCAGACATCGCCTGGAATCTTCCCTGTAGTCGCTGCATCGTCTCCTCCATCTGAAGACAACACAACAGGACAGATATGAACACAAATGGAGCTTCAACAGGACACACAGCTGCCATGAGACAAACTTACCGCCTCTGTCATGTCTTTGGCTGCTTTACAGTCTGTCTTTGACATCGTCTCTGCACCAACACACTGATATTATGATGCAATCTAATTATCCGCCATTAAATGTGACTGTGGTCGTTAGTTTGGTCAAACTGGGCCGTGACAGCGGCTGTAAACGTCCCAACTCAGTTTCCCCTCAGAGACGTTAGCAGTGACTCCCATAACTTTGCGGCAAGTTGAGACGACAGAAGGAAAACAATGGCACTTCCGGTTGCAGCGTTCGGCATTTCAAAATAAAAGTCAAAGTGTTCCTTAATTGTTCAGTAAAGCCTCAAAGACAGAAAGAAGAAATCATCTATTTTAGGAGTTATTTGTGCTGAAGTAATGAACAGCTTTTCATGAAAACTGTTTTAAATCATTTATAGATTTTTATTTTTATGCCATTTATGTTATCTCACCTGTGAAACCAGTGTTTAGACTGTTGGGATAAATGTTTTGGGAGCATTTAGCAGTTCACATTAGGTTAGGCTAGTCTCTAGGTTTTTTTGGTCAGTCTTATGAGTTCTGTATGTTACAGTTTCTTTTCTTAAAGTTAAACAACATGTTCATAAACACATTTTAAAATCCAATTTGCTTCATGTCTGGGCCCCTGTTCTCAAGTTTTCCATAGCTAATCAGGGTGTTTCATTGCACATCTCTATTATTTCTGTTTTTGTGAACTGAATAGATATGAAGTTATTACATTTTCTTCTTTTAAGATATATTTTTTGACCATTTTACCTTTGATGGACAGGACAGGTAAGCGGGAGGGGGGATGACATGCAACAGGGCTCCACAGGCAGGCCTTGTACATGGGGTGCCTGCTCTACCACTAAGCCAGCAACGCCCCAAAGTTATTACATTTTCATATGTAGGCTATTCATATATATGTCCATCATAGACAAAAGTCAAAGTTGTATCTCCTTACAGCATGCTATACTCTGTATTTAGCCAGCTAACACAGACATGGGTGTAGATTTCCGGTGGGACACAGGGGACACTTCCTCCTCAATGTTTAGAACATGTGCGTTTGTTCCCCTGAACAAAAACTTCACCAGGAGGCACCAGGGGTGTAAATATAGACAGGGCAGGCACTGTGGTTGCACTGGGGCCCATGGGGTGGGGAGGGCCGTGTGGATAATTCAGATTGCCATGTTGGAACTGCATCTGTGTTTTTAAAAAAATATATAAAAAAACTCACATTAAATTAAAAATGGTGCCATTTGCTATTAAAGTCAAACCCATCCATGTCTTAATTTTCTTTTCTTTCTTTTTGGGGTAAGATAGCCAATAGAAACCTATAACAAAATATAAAAATGCTGAATGACTTTTTTTTAAACTATTAAATCAAATAAATAATTTCTTATTCTCTTTGATATTTTTTGTCATATACAGATATGCAATGATGATGGTTGGGTAACATGTATGTTCACGTTGTCTAATGTCAAGTCTCTATTTAATCAAGCTATTTAATTTAAACAAGCTGATACGATACATTAGCTGGTTTAGGCACAATATCTGTCAAGACTGACAAGCTGAGCACATCTGCAAGTCCAGCGAGCAGTCATGTCTTTCAAATGTAAAAGCAGTAGTAAGAAAGGACAAAAGAGAAACATGCAGGGGGGAAAAGTAGCAGAGGTCTGTTGAAACAAAAGTAAAATGGTCGTGAGCTGGACCAGAAAGCTCGCGACCTCGTTCCCATCTTCTCGAACGGACTTTCTTTGTTTTCCATTAGATATCAAAAACTCAAACAATCAGAGGTAAAAAAAAATCACTAGAGACACGTAGAATCAGATGCAACTGAGTTTAATGTGCTCGCAGGCAACAAACACATCACAACTCAATGAGTCAAGCTCCGGAGCAAGACTGAAATTTCTTTGTTTGCGCACTCGTTTTTATTGTGAAGATTTTCTGCTGAGTCGTCTCTTTCTTAATCCTTCCCACTTGGCTCTGATCGTAATGATGTCACATTTCTGCTGAGTTTCCACTTTTTCCTTTCATCCTACCACCATAACGGTGTCATATTTTCTGCTGAGCCTTCACTTTTTCTCCTTTCATCCTAAACCCCACCTCTTTACTTGTACTCGTAATGTTTTCCTGGACAATCTAAGACCGCCTCCTCTTACCAGGATCATTCTCAGGACAAGATGTAATTCCCCTAACTTTCCACCAGTGTTTCTGAGCCCATCCTCATGCTATTTTTAGAAATGATGCCTAGGTACTTCGCCACCACAATGCTTAAGTGCTCAGTGAGTGTGTGCGTCATAAGAATACATAAAATAATAAACCAGTGTGTGATTTGTCAGTTGCACAGAGTACATTGCTTCAACACGTATCTTTAAAGGTCAACTTAAAGGTACAGTATACACACTTCAGTAAACATTACACTACAGGTCCTTGAATTAGATCTCTAGACTCTTGCCACTAATGTAGAGATGCAAACTGCAGCCACTGGCTAATTTAAAAAGCCAGGTTTATGACACTGGATCTGGAAACTGATGAACTGGGTGTGGATGAGGGGCCCAGTCTGAAAATTTTGTCCCCCGGTCAACAATTCCTGTCATCAGCATTGATGCAGAACTCACTCAGAAGCTGTCATATAATGACCTCATTAACGACCTCGCAACCAAGAAATGCAGATGTGTGTGCCTCTGTAGAGGCTCCCGCATCTTCTGAAAACGCCTACTCCATAGTTTTCAGTGGAGAATATACTGTATCTGCAGAATCGTAAAGTTTCTTAAAGTTTACTTCTGTTTGTGTGACAAGGACAGTTCGGTTTTTCTTATTATTTATTTATATTTATTCTAACAATAATGGTATTGATGTATCATGTCATATCATATTAGGGATGCACAAACTATCAGAAGCGGCCAACAAGCTTTTCTTATTATGCACAATGAATGAATATTACATACATTTAAGAGTATCGTGTCTCCATCTGCTGGTGGGCCATCACAGTGAGAATAAGCATATATAATATGATGTTAATTCCACTACAGAAGAGACTTGATGATCAGTAAAATTCAGTAGAGAAAAAAGTGTATATATATATATATATATATATATAATATATCTGTCTCAGTTATCAGTTATTGGTCAAATGAGTTGTTACGTATGGGATAGCGGCAAAACATCCAAAGTAGAACAACAAAGCAGTTGAGCAACTGCGCTCAGGCCCCTAAATCCTCTGCAACACCCCAAAAACACATGCTGGAAATGACATGTCATTATCTTTTATTATGAAGGTATATTGCACTGAGCTTCCGGTCTCATGCTGACTCACTGTGACTAGCTTGACTTTGACATCCATGGTTGCAAATGGGCAGAGCAGTTTTATTAACCCTTTGTAGACTGGTTCATCCTGTCAGGCAGGTTAGTGTGTGTGTGTGTGTGTGTGTGTGTATCCGTGTGATGCAGAGCAGCAGGAACAATTTCCTGTCCTCTGGCTTTTACATAAGAGATTATCCTGGATCACAGTGACAGATGAGAGATGAGACTGTCTGCCATGAGAGTTACATAACTTTCATTAAACCTTTATAAATCTGTATAATCTGGATTTTGAGTTGGTGACCGTCACTCCTGGTGAATATGTTAGTGTGTAGCCAAACATAATTAGAGAGGCCTGTTAATCTGGAGTGCAGAGCTCAGTGTGCTCTGAGTCTCACTGGTGTGACGTGCGAAGCTAAAAGTCAACTCAAACAAACCAGGTTACATGAAATATTTAAGAAAATGAAGCTCTACCGACGGGAAAAAAATAGGCAGAGTGAGATTTTCTATTGGGCCCTTCTGCAATGGATGTTGCTCTTCAATACAATATTTATGGCAAGCAGCAGGGCCAGATTCAATCTGTACAGGGGTCTGAGGGGCCCCAGGGCAGGAGCACACTGTGCCTGGTTGGTAATCCAGCCTTAGTTTGCAGGAGGGCTGTTTGAAAATTATCATTGTGAAATCTATTAACGTGCACTACATGCAGGGATTTTTTTCATTGCGGAAAGTGTCCCTGTAAGCCATGACAGTGTGACAGTGAGCCAGCATGAACAATATTACACTGAACAAAAATATAAATGCAACACTTTTGTTTTTGCTCCCATTTTTCATGAGCTGAACTCAAAGATCTAAAACATTTTCTATAAACACAAAAGACCATTTCTCACAAATAGTGTTCACAAATCTGTCTAAATCTGTGTTAGTGAGCAATTCTCCTTTGCTGAGATAATCCATCCCACCTCACAGGTGTGGCATATCAAGATGCTGATTAGACCTGTGCAATAATCATGCTGTCTAATAGTGTACTGTGCTTTTGCTACCAATAGATGGCACAACATAGGTGTCCATTAACAAGGACAGCAGGTCAAAGTGGAGTAAAATGTCGAATAAGGTGCAACAAACCCCAAAGTTGTCATGAGGATGCAGGGTTGCGGGAAGTTAAAGCTCATGAATACACCAAAGTCAGAAAAACGACTTCCCAACTTGGGACAATAGCACAGTATTTGTCAATAACTCATTCTTACTAGTAGAAATTTTGTTCCATGATATTTAAAACTTTGATCGTACTAGTCAAAAGTAAATTGAAGGTATGTACAAGTGGCCTTTAAAAATGTAATAGCTAGACTCGATATGTATTGCAGATATCTGTAATTAAATTCCTCCTAGTCAAAATGAACATTTCAGATATTCATAATGAAATTCTTCCTATCCATAATCGTCATTTCAGAAATCCACAGCATCATTCTTGTGATGACTAATTACGTCACTTTTGCTGTTGTGCATTGGGCTTTCAATTTTTAGATTTTGGATATCGGCAATAGGATTCTTAATAGAAATAATTCCTGTTTTAGATATCTTTACTCCAATTGGTACTCATCACAATTTTAACTTTAAATGTCCAAAATGAAAAAAAAAAAAAAAAAAAAACGGTCCAGATATCCATAATGTAATTTTGAATATCCAAAATACATTTTGACTTGAAAAGCGTCATCATGGATATCTACAATTAGCATTATTACAAGGGAAAATGCATGTTTTTAATATTTTTTAGGGCATTTTTTGCCTTTAATTGATAGGATAGTGAAGTGTGAGGTGGGGAGAGAGAGGGAGAGACATGCAGCAGGGGCACACAGGCTGGGGTCAAACAGCCCTGTACATATATCTACAATTAGAATTATGACTAGTAACTATTTGATTGTAGACATCTAAAACGGGAATCATTCATATTAAGAATTCTATAGCAGCATTTTGGGTATCTAAAATTGAGATACTTCTACATACGAATGGCAAAAATGACATCATGATTATCCCAGGAAGAATTACATGTGGATATATAAAATGTTTATTTTGATTATAAAGAATTTAGATACATCTTACTATGGCAAGCCGTTTTAACATTTAATAGCTAGACTGGATATTCATTACTGATACCTGCAACATAATTTTGCCTAGTCAAAACTCTTATTCAAGATATCTGTAATTAGATTTTGACTGGTCAAAACTGAATTACAGATATGTAGTTGCGGATATCAGCAACTGAATTGGAGATATCTCTAATTCCAGTTTGAGATATCTACAATTTAATTTTGACTAGTCATAATTCAAGTTCAAGATATATTTAATTATCATCAATTGATGATATCTACATGGTCCTTTCTAGATATCTTGAATTAAGTTTCAGATAGCCAGAATTAAATTGTTGATATCTTGAACTTGAATTAGAGATATCTCCAATTCAGTTGCAGATATCCGCAACTACATTGGAGATATCTATAATGACAAATCCCATACACATGAATGGCAAATATAGTTGGAATCTTACTAGTCACAACTGAATTACAGATATCTGTAATTGTAGTTTTGACTAGTCAGAATAACGAGATAGCTTCAATTAAAATTCATACTAGTCACAATGACATTACGACTAGTCAAAATGGTGTTGTTGATATCTATAATGGTAATTCAGGATAGTCAAACTTAGCGATTAAATGTTAAAACTGCTTGCTATAGGTTTCTGCAATATATATCTAGTCTACCACAATGGTCAAGCTAAGACGACAGTTCCCCAATTTTAACATATGAAAACATAATGTTTGGTATTCAAATGGAGGACAAAAAAAAAAAAAAACCAGAATTTGGGAATAACAATTTAATACATTTGGCCAAATATTTCATACATAAATGCAGACGTTTAAAAACTACCCCTATATTTAATGCATATCTAAATGAGATAATATTATATAAAAGATAAATAAAATGTTGTAAAATGAAAAACAGCCCTACACATTTATGAATATTTATGTACCTTAATTCCTGACTGACCACTTGTGTTGTTTTATTTGGTTATTTTATTTTGATTAGTGGGTTATTTATTTATTTATTTTTAGGTCTGTCTTATTATTTAATTGTTTCTATGTTCATATACTTCTGATATTGCTGCTTAGTTGTCAGTCCTAAGTAATTATTCACTCTGTATAAAACTGCCTTTTTGTATTGTATTATAAAAATGTTCAATAATAATAATAATAATAATAATAATAATAAAGACGACACTTCCGGGTCGTGTGTGAACCATCTTTACTGAGTCGAACATCTTTGACGTAGCGCGTGACGTGTTACGTATCAGGAAGTGTGCGCTCGACCATAGAACACAAACCAAACACACACTGGGCCAGTCAGTGAGGAAACTCTTGTGATATAGAGACTCTGTACAGGAAATAATTTTGTTTCAAAGTTTCCTGACAGTTCAAGGGCTTTTAATACTACTTCCGGCACATTTTGAGTTTCTTCTTCGGTGTTTCGTGCAGCCTTTTAAACAACGCCAGCTAGCATCACCACAAGTGTTGAATTAGAGAAATGGGAGCAGATTAGGAGCCGTCTCCTCCTCTGCAAACACTAAGCGTTGTTCTGTCGCTAACACACTGATGTTGGACTGTCTCCAGATGTTGCTGTAACGCTGCCTCCCGGCTTGTCGTCTCACATTCGCAGCTCGGCTTGTGATGGCGTGGCAGTAGCAGCCTCTTTGTCTGTGTATCCGTGTGAGGGGACTATGCACGCAAAACACGGATGTTCCTCTTTTCACAAAGTCATCACAAGGAACCAGAGGAGGACAACAAGCTTCTAGGAGTCTCAACTGAGCCAGTGACAGCCAGCTGACATCACTTGACAACTTATAGCCCCGGTGTTGGACTGGTGAGCAGCTGAACATGGAAGATGAGGTGTTTGACCAGATTGTGTCCGTGTTTCACAACCTGGTGTCGTGGATCGCTGCTGGTGCCATGGTGTTTGGTGGGATGGTGCCTTACATCCCCCAGTACAGAGACATCCGCCGGACTCAAAACGCAGAGGGGTTCTCCACATATGTGTGCCTGGTCCTCCTGGTGGCAAACATCCTACGGATACTCTTCAGGTGATAAATCATTCCCTGTCTGTTCAGTCGACACCAGACCTGCCTCAGTAATCTGACAATTTAACACTTTTTTGCCTGTAAAACAAATTATACACGTTATGGAACAAGATTTAAGGTGTTTCTAGAATCAGTGGGATATTCTCTGAAATTCGGCTTTAAGTAGATTGTCTTAGGAGTTTCCATTGCATTGCTGCCACCTACTGAAGTGGTGGACACACGTTATGAGCAACAGATGACAGAACTCAGTCTCAGCTGCTGATGGATTGGATGTATGCTGAACTAAATTATGTTTTCTACTTATAATAAGATGCTTTTGATATCTGCATTTTATACAACCAGATAAAGGCACATCGGTCCCTCACAACAGCAGCTCTCAGGAACCCAAAAAGCAAACTACAGAGCAGTTTACTCTAAATAATTGTTGGCCTAGTGTGGCAGGTACTTTGAGAGCGATAAAAGGTACAGATGGACTCTTCTGGGATGCTTGTTTGCAGTTGACTTCCTCTTTGATATCATCTGGAGACAAAAACATCTTTACAAGCTGCTGCATCTAAGTACCATCATTTTATTGAGGCTGTCAGACACTGTAAGACAACTAGAGAAGCATGTTTGTTATGGTGGTGATGTCATGCCTGCTTCATGTTATATGCTTGCTTTCTTCCATTAGATTTGGCCGCTACTTTGAGACCCTGCTGCTGTGGCAGAGCATTATCATGATCACCACCATGCTCGTCATGCTGAACCTGTGCACCAACGTCCGCATGGCCACTGAACTCAACACCAAGAGGCGCTCCTTCATAGGTCAGCAACCCTCCGCAGGGCCTCTTTACAGGCTCAGTTATCTCGGTTTATTGTGTGAGAGAATGTGTGTGTGAGTGCTTTTAAGTGCCGCTTCAAATGTTGGTTGTGTGGGAGTGTGTGTGAGGAAGGGTGAGAGAATGTGTGATTGTGTGTGAGTATAAAAATACAGTGAGAGCAAGCAAGAGTGTGTGTGTGGGCAGGTGCGTGGGTGAGTGTTTCAGAGAAATGTAGGAGGCTTTGAATGATTGTGCACGAGTGAGTGTGAGCATGATGTTTACAGGTCTCCTTACCTCCCACCATGAGTGAGGACCTTAAGTCGGCGACGTTTGAATAATCCAGTTAAACCTGCTTCAACACGTTGTATGAGTGTTGCAAACTACAAGTGAACTTTGATGCTGAACAACACCGATGATTGTTGTCCGTGACATGACGTGCAGGATGTGTGATGCAAAATGGATTCCCAGAAATCAGCCCTCTAAAAGAAAAACACTGGCTTCATCCTGCACCTCAGTCTTTGTAAATGAACGGGCATGTAGCTGTTTAAAAAATCTTTAAAGCATTAAATTTTTCCTACATAAGACGTTTTATTGCTACCATTTCTAGTTTTCAATTAGTGGACAGTAACAGTATTACAGTATTACAGCTGTGTAGAATGCAATGATTAGTACATCCTTAAAATCATTGTTTTAGTGATTAAACACTCATTCTGAATTTGATCTGCCTGCAATACGTTCCAAAAAGTTTGGAAAGCAGTTGTTTATCACTGTGTGACATCACCTTCGCTTTTAACAGCACTCATTACAGCAATTGCTGAAGTTTTGAAAGTGATATTATCTCCCTGTCTAGCTTGACATACAGTGTTATATTTTGCACCACACATGTTCAGTAGAGTTCAGTTCAGAGACAGGTCTGGACTGGTGTACCATGTCATCTTGTTCACGATTATACCTGTATAATTTTTACTAGAATTTAAAAAATTCATATTGTGATACTTGCAATGTTTCCACTTGTTAACATATTGATGTCATACTGTTACCCACGGCAACATCAAGCATGGCTGAGGGTGATAGTATCAGCGACTCCTTGGTGGTTCCAGTAAAAAGAGGAGCAGCTTCAGTAGTGTGGAATAAAGTGTGGTGTCCTGAATGTTTTCCTTCTCTTAGCGCTCAGAGGGAACTCATTCAGCGGCTCCTCTGGCAGCAGCACAGCATCTCTCCCTCTCCTCTCTGATTCTGTCACAAACCTTTGCTGATGGAAACCTACGTGAATAAACTCCACATATGTGACTGTATCATAACAGCCTGTCACAGGTTACAGCTGATGGTTAGAGGAGAAATGGCAGAGCATAAAGGTCCAGGTGGAGAAAAAAACAACTCAATCATTTAGGATTTTACTCAAAGAAGGAAATCAGCTGTTGATTTATATATATAGATCCCAGGGGACAGTTTCTGTATCTGGGAGCTGTTTAAATGTGTAATTAGTAGATTTGATTTAGCTGAACTATTAGTATTGTAACAGAATCTGAATCTCACTCTGAGTTACTGTTGTTGTTCACAAACTAAAGAAATGAGACATCAGTTTAGTTTTTACTGAATATATGAAGCAAACTGTGAAACTAGATCACTGATTTTGTTCCAATTCTTTGTTTTATGATTTGTATCGTCAAGAACATCGTTATCGTTGAAATACCCGTCGTTATCGCAGAAATACCCAATTCCCAATACCCCCCTTAGCCCTACTCCTTGGCCCTAGCCCTACATTTGCGCCTTCCCGCGAGGGGTAGTGGTGTCCCAATTCCTTTTTGCGTGTAGGGGTAGGGGGCATAACGAGGGGTAGTGGGTATGAAACTAGCCCTTCGGAGCGAGGGATTTCAGATGCTGACTTGCCAGAGAGGGGTACGCGTCGCCATGGCTACCACCGAGCAAGAGACGGGGGAAAAGTTCATACATAGCTAACGTTACCGTTGTCAGGTTGCTTGTTAGCTAGCTAGCTAGCTTGCACTATCTGTCATCTGTCCTGTTCTGCAAAAAAACAGATTTTTCACATTACGGGATTGGGATTGGGCCTTAGCCCTTAGCCCTTGTCTTGGCCCTTCCCCTTGGTTTTGCGCGTTCACGTGAGGGCAAGTGGTGTCCCAATTCTCCGTCAGCTTAGCTCTTTACCTGACGGAGAACTGGGACACCACTTCGCCTCACGTGAACGCGCAAAACCAAGGGGAAGGGCCAAGACAAGGGCTAAGGGGAAGAAAAGGAATTGGTCCTAGGTCTGTAAGAGTTTAGGGCTTGAGTCAACGAGTCTGTAAGGGATCCACTTGGGATTGGGGGATTGTCTTGCTGGAATAAGCAGGGACGTCCCTGAAAAAGAAGTTGTGTGGATGGCAGCGTATGTTTCTTTAAAACTTGTGCCAGCATTCATGGTACCTTCACAGATGTGCAAGTTACCCATGATGCCATGGGCTCTAACGCACCCTCATACGGTCACGGATTCTTGCTTTAAACTTTGCGTTGGTAACAATCTGGATGGTCCTTGTCCTCTTTAGCCTCGAGGACTCAATGTCCATGATTTCCCAAAACATCTGAATATGTGCCCACAGAGTTTTTCACAAAGTGAAATTTGCAGCGGCCTTCGTTGAGAACACCTGAGCCTTTCACGGATGCCCCTTTCATACCTGATCGTGATCTCACCTGTTACCGATGAAGCTGTTCACCTGTGGAAGGTTCCAGGTTTTTTTGGCATTTCACAACTTTTCCAGTCTTTGTCATCCCTGTACCAACCTTTTTTGGAACATGCTTCAGGCATCAAATTCAGAATGAGTATATGTTTACGAAAAACAATGGAGTTTATCAGTTTGAACAAACGATATCTCATCTTTGTCAGGAAGGATTTGCTAATCATTGCATTAGGTGCCCTTAAGAAGCAACCGAGACAAAGGGAAGTAATACAAAATGTCCCCAATCCAAAGTGATCTAACTGTTCCTGTAATCAAACTTACACTGTGTCTTTCTTAACAGCCTCACAAAATTATTCAACACCACATGTTGACACACTGGATCCTGTTTTATATGCACCTCCTTATGCACACAAATGGATAAGGAACAGTCCTCTTTGGTTTGCTAAGTCATGTGTGTTAAGCCTGTATCACGTGCTGTATGCAGTGCTGTGTTGTGTTGTACTCCTGCTCCAGGACTGGATGCTCCGCTATACTTCCTGTCCCTCTGGCAGTCTGAAGAAAGGGGAGGGGAGGACTCCTGAATAATGAGCGTTAATGTCTGAAGTCTCAGTGTCAGATGACACTCACAGATTCAATGAATGAAACTCTGGAATCCATGACAGAAACCTGTAGCTGCAGGCCAGTCAGCCGTATTGACAACCAGTGTGAGTCAGGAAAAATGTCCAGCATTTAAAAATGAATTTTCCAGTTGCAACAGGTCTGCTATTGTTATATATATATGTTGGGACATGACGTCTGTTTAGTTGATGCCTTCATTCGCAGTGCAAATTATTTGTACAAAAAAATGCCCTTGGTGTGTAAAGGCCTTAATCCTGGAGACAATCAGTAATTTTGTGGTTCCACGAATCGCTCATGATGACCTGAAACTTCTGACCCAACTGTCACATGGTGTCACACAGTCATGCCCAAGCTCAGTAACCTGACACATTTCGGATCACCTCAGGCTTTGCTAAAATAAATGAAGAAAACCAAGCTCTTTTCTCTCTCCCTGTTTTTCCCCCCTTTATTTTTTTGTCTGTAGCGACAGACAGTAAGGACGAGGAGATCAGAATCCCTAAGAGGCTCTTTCTGGGTATGTACAGAACCTACTGTGTCTGCCATGAAACATCAGTTGTAGTTCATCTGCCTCTCCATCTCTGTGTCTCGTGCATGACGACCCAGTGTGGCTCCCCCTCCAGCACAGCCAACACTAACCGATGACTAACACCATTTACCACACGACTGAAAGAAGCATGAGCTCATTTCACCTGCATGTAGTCCTGCTGATGCATCCATGTTTGATTCACGAAGCACATTCACTGTCCATCCGTCGTAGCAACCCCCGGACCAGACAGCTTTCATTGACAAACCCATGTGAATGTGATTTGCATGCATTGTTTGTGCTTAAATCTGTCATGTATATGAGAGGACAGTTTAGGAGTCACAGTGAACTAACCTGTTGATAGTACAGTTTGAAGCCTTCTGCTGACATCTTGTAGTTTTTCTAACTTAATGCTTTTATCTTTGCCATTTGAAATGTCTGTTTGATATTAGCTCTCAAACCAAATGTGTGTTCCTGTGTGTTTAATGACCCTTAAAGTGGTGCATGTTTTTTTTTATACTGCCTGAAATTTGAATTTAAAACACCTTTTAATGGCTGATTCATGCAAGTTGATGTCTTCTAACCGGCTTTTAAAGACTGTTCTTTGAACTACACTTGGTTTCAGCACAATGCCTCTCTTATAATGGATATGTCAAGCTGCCACAGGTGCACTTTCAGCAGGAGAAGAGCTGCTAGGTTCTGCTTAAAGGGACAGACAGATATTTTTCCTCTTACCTGTAGTGCTAGTTATCAACCAAGACTATTAAGAAGTAAACTTCCGAATATTAGAGATATTGGCGGTAGAGATGTCTGCCTTCTCTTGGCTTGTGGTGCTCAAAGCGTGACGTCCTAACCCTCACCTATGGTCATGACTTTTGAAAGAACGAAGTCATAAATACAAGCAGCCAAAATGAGTTTCCTCCGGAGGGTGTCTGGGCTCAGCCTTAGGGATAGGGTAAGGAGCTCGGGCATCCAGAGGAGCTCGAAGCTGCTGCTCCTTCGCATCGAAGGAGGTCAGTTGAGGTGGCTCAGGCATCTGATCAGGATCCTCCTGGGCGCCTCCTGTTAGAGATGTTTCAGGCATGTTCCACTGGTAGGAGGCCCTGAGGCAGACCCAGAACACGCTGGAGGGATTTTATATCTCATCTGGCCTGGGAACGCCTTGGGGTCCTCCAGGAGGAGCTGGAAAGTGTTGCTGGGGAGAAAGACGTCTGGAGTACTTTGCTCAGTCTGCTGCCCCCGAGACCCGGCTTCGCATTAGCGGTTAAAAAATGGATGGATGGATGGATGGATATGAAAAGCTCAACAGCAATGTCTGTTTTCATAAATCATGACTCGGTTGCTCGAGATAATCCACAGACCTTGTTGTGAGCAGTTTCATGTAGGAACTATTTTCTTTCTATTGAACTACACCAGCCAACTGTATCACCGTGCAAAAGGAAGTGTGCATCTCCTTATGGACAAGAGGCTCTCGCGTGGGATCCACTGGCGTCACCAAGAATCGTTGCCGGACGCGACATCTACCCTGAAAAGGATGCTTTGGAGGCGGAGCCTAGAAATATGCAGAAATACAGATGGACGTGGCTACTATAGGAAAGCTCTCACCACTGCTATGATTAGCTTATCTTCCATTGCCATGTTGTTCCAGAGAAGGAAAGTAAATGAAACGTCACGACAGACCACCACCGAGCTTGCTCCCCATTGGATAGTGTCCTCGCGTCTGACGGGTTAATTTGCATAAAGTTGAGTCGCGGTCAACTTTTGGACGCGCCGGAGCTGCTCAAACGGCCGCGCCACCTACCCAAAATACTTTGTGGGGACGTCAGCAACGGTTTGACCCGATTCCTAGGAAATGAATAGGCATAAGCGTCACGGCAGACACAAAAAACGCCAGTGGATCCCAGGTGTCATGCTTGTGGCAACGTTAGATGTGACCATTACCGGCGTCCTCCTTGGCTGAGCTGTGACATTAGCTGGCTTAGTTGTGGTGAGCTTACAGTAGATGCAAGACTTTGCTTTTGTCACATTTGTCCGATTAACAAAGAATCAAAAAAGAGAGAGGTAAAAGACAACCATGTTTAATAGCTCTCATTCATCAGCGAAACTATATCAGAATGTCTGTTGCATCTCTGCCAGACAAGTGTGCAGACTCTGATGAGAAAAACTGTAATTTTACCTGGCTGAAGACGAGCTGCTGATCTACCACTGCATCAACTGATAGTTTCTGTGCTATTCAGTGACTTAAGTGAATTTGAACTATCCCTCTTAAACACCAAAGTCAAACAAAAAACTAACTTATCGAGGCAGTGGCAGACCAGCAGCTCCCGTGTTCAGCGAGGTAAAATCCCTGTTTTTGTTAATGGAATCTGGCTTTGAAGAGAGCATAGATAAGTTTTTCACAAAAACGAGAACCCCTATGACTTCAAACATCAAGACTGTCGTCTGTGTTTGGATTCTTTGTTCACCAGAAGCATGTGTAAAAAGCAAAGTTGTCTTTACAAAATCAGTATAACACAGGGTGAATAATTGATATACAAATGGCCACTTTGTGGGTGAAGTATTTCTTTAACTCCGCCTGTTTTCTAAATGTTAGACATCACAACAGTTTGGCTTATGTCTGATGATTATGTTATTTCCTGATTGCATAAAACTGGACATTGATTTCTTTAATTACAAAGTGCACACTGAACACAGGAAGTCTGCACTATGGAATTAGGAAATAGTTTTAATGGAGAAACGGCTGTTGTTCCTGGCATGGACACTAGATGGCAGTAGGAAACAATATTTGTATGAGGTGAAAAAGCACACTTGGCTCAGAGTGGTATAATATATTACAAATTCTCCTCTTGGGACTGACTAATGCACACTAGATGGCTTGGTATTGAAGTGCTATTTTGTACCCTCTTTTTGTTTTTCAATCATTTTTGGAGAAGCAGGAGCAGAAACCATTTTCAGCAACATGATGGCTCTCTGTGGTCCAGCCTGTTTCTGGCATCAGACGAGGAGCAGGATGTCTCCTTGTCTCCGGTGCCCAGATGTTGTGCTGCTGGCTCAGTTGTGCCCACATGTTGCAGCTGGCTCTGCGGCGCCTTTACGAACGCTCATCGATCAGTGAACTCTGCCAAGCATCATTACAATTGACAGAACACGGTGTTCTTTGATCGCAGCTTTGCTGGCTTGTGCCGGCTCATTGATCTGCTCGTAGAAATATCAAAGGTAAGCATGTTGTAGTCTGCTATTGATATGAGGATAAAAACACCCAGGCAGAGGAAGGAAGAGATGAAGGAGTGGAGCCGAGTCGTGGATTGGTTAGACACGCAGCGTCACTTTAGAGGCCTGGAGCGACTGTGGTCAGCGTCAGTGCTGTGAGATGGATATAGGATCAGAGATACAGCAAAGCGAATTTTATAGAGCGCTATCAGTATATATAGCACCAAACTGATGTCAGTGTGCAGCCGTGAGGTGAAACAACCTCACATTGTGTCTTTCTGCAGTGACTCACCATAGTGTTGTTCAGTCAGCAGGACATATTCTCAACCTGTACGTGTCTCTTATTGTTCCCTTTGTTCCCTTTATGTTCTCTAAGCATTCACCGTAGCGCAGATTTGCTCTCAAAGCAGCACAGCTTCATTATCACACCAGGAGCCTCCATCAAACAGCTGGACATTTGTTCTCAGAAATAAAAACAGAGTGCAGCTGACTTTTAATTGTACTTGCCAGGATGCCTAAATTAGGCTGTACTATAATAGATATGGCTGTCTGTCAACATTTTAAGCATTGTATTTTATAATGTGTCATTTGGTAGCTGAGATAATATCATGTAAGTGATGGTTCAAAGAACGCCTGCGGTGCCCCAACCATAACTGCACAGCTGGCCACATCTGTGCTGTACTGTGTTGTCCTTTGTTGTAGACTGTGTAGTTTTATTTTGGAGGCGGGAGACATCCTGGTGTCATAGCAGCTCAGTGTGATTTATATGGAAGAATGGCTGCTGCAATCCTGTAAGGAGATTAAAAGATCAGATCATTTGGCTGTGTCAGGTTCAGACATGCTGCCGATCACTCAGGTGGAGGTGAAAAGGTTTGGAGGGAAAAACTGAGATAAAATACCCCTGTGAAAAGTTGTGACTGTGACAGCGGGGAAAGTTTCACTTTGTCTAATGTGTGCCAGAGTCAGACTTTACTTTTTAGTTATGTTGAAGACCTGACAGAGGAGAAACCCTGATTGGATTTTTCAGCATCTCCAGCAGCATATAAATGAATTTGTGTCAGCAAGCAAACCATCAAACTGAGGCTCTGCTCCGTGATTGAAAATCCTGTATGCAAACTTCAGGGCGTCTCTATGGTTTCAGACTCCGGGGTGGCATGGCTGTTTGTGAAGCAGCAGCTCAGTGTATTGTTGTTAAAGGGATTTCGACCAGCTTTGTATCATAAAAATATGGCTTATATGTGTAAATGAAGTGTGTTATATCTCCCTGCTCATCTGCCAGCGAAAATGATTGCCTTATTGTTGGAGACAAATGTGTTCATCAGAAAGGTGTTCAGCTCTTTGCAGAGTCCCTGACCGCCACATTAAGTTGCATGATGGAAAAAATATCTTGAATTTTACCACGCATTATCTCTCCACCTCCACTCCCCACACCCTGACAGCAGAGACTGAAGGAAAAAGTTAAGAAAAAGTTCTTAATCTTTTTAATTTAAGAAGTGAAACCAAAACTTTGGATTTCCTCTGGCTCTGGGGTTGGTCCTAGAGGCCAAAAAACTGGTTCAAAGGGCCCTGAAGGAGATTCAAAAGGTCATTAGGGTGGTTCTGATGGTCCTGATGGAGGTCCTAGAGGCCAAAAAGCAGGTTCAAAGGGTCCTGAAGGAGGTTCTAGTGGTCATTAGGGTGGTTCTAATGGTCCTGAAGGAGGTTATAGAGGCCAAAAAGCAGGTTCAAAGGGTCATTAGGGTGGTTCTAATGGTCCTGATGGAGGTCCTAGAGGCCAAAAAGCAGGTTCAAAGGGTCCTGAATGAGGTTCTAGTGGTCATTAGGGTGGTTCTAATGGTCCTGATGGAGGTTATAGAGGCCAAAAAGCAGGTTCAAAGGGTCCTGAGGGAAGTTCTAGTGGTCATTAGGGTGGTTCTAATGGTCCTGATGGAGGTTATAGAGGCCAAAAAGCAGGTTCAAAGGGTCCTGAAGGAGGTTCTAGTGGTCATTAGGGTGGTTCTAATGGTCCTGAAGGAGGTTATAGAGGCCAAAAAGCAGGTTCAAAGGGTCCTGAGGGAAGTTCTAGTGGTCATTAGGGTGGTTCTAATGGTCCTGATGGAGGTCCTAGAGGCCAAAAAGCAGGTTCAAAGGGTCCTGAAGGAGGTTCTAGTGGTCATTAGGGTGGTTCTAATGGTCCTGAAGGAGGTTCCAGAGGCCAAAAAGCAGGTTCAAAGGGTCCTGAGGGAAGTTCTAGATGCCATTGAGGTGGTTCTAATGGTCCTGACAGAGGTTATAGAGGCCAAAAAGCAGGTTCAAAGGGCACTGAAAGAGGTTCTAGTGGTCATTAGGGTGGTTCTAATGGTCCTGAAGGAGGTTATAGAGGCCAAAAAGCAGGTTCAAAGGGTCCTGAGGGAAGTTCTAGTGGTCATTAGGGTGGTTCTAATGGTCCTGAAGGAGGTTCTAGAGGCCTAAAAGCAGGTTCAAAGGGTCCTGAAGGAGGTTCTAGATGCCATTGAGGTGGTTCTAATGGTCCTGACAGAGGTTATAGAGGCCAAAAAGCAGGTTCAAAGGGCACTGAAAGAGGTTCTAGTGGTCATTAGGGTGGTTCTAATGGTCCTGAAGGAGGTTATAGAGGCCAAAAAGCAGGTTCAAAGGGTCCTGAAGGAGGTTCTAGTGGTCATTAGGGTGGTTCTAATGGTCCTGATGGAGGTCCTAGAGGCCAAAAAGCAGGTTCAAAGGGTCCTGAAGGAGGTTCTAGTGGTCATTAGGGTGGTTCTAATGGTCCTGAAGGAGGTTATAGAGGCCAAAAAGCAGGTTCAAAGGGTCCTGAGGGAAGTTCTAGTGGTCATTAGGGTGGTTCTAATGGTCCTGAAGGAGGTTCTAGAGGCCAAAAAGCAGGTTCAGAGGGTCCTGAAGGAGGTTCTAGATGCCATTGAGGTGGTTCTAATGGTCCTGACAGAGGTTATAAAGGCCAAAAAGCAGGTTCAAAGGGCACTGAAAGAGGTTCTAGTGGTCATTAGGGTGGTTCTAATGGTCCTGATGGAGGTCCTAGAGGCCAAAAAGCAGGTTCAAAGGGTCCTGAAGGAGGTTCTAGTGGTCATTAGGGTGGTTCTAATGGTCCTGAAGGAGGTTCTAGAGGCCAAAAAGCAGGTTCAAAGGGCCCCCCTTTGAAGGAGGTTCTACATGTCATTGAGGTGGTTCTAATGGTCCAGACAGAAGTTCTGGATGTCATTAGGGTTACGTTGAAAAAGGAGCTGTTATTAAGTTTTAATAATTTTCCAGCCATAAGGGAACCATTTGGATCCCCAGTGTGTGATCAATTCCACCTATTTGGAAATTTGCACCAACATTCGGAGCTGCTGACTGTGTGAGAACAGCCGGTCGGCGTAACGTTACAAAAGTAAGTCGACAATGTTTTTGTAATGACTTCTACTGCTGGCAAAAATGTTAACGTTGAAAGATAATACAGATGTTGCTGGTGATGGTGATGGTCCACAGCTAGCCGCTATAACTAACGTGAACGTAGGCTTAGCTAATGCTAGTGAGGAGGCTAGCTTGGCGTAGGGGGCTTGGTGAGCTACACTTAGCTGTAAGGGGGCAGTAACAGTAATGTGTAACATTTCTCCTTGACACAAATTATTTCTGTGGCGAAGAAATCATAAATCTATCCAAACTATCTATCTATCTATATACTATCTATGGACCAAACTCAGATCAAATGATAAAACTAGGCAGTCGTGACCAAATTTAAACCAAGATTCTGTTACTGTATTCTCTGTTTCTCACCTCAGATGTTTTTAAAAACATATTTTAGCTTCCTGTTTAATTATAATAAGAGATTGTTTGTTATCAGCTAGATGTTATATTGTTTTTGGATGGGCAATTCCCATACGTCACCTACCAGCGGGAGCATTATCGGTCCGGTGCATCACAGTGCCTTGTGATAGTTGTAGTTTTTTACTTCTCGAGCAAAAGTTAATACCAGAGCCCCTTTTTTCTGTTTTCTCTAGTCACGTAGCACCAACTTTATAAGTATTTGTGTCTTTCTGCTGCATAGACAGCCCAGTTTATTGCATAGACCATCTTTCCAGCATTGAAATACTTCTTTAATAACAACTGTTTTATTGGAATAGCATCCACAAATTGCAAAAACCTTGCCACAAAAGTAAAATTCACCACCCCTGTGCTGGTAGCGCCCTGCTCAAACATCTGCAGTTATCTCGATAACGTCACAATGATTGAGTGACCACAGAGATGTTTGCTTAACGATGGGACAGGTATATGGCTACACAAGAGATTTCCATCTCTCTCTATTGTTTGGTTATGGCTCATTGCTCATTCTGGTCCCATGGGGCTTTGTACCTGTAGCTTCATTGGGTTTGTCAGCTTAGAATAAATGACCGCATCCTGCAGGTGCAGTTATCCCCTCCCTGGGGATGGGAGGCCTAACTTTTAGCCTCAGTCCTTTGTATCGAGGAGGCCTAGCATTTAGTTAGGGTGGCAGTGCAGGGAAGTTACTGTGCTCTGTCCCAGCAGTGAAATCCCATTAGTCACTGGAAGAGCTCCCTGTCTAAATTTTAGAAAATTAAATCTGAGGTTCAATTTCCCGGGCTGTTAAAACTGTCTTTCATAATAATATTCCTGCTTCTCCCACGGGTGCTTTTGAGCGACAGCGAGCCATTATTTCAACTCCCCCCATAGACTTTCCCAGGGCCTAACTGAAGCTGGCAGGGAACAGTTGGTAAACAAGCGGTTGAAATCTCCATCTCTGACCCGCATCTTCCTACACATGTACCACAACTCTGTGGGACTTCAAACCAGGCTGTGCACAAGACGTTTGGCCACCACAGGGAGTCCATTGTGTGCAGCTCCAGTCTGTTCCCACACAGTGCTGCCGCGGCTGCCACACAGCACAGGGATTAAAGAGGGGGAGGAGGATGCCCCAGGGTACAGAAGTGGCACAGCAAGAGAAGGTGTATGGCAGGGTATGGCTGAGGGGCAATACTGGGATCTGTTAGCGGTCAGTGTGAAATGATGTGACACACTGATCTGCCGACAAGATATTGTCTTTACATTTTCTGCTGCTCGGAATTGGAGGCAGATTTGTATGCATCTTCAAAGTGTGCACACAAAGGATTAAGGGATGATGACAGCACAGCACTGGTATGAAGAGTGTAATCACTAAAACATGAGCTGCATGATGAAGACTGTGCAAATAATTGAGAGGCACTGTGTAATCACAATGTTGCCTTTATTGTCAGAGCCAAATGTGTTCATAAGTAAGAGTTTAGAAAAAATATGTTGAATTTCACTGCAGAGATTTCATGCATTACCTCTTCTCCTTTTCTTCTTGACTCCCCGCACCCTGACAGCAGAGACTGCAGGAAAAAGTTAAGAAAAAATTCTTAATGTTTTTGTTTCACAAACTGATATTATAGATAAAAAGGTGCTCATGCATATGCAGTCTGAATTAAGATTCTGTTACTGCAGCACTGCATATTTCTTACCTTTAAATGTTTTCAGAAATGTAGTTACTAGCCATGTTTCCATCAGCCTGTTTAGATGCGCATCTAGAAGTAACGCATTGGAAAATTATGATGGAAACGCCAAAATTGGAATTAAAATTCCCTGATTCGCACAAACTAAAATACGCTCGCTTTAGCCGGGTTTTGGTTGATTTGAAAAAATGTTGATTCGCAAAACGGGATGGAAATAGTTATGTTTGAATTAAGTCTGACGTAGCGCACCTCTCTCCATGGTGATATCCACACTCCGGGTCGGGAAGGCGGTAATGCATTTACAAGCTGGTTGCCAACCGCCAGAAAACGCAGAAGAAGAAGAATGCAAGACTTGTTTTGTTTCCGGTTCTGCGGAAAACTCACGTGAGTTTGTAGTTTTCACCAAAGTCCGTACATTTAATGGAATTTGGAATGAATTTGGGGCCCCTTTCATTCCTATGAGATTTGCTCAGTAGCATATGAAGCCAACAAGCTCAACTTCTGTGTGTAAAATTACTGCATCATTGGGCCAATAGAGAAAGCACACTGAAGAATTTTGCTGGCTTAGCCCCCCGCTAACAAGAAAGGGGATACAATTATTCAATCGTGCAGCTCTTCTAGGCTTTTGAAATGTTTCCAGACTGAATTAATCAAATCCTGATCGTGAAACAACACATTTAATGGGGGTTGTGAAGCTTATAAAAAATGATACCCATTGGTTCACTCTGTAAGTCTATGGGAAAAAGTCTTTATGGGCCCAAAGGCATCATGTGACAGACCAAGAAGTTGTAATTCCAGGGTTTGGCCACTGTGTCAAAGGCTTGGTACAGATGCATTTCCCATTGAAGGAGTGTTTACTTTGGCTGTATTTTTCAGGCACTTGGGGGCAAAAGCAGCAAGCGCTAACACACACATACACACACAATGGAGTTGTTTTGGCTAATGTGTTAGCAAACTTAGCTTATTGACAAGTAGGGATGCTTGGTTTAATGGTTGCACATTGGTATTGGACCATATTCACCTTTTCGACCGTCACTGGCCTATCGGCAAATAAGACGACATTCATCAATGGCAGTGGCCGATGTTTTTCCATTGCGTCACATCAATTTTGCGCAGGCTAAAAAGCAGGGCTCGAGACTGACGAATACTCTCGTCCTGGGGACAATATTAAAAATGACTGGGGTGAACAGAGATCTTCTGAGGGGACGCCATTGGGATGAAAGGACACAGTCAACTTACTATCAACACATCAGGGGACGCACCCTAATGATGATGTGTTCAAGGTCTATTCAGTAAAAATGAGATATTGGGTGAAGGTAAATTATAACATCCTCTTGATGTGTTCAATGTGATCTTGTAAAATGTAGAAACTTAAATAAATACAGTTGTTTAGAGGAGAAACTTGATGTTTTCACAGCAATATAAAGTAGACATCAGAGAACGAATTATGATATATACAGTAAAAAAAGTTTCTCATGTGTAAGAAGGCTATTTTAAAGATTGTTTCAGAAATGTGTATAATTATTACCTCCGCCAAGGAGGTTATGTTTTCGCTGGCGTTGGTCTGTTTGTCTGCAAAATAACTCGCAAAGTTCTGAACGGATTTTGATGAAATTTTCAGGAAAGGTTGATAATGGGACAAGGAAATTTTGGTGGTGATCGGTTGAAGCGAAGTGGATAAAATAATAAAATGGCGGGAAATCCGAGCTGCTTGGCGGAGTTCAGCGCTCTCCGAGTGCTCTAGTTGAATTTGTGCTCATTCAAACATAATATATCGAAGGGCTGAATGACTTTAAACCATTTACTAATTTCTTTTTGATTCTTGGCCATTACATTTAATTTTTTTATCTGTTTTTTTTAAATGAAGATTACTTTGTTTCCCTGGCACAGAGGGGGGAATAAATAACTACGAAACCAAAATAAGCATTGGTATCAGCTATTGGTCAAATTGTTGTTTTGAACATCAGTAATGGTTCAGTTCGGTTTTTAGGGGCATTTACTGTTGAAGAAATGTATAGAAAACATGTGAGGGACTGTTTGCATGCAGCCTTTTTCTCTGCTCAGGTTGAACATACTGTTACCTCGCTAAATGTCCAGCAGGCTAGCTAAGCAAAACATTGTGAATGTCCACAGCTTCTGCCAACTACAACTACTGTATGTGTGTGTAGGTTATACTACCCAAGCTGGGGCCCAGTTGTATCACCACTCGGAGTCATACACTACATGTGTCACATGCAAGCTGTGCATGTCTTTAGCAGCCAGGTTGGTGTTGAATGCTGCTCTAGTGCCCCCGATTACTTCCCTCTGTGTTTGGCTGTTATCAGGCAGTGCCAGCCTGGTGCTAGTTGTCCCCGATTCACACTCCTCTGCTGCCAGCAGGGCTCCACAGCCACACCAGGCATCTGCAGCTCCAACACCTACAGAAGCAACACTGCTATACAGCACACATAACAGCTCTCAGAGGATATTCCGGGTGTTGATTATACTCAGAGCAGAAATACATGATGCCCTGTTGCAGCTTAAGAACATTTGTCATTGTGGTGTCATCCTGCAGAATTGTAAGGTTTTGCACGGTACATCTCGGTGTGTGTAGTGTGTGGTGGGCTGACAGAAGGCTGTGACCTGGTCTGAATTGCTCTTTGAGATTTATTCGGTTACGCTCATGGGATTTGTTTACCTTGTCTGTCAGAGAGGAACAATTGGATTGGCTCAATATTGCGCAGCCAGGTTACCTCGCACGCATACGTACCTGCCATGCGTGTTCATGTAGAAATGCCATCTAAATGTCAGAGCCGGTCACCGTTAATTCTCTAATGAAACAATATTTCATTAAATCAGAAACTGAAATGCCATAAACACTTGTGTTCTTTCACTTCTGACTTCATGAAGTCCTGTTTGTTCAGTTGAGGCACGGTATGTACTGTAGTGCCGCCGTTATTACACACAATTTCTTTCTTTCTTTCTTTCTTTCTTTCTTTCTCTTTGCTCCATCTACTGTACAGGCTCTTCCCTGGAGGCCTATACGGGCCTATAGGCCTCCTTAGATGTGCTTCTTAGATAAAGAGATCCTCATTTAAACATGATTAAACGAATCAGCTGTATTGCATTAGAGGCTTGCAAAAATCCCATTTAAGATCCGGCAATAAAGAAACATCTTTTGCTCTCAGCCATGATTAGATTTCCATGATGAACTCTTTCAGTGTCTTCTGCTCACACATTAAATTAAACAGAAAAGAAATTAGAGGTAAAGATGTCTGGCATTGCTTATTGCACCTGTTCCCTCATCAGCTATAGTAGTACCTGAGGCGATTGCCGCTCCGTGGCCTTGAGATATTATCACATTATGATTAGTATTGGCTGTGTTTCTTATTACAGGAAGCTGGTGTTGTTGTGCTCTGAATCTTTTGTCGTTTGAGAAAAGCAGAAAAGAGCGGTGTTAGGGCAGAAAGCAGAGTTTGAATTATGCATCAGTGTCCAGGATCCCGCCCAACCATTTACTACTGTTTGGAAAATACTATAACCTCGTCCTCAGCTGACTGTCACCCTCCCTCGGGGCTTTTTACCGCCATCACCCTTCCTAACAAAGCCAGCCCAAATGGCTCCAAATTGTGTGCAGTTCAGGTGGCCTATTTGCGGCAGTGACATATAGTTTCTTCTCAGTACGAGAAGGGGATTGTGGGAGTCGTGTGAAAATTCACAGCTCTGGCGTGAAGTCGGTTAAAAATGCTCACAATAATAGAGATTTTGCTTCCTTTTGTTAAGTAGATACTGCTCACAACCGAGCAGATGGGGTTAGTAGATAATTATTTCCTCCTGTGCTGGAAAAATGAGGAGAGCGAGCAAATCTGATTAAATACAAGTACAAAAGTGTCCTCACAGCTGACTAACTGAAGCTGAAACCACGAGTTGTGCAGTTTCATACACTATCAAACTGTGACACATTAATTTTAATGACATTGTCTTAGTTACCAATTGTCTCATTATACTGGAATTTCTGACGTTGAGAAAGTACCTTGAAAAATATGGATATTGGATTGGACACTGGATCCTTCATTTCCCATGATGCAACACAGGAGTGGGCGATACATCAATCGTGGATTGTTCCATGTGGGATGAATTAAGTTACTATATCGCAAACATTGAGTATGAACTTTGTCATTCGTTTAAGCCAAGAGCATGAGACTCACTTTAGCATTTGTTTTCTTGTTCTCTCCCTCTTACAAAAGCAGAAAAAAAAAAGACGCAAAACATGATTCGTCACGCACACTCTCCTGCCCACGCAGACCGCATGTTTTTGTATCTGTGGGGCTCAAGATAACAACTGTTTGGTCATGTTTTGCAACCATGGAGCACCGCCATTAAAGTATTTATTTTAGTTATTTATTAACATTATTACAGTACATTAACTTTTATTTATTTATTTATTTATTTACATTGCCGACTAAGAATTTTCCTAGTCGACCAATAGTCATCATTTAGGTCCATCAGTGGACTAGTCTCCTGCATGTTTCTGATATGAATGTAATGATTAAATGATATATTTTGGTGGTTTGAGTTGAAGGTGTGAGAAAGAATAGTATCAGTAACATTGTTAACACTGTGCTACATTACAGAGAAATACAAACCGTACTAATGAACCTTCATTAATATAGGCCTATATTTTATCTCCAAGTGCACGTCACACACTGAGCGAGCCGCCTGTTAATGACGCTGTGGGCTAATGGGCATGTAGCTACTTCCATGTTTCAGATGATACGTCATGTTTGTAGTCGACCAATGAAGATGAGTTTACATATCACCTTGGGTTCGTCCTTCACCTTCTCAAAATGATCCCACACTTTGGATTTCCTGCCCGACATGTTATTAACTAGCCTGTGGAATAACTGCAGGTACCAGCCCTGGAAATGAACCTGACTCCTGTCTGACTGCTGAGCGTGGACACTTCCTGTGTCTGTCCTTTCAAAGTAAACTCACACATGCTCCACTCATATAGGTTTGAATTTATTTTGACAAGGCGCAGCTCCTTATAGAGATTCACGTTTGTTTTGTTTTTCTAACCTTTGGTCAACTACTAGGGGACAGCCCTAGGGGACAGTTCGTAATACAGGCTTTTTGTTATAAATGTTATCTTGCAAACCTAAGCTGAGGTTACCTGAATGACATCATCAGGGTTATTTTGCTCCCTCCAGAGCCACAAAAGACATTATACAGCTGACCTTACACTTACACAGACCTTTGTGCCAAACTAGTGGACTGAAAAGCAAACTCATTACCTTGTTGTTTGTTCTCTGGGACAACAGCAACACTTTTTTATTTTTGGATGTCATGAATATTGCATCCTTTCTGGGCCACTAGCTAGACTTTTGACTTTTAGTTAGTTCGTCCTCCAAATTCCCTTTGGAATGAAACTCATCTACTGTAATGTCTCTGAAAAAGTACTTTTTCTTCTCAACTAGGAACAGCATTACTGTTGCATGTCTGTCTTTTAGAACGGCTTTGCTTTACTGTCTTTATTCTAACAGGGACGGTGCCAGAGTGCCAGAACTGGCCAGCTGGTTGAGAACTCCCTTGAGTCGCTGGTTGTTAAAAAATAATAAATTCTGTGGACTCACTTGTGATCTCCCTGTGTTGTGCACCTTTAGACTTTGACTGGGGCTACTTCTGGTTGTGGAGTCGCTTCGTGGACTACATCCAGTGCGTGCTGGCGTTCACGCTGACGGCAGCCTACATCACCTACCTCTTCCTGGACTCTGCGCTGTTCGTGGAGACCCTGGGCTTCCTGGCTGTCTTTACTGAGGCTATGCTGGGCACACCGCAGCTGTACTGCAATTATCAGAACAAGTCTACAGAGGGCATGAGGTATGGATTTACTGAACATCCTGGGCTGAACTGACACTAACTGGGGAGGGGAGTGAATAATATATTTCTCATATTTGTAGACTGTCTGTGCTCAACAAAGCTCCAAATCAGCCCTATCTCACTGTGCGATCCAGAACCACCTTCTTGCATTGACAGCCAAAGATTTCACCTTGTTTCTCTCCCTATTGTTGACTCTGATCTCACACGGTGTAAATGCACTTTGACTGCCAAAAGGTTATTTGTTGTCACTCTTTCTGTTTCCTCAACCATTCGGCTTTGAGTATAATTTACCAAATGTCAGTCAGATGGAAATCAAAACAAAGCTTGCATCCTTGATTAATGATAATGTCTTTATCCTGATGAGTGCTGTTTTATGAGTGCCACTTACATCACAGGCAGCTCTGAGGGCGTCGTACTGTAGTGCACACTTGTGAGTAATGGCTCCAGATTATATTGTCTCACATATGATCATTAACACTGACACATGCTTATTAAGTATTTCTGGCACCTGTCGGGCAGGAAGTGAGGACGGGGCTCCTGACAGCTATTTATTATGCTAACGTAACTGACCCTCGGAAGTTACTCTAAAGATCAATATGGTAATGAGGCATTCTGTCTTGCTGTATCTACGGCTAATGTATCATTTTGGCTCATTGATGTTGATTTGTATCAAGTCTCAGGCTGTAATTAGAGGCGCTGACGTTTAATAGATTTTTGAAAGTGTATACAGTTTCCAAATCTATACCACTCGCTGTCTGAGCTGTAGCCCTGGAAATGGCTTTTCAAAACAGTAAAGACAGCTTTGAAGATCAAGGATTTGGGAGGATATTTTGGCAGAAATGGAATATAATGCAATGAGTCTGTTTTCTTTAGTGTATAATCACCTGAAATTAAGAATGGTTGTGTCTTTCTGTTACCTTAGAATGAGCCGTTTATATCTAAATAGGGAGCGGGTCTTTGTCCACAGAGTCCACCATGTTGCACCGCTGTTTTCTACAGTAGCCCAGAATGGACAAGACAAACTCTGGTTCTGGATAGTAGGGCTGTGCAGTATACCGGTTCGTACCAAAAATCGGTATTTATTTTCGTTATGATATGAACTTTTCATATACCGCAATACCGGTGAATAGCCCAAACAATGTCCAAAACCTGCGTGGTGGGAAAGTCTTTAGCACAGAGAAACGTCTAGAGGCAAGAATGGCTGCCGGAGAGACTCCTGAAAGCGAAGCAACTGCACACGATGACCCAGAAGAACTCATAACAAAAAGAGCAGTGTTTCCCCTATATGCAACTAGCAGCGGCGCGCTGCCGTTTACAATTCTTCTCCGCAGTGAATTAGGATTTGGCAATATGGCCTATGAACAATATCACAATATATTTAGACTTTATCATGATACACAAAAATATATCTTGATATTTTGAAATCTCCTCTGTTGATTACTGAAATAATAAACCACGAAAGAGACTACAGTTACAATAATCTTACATAAAATAGCTGCTCTTATGTAATAAAGTTAAATGAAGTACTGTAAATTAAAGTTAAATAAAATACTATAAGAATAAATTAAACAAAGTACTGTTTTAATAAAGTTAAATAAAGTGCACTTATGATAAATGCAAGTATTGTTATAATAAAATAAATCAAAGCAGAACCCATGATGCTTTTATTTTGAAGCACTCAGCTTGTCTCAGGCGAGATGTGTTGATGTTTTTGCTGTGAACTTGAAGCTTTCTGTCAGCAATTAAATATTCGATAAACTGTTACCGCAGTGCAGTCAAACGTGAGGGGTTATTCACAGTGGGTGGTAAACGAACCAGCAGCTTGCCAGTTCATATATTAATAGTATTTGCAAGTTGCACTGGTGCTCCATGGTCGCAAATTGTGTCTAAATAGTTGCAGTCTGGAGACTTGCAAATATCAAAACACATGCCTTGTCTGCTCACACAATCGTAAAGCTCGATAAAAGTTAAACTGTTACCACAACGCCGTTAAACGAGAGGATTTATTTACTGTCAGCTGGAAACAAACTAACAGCTCCCTAGTTCATACATTAATAATATTTGCAAGTCACAGTGGTGCTCCATGGTCACGAAATGGGAGTGAATAGTTGCAGTCTTGAACCTTGCAGATACGATGACACACGCCTCACCTGCTCACACACTCTTGCAAAGGAGAGAGTGGTCTGGATGGGAGTGTGTGTGATGTATTATGTCTGTGTGTGTATGTGTGTGTTTGTGGGTGTGTGTGCGCGTGCGTGTCTGAGCCATAGAAGAGAGCGAGAGGGGTAAAAACACGAAGTGCGTCTCATGACAGTGGCTTAATAAAATGAAGCGACAATTTATACTCTAGTTGGCAGTTAAGTCATTTTATACCTTCCATGTGGAACAAGCCATGATAGATTGAGTATTATTGATATGTTGCCCACTCCTACAAGGAATTTGCACCTAGCCCATGGAAGACGTTTCGCTGGTTGCAATCTACAATCCTCACTGCTAGATGCCACTAAATCCCACATGCTGTTCCTTTAAGTGGCACTTATAAACAGACAGTGAGAAGCAAAGAGACATAAATGGATTTACAAAGAACCCAACAGCACCACAAGATTAAAAGCAGATATGGGCTAACAGAAATATGATAAAGAGAAATGTTGAAGTTGTAAAAAAGTAATTGAAAAGATGAAGTTGATAACGTGTGTATTAAAAGACTTGCGTGTTTGAGATTGTCCACATAGCACACAGGCCTGATAAAAAGCTTTTTCATGGTGTGTGTGTCCTGCCTCAGAGCAGTGTGTGTCCCCCTCCCCAGTCTCTCTCTGCGCTGGTTGGCTTTCTGCAGCAGACAGATAACAGAGCTCCAGCAGGGCTGCCTGTCCACTTAACCGGCCATGACAGCTCCCACACTGGGCTTTCCATACCCTCTCTGTCCCATGCCTTATTTATTTTTGATTTTTTGCTACTTCCTTCCCACCCGACACTTTGCCTGTCACCCTCATTGTTCACCAAGGTGTCTACTGTATGTGCTTACAGGAGGAATCCAGCATCCGATACTCTTATCGCCAGTACTGTTGGATTCCATGATTTATTTTGTGATAAGCCACCATTTGGGTGTTCCTGACTTTAAATGACATCATGAGTCAGTTGTATTTTCTAGTTTCCCAGCATGCATTTCAACAACCCATGCACTATAGTCATAAACATACTTTCAGTCAGGATGGACATAAGAGTGTATAAATATAGATAGTAGCTGGGGAGAACGTCTGTGATCACGGCTGCACCCTGTACTCAAAACACAACATTTTATGTGGTTGCAATGCAGTCTGGTCTATTTATGTCTACGGTAGAGTCCCCGTCCCGACAACAAAACCTAATGATTGCCATTGATGTTTCTGAAAGTGCCCAACAATTTTCTGCCGTCAGACCCAGCAGCAGGAGTATCATGTCGTGTACATTGGACAGACACCCACAGAGATAAAATGCACCACCAGACAGCACAACGGATACAGAACGAGCTGTTTTTAATTACCTCCTTAACACTTTACAGTATTTCACAGTTCCTTTGGCTCAGTTTTCACAACATGTTTCAATCATAGACTATATATAAAGATGGACATCATGTCTCCAGCTCCTCACACTGTACAAAAATGAAGCCAAAATATCCCGCACACAAGAGGTGTATGTTGTGCTCATGGAACCAGAGTCTTTAAGTTCCTACCCAATCACAAGCAGCGCCTTTGGTCATGAACACATTTGTTGACACACACACATGTCAATCATGAGGTCACACCCCCTTTATAAAGCATCAACCAACTAATTAAAACCAAACCTATCAGAAAAATGAACACCTACACAAACATCAGTGTGATGAGAACGACCTAGAATGACTGGATCTTTGCGATAGATTAATTTGACATGCGATTTTTCAGTTTGGCCCATGTCCATTCTGCCCATATGTAAGAGGCGGGCTTTATGAGCTATACTGCAGCCAGCCACCAGGGGGTGATCAAGATGTTTTGGCTTCACTTTTAGGATACTGTCATGTCATCCATCTTTAAATACAGTCTTTGGTTTCAGTGTGCAAAACTTGGTGACACTGGTGGTTTCTGTGTTAAAGGAATGGCACCAGAGGGGCTATTTTTGGTTGAACAAACATTTTATTACGATAATTGAAACTTGAAACCAATTTTAAATCAAAGTTTGTCTCAGAGTTTGACCACTGCAACCCTTCTTGAAACATTTTTTTCTTCCAGCGGAAGTGTGTGTAAAAACTCTTTCTTTAAAAGTAACTAAAATAAAATTGAGATTCTCTGTCTAGTTGGATTTTTTTTCAATATCATAGTTAAGAAAAACATTCACAGTATAATAACCGTCAATTTTAATATCCTGGTATACCGTAAAACCACTATACTACTGCAACCCTAGCATCAACCTAAATAACCAAGCACCAAGTAGTATCCAAACTTCTCCATTCAAAGAACACTTTATTTTGATCCTCTTTGCAGCCAGATCTAGAAAAATACTATCATCAAATACTACTATTGTTTGCAGTCACTCACTGCAAGCGGTTTCGGATTTAATGTGACATTTCACTGGCTCATTACTGCAGCGATTACAGGCAACAAAGTCCGCAGCTCAGCGTGCCCATGTGACACAGAAATATTCAAAAGTATGTGGTGTCTGGCGGCTTTTCACGCAGCTGAATGCTACTTTCAAAGCACTCTAATGAAAGAACTCAAATGAAGTAGTGATACTGGTATCACTGTAAGGGTACTGGTATTTTGTACTGGTATCGTAATGTCTTTAACAGTACCCAGCTCTACTGTTTACAGTGAAGTCCAACAAACTTGGTCAGTAATAACTGCAATGGCACAAGTAGTTTCCACACAGCAGCAGCACATAGTAAAGTTGTTATTCTTTTACTGTCTTTTCTGCCTGTCAAAAAATTACCAAAATTTGGATGTTGAATGTTTATCGTTACCTGTGGCTGCTTCACAATGAAAGCCACCCTGTTTAACCAGTTACATGCTTTTAATGTGAAGCAAAATGTTCAGTTTGCATCAGCAGCAGCTAAATACAGCTTTGATTTGATGTATGGAGAGCAAATAGTAAACAGTGAGGGGGATAACAGTGAGATAAGTACGTCCTGATTACATGTTTGCATCATCCATGCCTAGGTAGGCAATCTAAATCCAGCATAGAAATGGCGGACCCTGCCGCAAGCAATAAAAACTGCTATCATCAAATACTATATTTAAAAATGCAGCAGTGATCAAAATTAATTGATTAATATAAGATGTTGTAATGCTCTGATAAATGTATTGTAGTCTGTGTTACATAATGTGATACAGACTTTTTTATTTTCTGTGCTGTGAGAGATTTTAAGATCAAAAACAAGTGTGTTAGTTTTGCAGATTGAGACTTAAGATATAGAGCAAAATTAATTTGAAAATACTGCAGCACCCAGGCAAAAAGAAACATGAAGCATGACGACATTTCCTCTCGTCAGTTCTTTTGTCTTACCCTGGAACATATCCTGCCAGCCATCAGCCGGTGCAGATAAAGCTGCCTTAGGAGGCACAGGACATTGTCATTTCCAGTTCTGTTTATTGTTTGTGTCCTCTCCTCCCTCTGTGCACAACCTGTTGAGTCTGGCAGGCTGTTGCTAGGTTACTTTACCTCAGCGCTCCGTTCAAGGTTTCTGTGTGTGTGTGTGTGTGTGTGTGTGTGTGTGTGTGTGTGTGTGTGTGTGTGTGCGTGCGTGCGTGTGTGCGCGTGCAGGCATAAAAAGGAAAATTCTATAAAGTGAGGATGTTTTGCTTTTTAAAGTGCAGTCTCTAAGTGCTAAGATCGTAACCTTGAACCTGCTGTAGGTACAGGGGAAAGATCTGGTTTGTGTTTATGGTGAGGGTGCATTTGAGCACAAGTGAAAGTTAGGGAATGAATGAATGTGTGTTTGTGTGAATGAATTAGCAAACACATGCATTTTGCAGAGAAGTAACAGCAGAGTGCCCACTACTGCACGTACATCAAACAAAACAAACAAAAAAAAGATTCCATGCAGCACGTCGGTGTGGAAAACCATCCTCCCAGTTAATGGCCCGACCAGTATGTCCCCGCTCCAGCCGGACAAACATTTGTAACAAGTGTCAAACTAATTCCAGTGACTGCAGTATGCCGCTTCACTAACTTATATATCCTCCCATGTAGGCAGTGAGAGCGGGGTTGCCAGTAGAATGAGTCATATTGGATGTCCTCAGTATGTATACACACCAGCACTGCACCATGACACACTGTCAGACAGGCTGAAGCAAAGCAGTTTTTAATAATGAAATATTGACAGAGTTCAGGGGGAGGGTGGTGAGTCCTGCGTTGGTGGACGCAGCTAAAGGTACTTGGTATTGGTCAGGTGTTAATTGACCCCCAGGATCTGTGTTCAGCTCTCTGATACTGTCTGACACTGTTAACTGCTCTGGCACCATAATGAGTCCGTAGAGCTTTGCATTAATGTCGCTCATACATTTTGTATGTGATGATAGCACTGCTCTCTGTCCCATCCAACTCTTTTTTTTGACACTCAGTATTATTTAACTGCTCTTCTTCTTCTCTTCTCCCATTTAACTTTTGTAGTTTGCAAGTTTAGATTCCGAAATGCGGCCCTTTGCTGCACCTCGTCCCCTCTCAACCTGTCCTGTCTAATAAAGGCATAAAAAGCCACAAAAATTATCTTAAAAAAGACAGACGTTAGCGGGTGTTAGCGGGTTTTTTGTGCAATGGGAAAGGGGCTTGAGAGTTTGCTAACTCTTGGAAGTAATGCGCGCTTATATTTTTAGTTTTGAAAAGGCCTTAAAAGACACCACAGATCAAACTGTTGAGGTAGTGAGGCGTCTTCATTACAGCTCTACACACATCACTTCAGCATGTGGAGCAATCCAGAGATTGACAGGAGAAGTGTGTGTGGGTGAGAGGTTTAGAGAACGTTCAAATATAACACTTATGCTTTACTCCAAAAGTATCAGCTATATGCGCAGCTCAACTGTAACATATTGTGGTAGAATTAAATATAATACCTTTGTGTAAGCGTTGAGGCAATGACACTGTTGTCAATAGCCTTTTTCACACTGATAATATTTAAAGAGGATGTTGTGAATGTACTCCTCCTCAGTCTCAGCCTGTGTGTGCTTTCTCTTTGGCTCATAACCATGTTTGATTTTGTTTATTGTCTTTTCACTCCTTCCACTAGTTGCTAGTAGCACAAGTCAAAATTTAACCCATATTTGGACAGAAAAAATGGCGCCTTGTTTGCGTCTATACAGCGAGCCACCTCCTGTGTTTTGTGCATCTACCCGAGGGCCGTGTCCTTTTTACTGAGTAGGGTTATCACGCTGTACTCTGATGCAATTATCAAGCCCATACTGCTCACACACAGTCACCGGCAGCACAGACCTCTCATTTTACAGCTTAACAGAACCCTCGAGAAATGGTGAAAGAGGCATAATGGAATCTTTAAAAAGACAATGGTCACGATTCATTAAATTAAAAATGGAGACAAGAAGTGAAAAGTGTTATCATGGCCTCATTTTAAATTTCTATTAATTCCATTTTTTTTAGAATTTAGAATTTAGAAATGTTCTTGAATGTTTTGAGCTGGTTAAAACTGGATTCGGAACCCAGTGAAAACATCTCAGCTGGTGCTACCGTAAATACTTGAAAACAGATATTTTATGGAGGACATTAGGCCAGATAAAAGACGTTTTGGTGTTCAGCGTGTGGGAGGGATGACATTGTTTGGAAGTTTTTACGTTAATAGTTTTTAGGCTGCTGCTATTATTAGACGGTCTCTAGCTTGGAGAGCCAGAGGTACATGCTGATACTCACCAGCCTGCCATAAAACAAATAAAATACACACAGACAAAGACAAAATGGGGAGATGGGACATTTAGACAGCCAACTGCAGCCTTGTAAGGCTCGTGGTCTTGAGCTGCGTCCCAGTATGCTAGATAAGAGTGCCAGAGCCTTATTTAGCCTGCAGGCTGCTGTCCACACACACACACACACACACACACACACACACACACACACACACACACACAGACACAGACACACAGAGCCGCGTGCTGGGATAGATCTGTATTGACTACTGATGCTGCTGGGCTGTCACCCCTGGGTGCGGGTGCATGGTGCTGCTGTGTGCAGCTCTGGCTCCCTGCGGCGAATCTCTGCAGCTGGAGAACCTTCAGATCATCTATCCAACCCTTCCTCTCTCCATCTGCTCACATCACTCAGAGGGCTGCTTTCTCTTTATCAGGGTACATGAAAATGAATCAGTTTGTTTCTGTTCCTTCAGGGTGAAAGTCCTGTAGAGATTTGACGATGGCAGTGTAAGGGAAACAGCTCTGCACTTTGTATGCTTTGAGTTTTTCTCACAAAATAAATCACACACGATTCAGTAAAAGCAAAAGACGATACAGATGCTATAGGGAACGGTCACAAAGAACCACAAAATGAAAATTTCAACTACAAAAGTCTAGCAGTAGAGTACAAATTAATGCATTATGTTTTTGGGTTGTCTGTCCCTCTGTCCATTGATCCGTCCGTCCGTCCGTCTCATTGTCGTGAATGTGATATCTTACCTCACCTCATTTGACACAAACGTCCACTAGAACTCAAGAATAAAATTGTTAGATTTTGGTGGTCAAAAGTCAAATGTCACTTTGACCTTGCATCCATCTCATTCTCGTGAATTCAGCGCCACATCTCAGGAACAGAAGGGAAGACATTTGGTCAGACACTGAATTGGTGCCATCTTGAAACTGTGCTGATTGTATAGATCTGGGCTGCTGGATTGAAGATGTGCGTGAAGCATTCATATTTTAGAATATGTAGCTTCTTTGCAGCAACATCCATAAACTGTCATGGCTGCATATGACTCTTTATAAACCCACAACTGCGGAGCAATAATTCTAGTTTTCATCTGGTATCCTGATTAATTTTAGTTAACCATAGCATATTGGGTATGGAAATAATCTGCAGATGCCCTGGTCCAAGATGAGACCAAACTTGACCAAACAGGAACACAGGCCGAAATGTGGCCTGCAGCAGACAGTAAGGCTAAATCCAAATGTACAGACTTTGCCACACTAATCAGACTTGCAGACTTTGCGGCCTGTTCCTTTGAAGTCTGGAAGTACTGAGTGCAGCTCTGATCCACAATTCGTCCAGTCCACAAGTGGCTTCAAGTGGCAGTGATAAGGATTACAATATGTACAACTGAAGACTGCAAGGGCTTAGTCCACAAGTCCAGAGTGGTGGTGGACATTTGGATTCAGCCCATGGCATCGTGTTTTTAGCTTAGATGGTTGCTTGAAATGTCTTTTGTCACATGATCTTGTCGATCACTTGGAGCTCCTATGCTCCTATTACGAAAAGTTAGGAATCAGCAGTTAATAAAAGCATAAAACAGTCAAAAAAACAGGTTTTTCAACAATTGTGAATCACCACAGCCACGGGCATACAGTTGAAATGTGCAAACAAAATATTAGGCTGATTGGTCCAGTAGTATGTGAGATTAGCTGCAGACTGGTATACACATTCACACAAACACACAACCAAATGCCTAATTGCCTTCAGGAAATAATAAAGTGGCATCTACTCTCGTAAAATAAAAATAAAATTACTTGTTATAGGAAACACAATGCAGGTGCAACTAAGCTGCTTTGGCCACAAAGGGATAACACCCTCACAGCCCAGACCTGGATGTAAGAACATTGAATGATAAGTTTGAGCAAAGGCACAGCGAGAGTGTCAAACCTTAGATCTCTGCAAATATTTGCACGATGATATTATATTTTTCCTTCGATACCTCCAGAACACTGTCCAGTGATACTGTGTGAGATTAACAGGGTAAACCCTCACAATCCAGTTTTACACTCCTTTAAGAAAAGGTTCACATTTTTTCAAGTGCCTTGAAACAGTACTTTGAAAACTCAAAAGTAGTTCTGGTGGTTTGAATAAAATTTGCCTTCACAGCATGGGTTTGTAATGAATAACCCACCACTGCATCAGTGGTACTGGGGCTTTCATTTTTGGATACATAGCTTTAATCTTCTTATCTCTTCAACACTTTTTCTTCCAAATAAATTCCCTCTGAGCTGCATAGTCATTCCCTCAGTTATACCTCCTAGTTTTAAAGTACTTTAGTAAGTGCGTAATGACTCAGTGCTGGGCTCTCCTTTACCTCCACCTTGTGCTCACTGCTGGGGCACAGGAGTTTAGGAATGAGCAGAGTCCCGGCTGAATCCATTTCAGATACACTGGAATGCATAAAAGCTGGAGAGAGACGATAAGAAGTTGAATAGCATAGACTGCAGACATAACCAAGTCTGTTTAGCAAGATATGAGTGCATAGTAACTCTCTGTTAAATGATATATTAATACACCAAATATGTTTGGCTTCCTCAAATGTGGTTCCTGCTTCAAAAGAGGCTTTAGCTTTTTATCCAAACTGGCATACTGTGCTACTTTGTCCAGCTTACAAACGGCTGGAGCAACTAGCTAGGTTTATAATATGTAACATATTTCATATATAAGTAGATTAATGTATGTTATTTATTCTTCTTATCAGTTATCAATTAGTTACTAAACGTAGCTGCGAGCAAGTACCTGGGCATTGGCCATAACAGTGACAAACAAGACAAGCAACCAATGGTAGATTCATGTAGCATAATTAGTTACAGCTAGCTTACTAACTTCAGCTCAGTTTACAGTTAGCTTGTTGGCCACCAGTGCATTGCTCTTGGCTAGTAGAAAGGGTTTTATTCCATTACATCTTTTATTGTTGAGTTAATCAATATGTTAGTTAGTATCATGGATCGCAGTAGCTGGTGAATTAATTTGGCAACCTAGCCAACGGACATATCCACAGTGTTAGTTACAAGCAAGCAGCGGTTAGCCAACTAGCCGTAACTACGCTACAGCGTATGGATTGGCGTTGGTTGCTCTGTAACATTTGCTGATGAAGTTTTTGAAATCGACATGCAAGCTAGCAAAATGTATATAATGGAAAAACAGTGTGTGCACTGTGTTATGGTGGGTGCCAGTTGTTTGTTGACATTAGCAGACTCCATGTCTTAGCTAACATTAGCTACTCCTGACGCTGTTAGCACTGTGGCGGAGCTGAAGAGAGGCAAGACACTCTCAAGCATGCATAAGCTGCATTTACATCAAAAACTTTCTGTATAGTACCTTAAAACCAAGAGTAACCCCTAGACCCTAGATCCGTTTAATATTTTAAAATTACCTATTATGAATTTATGCCAATTCAGTGCCACAGGAAAGTCCTAAATTAGTAAGTAGGCCTATTTTAGCGCTCCCACTTCCCCGTCTGTAGTGTCAGTGGGTTTGTTGAATGGGTTTTAGGATAAATGCCCGAAATAAGGTCTGTAGTTCACACAAGCTGAAGAGGTTTTCATGTTTTGTTCTACAACATAAAATACATTAGTAAATATCCCACTCATTGATTTTTGAAGCTTTACGTGTCTTAAAAAAGGCGGTTGCTAACAAGTGGCTCAATAAGACTACAGAACATCGTTATGCCAAACGCGGCTTTACAACCTTGATATGGCGGTGATTTCAAGTCATGCAACCACGGTGTAGTTTGTTTATAGTCTAACCTTGGCTTTTTACTTCTGGCGATTGCACTTACACTTCAAAAATCATAAAAGTGGAGTTAATTTGTGAGGATCATTGTGTTGTAAGTATCATAAACTTTTCTTTGCCACATATTTTATATTTTCTGTATTAATGAAAAATCCAATGACAAAAACATTGGCTTTTTTTTGAGGGAATCAGGGTGATGCTAACTTCCTGGTTGGCCTACGAATAAACGTCATCCCAGCAGCACTTTATAGACCAAATGACCATCAAAATATACAGTACAGGCCAAAAGTTTGGACACACCTTCTCATTCAATGCGTTTTCTTTATTTTCATGACTATTTACATTGTAGATTCTCACTGAAGGCATCAAAACTATGAATGAACACATGTGGAGTTATGTACTTAACAAAAAGGTGAAATAACTGAAAACATGTTTTATATTCTAGTTTCTTCAAAATAGCCACCCTTTGCTCTGATTACTGCTTTGCACACTCTTGGCATTCTCTCCATGAGCTTCAAGAGGTAGTCACCTGAAATGGTTTCCACTTCACAGGTGTGCCTTATCAGGGTTAATTAGTGGAATTTCTTGCTTTATCAATGGGGTTGGGACCATCAGTTGTGTTGTGCAGAAGTCAGGTTAATACACAGCCGACAGCCCTATTGGACAACTGTTAAAATTCATATTATGGCAAGAACCAATCAGCTAACTAAAGAAAAACGAGTGGCCATCATTACTTTAAGAAATGAAGGTCAGTCAGTCCGGAAAATTGCAAAAACTTTAAATGTGTCTCCAAGTGGAGTCGCAAAGACCATCAAGCGCTACAACGAAACTGGCACACATGAGGACCGACCCAGGAAAGGAAGACCAAGAGTCACCTCTGCTTCTGAGGATAAGTTCATCTGAGTCACCAGCCTCAGAAATCGCAAGTTAACAGCAGCTCAGATCAGAGACCAGATGAATGCCACACAGAGTTCTAGCAGCAGACCCATCTCTAGAACAACTGTTAAGAGGAGACTACGCGAATCAGGCCTTCATGGTCAAATAGCTGCTAGGAAACCACTGCTAAGGAGAGGCAACAAGCAGAAGAGATTTGTTTGGGCCAAGAAACACAAGGAATGGACATTAGACCAGTGGAAATCTGTGCTTTGGTCTGATGAGTCCAAATTTGAGATCTTTGGTTCCAACCGCCGTGTCTTTGTGAGACGCAGAAAAGGTGAACGGATGGATTCCACATGCCTGGTTCCCACTGTGAAGCATGGAGGAGGAGGTGTGATGGTGTGGGGGTGTTTTGCTGGTGACACTGTTGAGGATTTATTCAAAATTGAAGGCACACTGAACCAGCATGGCTACCACAGCATCCTGCAGCGACATGCCAACCCATCCGGTTTGCGTTTAGTTGGACGATCATTTATTTTTCAACAGGACAATGACCCCAAACACACCTCCAGGCTGTGTAAGGGCTATTTGACCAAGAAGGAGAGTGATGGAGTGCTGCGGCAGATGACCTGGCCTCCACAGTCACCGGACCTGAACCCAATGGAGATGGTTTGGGGTGAGCTGGACCGCAGAGTGAAGGCAAAGGGGCCAACAAGTGCTAAACACCTCTGGGAACTCCTTCAAGACTGTTGGAAAACCATTTCAGGTGACTACCTCTTGAAGCTCATGGAGAGAATGCCAAGAGTGTGCAAAGCAGTAATCAGAGCAAAGGGTGGCTATTTTGAAGAAACTAGAATATAAAACATGTTTTCAGTTATTTCACCTTTTTTTGTTAAGTACATAACTCCACATGTGTTCATTCATAGTTTTGATGCCTTCAGTGAGAATCTACAATGTAAATAGCCATGAAAATATAGAAAACGCATTGAATGAGAAGGTGTGTCCAAACTTTTGGCCTGTACTGTATATATGTATGCAGCCTATATATTATTTCGTCGTGTTTAACTGTAGAAAAAACTGTGATATTTGGTTTGCTAAAGCTTGTGATTTGTTTACAAGTCGATTGCTTTTGTTCAGACAGTGCTTAGTAAAGCTTAGTAATGGAATGGAATGGAAACCCAAATCTGTGCAGCACTTGTTCTGTAGAAATTAAGTGGCTTACTTAAGCTCTACTTTTCCTCCTTTGTCAATATCACTTTGTCAAAGTCGTGTCTTTTTACCCTGAAACAGTTCCAAAATACTTGTAGCTCTTTGCCAAGTCATTCATCTTGACTGAGAATAGCCTAAAATAAGAGTCTGTGCTCTAACCTTCAGTGTGTCTTAATGTATTCGCGGCAATATCAAAGCCAGCATTGCTATATAATACATCTGCAGCCTGCTGTCGAAAGTGTCTGGTCCAGTACAGTGCTATTATTCTACTGCTCCACCGCCGTCACATCAGCCCAGATCTCAGCATGCTTTCTCTTATCCTCCCTCTATTTATGTCTCGGAGAAGGTGACAAATAAGTAGCCAGACATGTTTGCACCCTGCTCTCCGACCCTCCCATGTTACCTCTTATTAGGGAAGCGACAGAGGAATTGATCAAACATAAATGCTGCCTCTCTCATCATTACCTGCAGATACACATCATCACAACTCAGACAGCAGCCACTGAGGAACAAGGGGGGGGAGGAGGAGGAGAGGAAGAAATAAGTATGGAAGGAGGGTCTCTTTCCACAGAGCTAACAAGCTCCTTACTGAGAAGGAAGAGTGCGAGGACAGTAGGCAGGGGGGAGGCAAATGCAAACATGTATAGAGAGGCGAAGGAGGTAGTGGGAAGATGAATGGACTGGGAGAAAGAAAGAAGTGCTGTAGAGAGTGGGCTTAAGAAAAAACAGAAAGTATGTGGAAATGGAAGCTGGAAGGGACGCTCTGAGATGCTGCAGGGAAAGAGCCGGTTGAAAGTAAGAAAAGAGTATAAGGAAAATAGCCAGGTTTGCACAATTTGGCCTTACAAAAGATAAGGGCCAAGGTGAGGCTGGATGCATGAATAATGCAAGAAGAGATTTGGCTGCAAAGCTTTGCCCCGACGAGGCTGAAAGACTGACAGACAGTTGGCGTTACACTCAGCTCTGCTGGGGGGAGAGACACTAGATTACCTCTCATCCATCCTTTACATCTGTTAAGAGGCTTACAGAAATGCAGGGAATCTGCGAACACAAAGACTCGTCTTGTTTCCTTTATCGTACCACCTTTCAGCTGCTGCAGGAGTCAAAGCGTTGTTCTATGAATAGTTTGTTTGCATATGTTCCATCAGACGATCCACAGAGGTCAGGACACGTGACAAAATTCAGTTATGACTATACAGACAATAATTGACCCCACCATGGATTAATGGTTATGACCCTATTATGAGATTACAACTGTGATTGATCTTTGTTACCTCAGTGGAATATTAAATTGAAAACATCATGACGTGATGAAATATGTCATGAACATCAGCCTCTGGCCGGTTGTTGAGGACACAGCTGCTGAAAAAAAAAATTGGCATGAAACAGACTAGATGGGACTTTCTATTTGGGTTTTACTCATAAATGTAAATTCTTACAAAACAGTTACGGCCATATTGAACATCCCAATTCAAAAGCATGAGCACTACTCTGCTACAGTAGCCTCTTCTGAAAGGCTTCCCATAAGATTTGGGAACCAGGGTGAAGGGATTTGCTCCTACTCAGTCCAGCCAAGCATCCTCCTTTGTCCTTTCTCTTTCTACTTACACCCCAGCAGCAACCTCCAGGGCTGAAAAATCAAGCCCATGCAGAAGTGCCAAAAAACTGCAGTTCCTAGAATTGGCACTTGAGGCTGGCTGGAAAATTGAGTCAGTCTCCATAGACCCCCATGTTAGGAATGGGAAATAGGTAAATAGACATGTTTACAGTCAGGTACAAAAAAAGGTTTTGGTCTCTGTAGCTAATTTCCTCCCTGTATGGCAACTGTACTGGGGTTAATTTTTATAAAACTCACCTGTTTTACTGTTATTAAAGCTTAAAGTTACGCATCCCTTGATGGTGGTGCGTCCATGCTGCAGGTAATGTAACCATGGCGTAACCCCACATTCACAGAGTACAGCCACAGCTGTAGCAGTAAATTTTGTTTTAATGGTTTTAAGTCTGTTTTTTGCTAACAAAAATTAGCCTCTCGCAAGAAGTCAGCTTGGATTGGCTCCTGGGGGGTTGGAGGGTTTGAACTGCGGGCTCGGGAAGCCCTTCCGTGCATGTTCTCCCTGTGTCACCGTGGGTTTCCTCCAGGTACTCCAGCTTCCTCCCACAGTCCAAAGACATGCAGGTTAATTGGTGACTCTAAATTGTCCGTAGGTGTGAATGTGAGTGTGAATGTCGGATGGGATAGGCCAAAATGCCAAACTTGAAGTCCAAAACGAGAGTCCACCAGGCATCCAGGAATGCAGCTCAGCCACAGCCTAGTGGCCACTCACAGTATTGCAGCAGAAAAGTCCCCTGCGATCCAGAAAGTATTTTCTCCATTGACCATCATTGTAAGAAAGACGTCTGCAAAATAGTTGACAGGACATCTTGAACTACAAACAAGGTCAATTATGACTCTTCTTGCTGTGAATTTTTGACCCATGGAGGTTTTGTATTTCTAAAACTTCTCACGGTGAGAAAAACTGTTTAAAAATCTGTGACATCATCACAATGTGAAGTCTATGAGCCGAGCAGGAACTTGTGGGCGGGGCCAGCAGGAGATACACTATTGTGTATAACTAGTGAGCCACAAATTGTTAAACCTTTTTTGGCGTATGCATCAGGCGAGCAACTCTGCTGGATTGAATAGATGCCATCTTGGGGTCTGGTATCTAGTTGTTGTTATACAACTATGGGCCCACAAACCAATGTGTGATGTCACAGTGGCTACATCCATTATTTTATATAGCTTATGCGTACACCCCAGTACTGTAGATGAACTGAATTTTAGTAGTTAGAAATAGTTTCAGCACACGGCACTGAAACATAATATGAAAACATTTCAACATGTCTCTTCAGCACAGATTTCAGGTACCCTGATTGCTAACCAATACACATTGGATTCGGATCGAGGCAGAAAATCTCAAAGAAATTCATCCCAAAACCTGAACAAATAAAACCCAACTACAGAATCTTGCATGGCTTGATACCACTGGGGATAAATCAGCACTTTAAACTGAGAGTGGCACTTGGCTCAGTGACAAAAAAATCTCCTGCAAAGCTTATTCAAATAGTGCTGACCAACCAAACCGACACGCTTGAGTGAAAGGATTTCAAATGTCTCAGCATATGTTGGTATTGTTGTAGGCAGGTTGCTCTAGGAAGCACATCTTAAGAGTCCTCTGTGTGTGTGTGTGTGTGTGTGTGTGTGTGTGTGTGTGTGTGTGTGTGTGTGTGTTTTTATGTGTGCACACGGGTGCATTGTAGACACAGTGCTTGCTCAGTCCTTTCTTTGCCAGCATTGCCTACACGTATCCCTGCCTCAAGCATAAAAAAAGTTAAGGAATGAAAAACAGAGCTCTGCAGAAGTGGATAGGTGTGTTGATGCTGTCATAAACTGGTGTGGAAAACACCCATAACCCACAGCACTCTTTATGGAGCCTTAAAGGACTTTCAGAGGCCATGTACCCACATTTTCACCATGCAGTTGTATATTAGGTCTTTGTCTATTTTTAGAGAGCTGACATGTAGGCTATATAAAGTTGTGTTTTTGAAACCTGGGGCTTGTTTTTTTTTCCTGTTTCTTCTCCTCTTGTTAGACTTCCTTTTCCATCTCATTAGTTGAGTGCCAGCGAGAGGACAAAGCTTATGCTTAAAGGAACTCTCCGCCTCCACAAATCACACAGACGCTTTTCTCCGGTCGCTTCTTTTATTTTGGTGTAACTCATCTCCTGGGTTGTCTCATGAGCACCCCATGAACAGCCAGCCAGTGTGTACTGGAACCACTCTTATGAGTTTTATGACTAGAAACATGCCACAGGATGTAGAGTTGATGAGAAGCCTGCGCCTTGAGAAGATTCATTATTTCAATTTCCCTAGGTTGTTATTGTGGCACATTTGTCATTTCCTTCTAGACTGAAATGGTATTGCAATTCTGGCTGTCATTAACTAGTGCTGTTGGAAACTAAATTGACTTTAGACAGAAATATATTTAAGATGCATTTAGACTAAGGTCTGGTGATGAAGGATGATGCTAAGCCCAGTAGAAATATGTTGAATCACATAAATACATTCTAGTATACAAAAGAACCAATAACTTGTGAAATAAAAATAATTATTAGACTCTACTCTAAAAAGTTCTTTCATCATTCTTGTTGTCACAGTTGTATTTTATCATTAGACTTAATTGCTCCTGTTAGCCAGAGTAATATATTTGGAAAACTTTCCTAAAGCCAAGAAACCAATTAAAATTGGTGATGTCACATCTGTAGAATCCTGTCTATGAGCAGAGCGGAAGCTCACAGGCAGAGCCAGCCGGAGAAACACGCTTCTGTGCATATTTGGTGTTTTTTCATGATTTTGAACTACATGGTATACTATGACGTATAGTAAGTCGTCCAAAATCATGAAAAACGTCATAGTATAGCATGTCGTCCAAAATCATGAAAAAACGTCATAGTATAGTATGTCGTCCAAAATCATGAAAAAACGTCATAGTATAGCATGTCGTCCAAAATCATGAAAAACGTCACAGTATTGCATGTCGTCCAAAATCATGAAAAAAAGTCATAGTATAGCATGTCGTCCAAAATCATGAAAAAACGTCACAGTATGGCATGTCGTCCAATATCATGAAAAAACATCATAGTATAGTATGTCGTCCAAAATCATAAATCAAAAGCAGAAGCAGAATTGGTTTTATTGCCAAGTAGGTTTTCACATACAAGGAATTTGGTTTGGTGTATTGGTGCATAACAAAGATTATAAAATATATAAAAATATAGATTAATTATAAAAAGAAAATACTATAAACAATTGAATGTATAATCTGATAGCAAATAACAATAATAATAGTAATATAAAAAATATGTACACTGTAAACATGAATGAAAATTACATCGTTGTATTACATCCAACATTCTCCCGTCTTCATCATCATAGTATCGCATGTCGTTCAAAATCATGAAAAAAAGTCATAGTATAGTATGTTGTCCAAAATCATGAAAAAATGTCACAGTATAGTATGTCGTTCAAAATCATGAAAAAAAAGTCATAGTATAGTATGTTGTCCAAAATCATGAAAAAATGTCACAGTATAGTATGTCGTTCAAAATCATGAAAAAAAGTCATAGTATAGCATGTCGTCCAAAATCATGAAAAAAAGTCATAGTATAGTATGTCGTTCAAAATCATGAAAAAAAGTCATAGTATAGCATGTCGTCCAAAATCATGAAAAAAAGTCATAGTATCGCATATCGTTCAAAATCATGAAAAAAGTCATAGTATCGCATGTCGTCCAAAATCATGAAAAAAAGTCACAGTATAGCATGTCGTCCAAAATCATGAAAAAAGTCATAGTATCGCATGCCGTCCAAAATCATGAAAAAAAGTCACAGTATCGCATGTCGTTCAAAATCATGAAAAAAAAGTCATAGTATAGTATGTTGTCCAAAATCATGAAAAAATGTCACAGTATAGTATGTCGTTCAAAATCATGAAAAAAAGTCATAGTATAGCATGTCGTCCAAAATCATGAAAAAAAGTCATAGTATAGCATGTCGTCCAAAATCATGAAAAAAGTCATAGTATCGCATGTCGTTCAAAATCATGAAAAAAGTCATAGTATCGCATGTCGTCCTAAATCATGAAAAAAAGTCATAGTATCGCATGTCGTCCAAAATCATGAAAAAGTCATAGTATCGCATGTCGTCCTAAATCATGAAAAAAAGTCATAGTATCGCATGTCATCCAAAATCATGAAAAAAGTCATAGTATCGCATGTCGTTCAAAATCATGAAAAAAAGTCATAGTATAGTATGTCGTCCAAAATCATGAAAAAACGTCACAGTATCGCATGTCATCCAAAATCATGAAAAAACGTCACAGTATCGCATGTCGTCCAAAATCATGAAAAAAGTCATAGTATCGCATGTTGTCCAAAATCATGAAAAAACGTCATAGTATCGCATGTCGTCCTAAATCATGAAAAAAAGTCATAGTATAGTATGTCGTCCAAATTCATGAACAAACGTCACAGTATGGCATGTCGTCCAAAATCATAAAAAAAGTCATAGTATAGTATGTCATCCAAAATCATGAATCAAAAGCAGAAGCAGAATTGGTTTTATTGCCAAGTAGGTTTTCACATATAAGGAATTTGGTTTGGTGTATTGGTGCATAACAAAGATTATAAAATATATAAAAATAAGGATTAATTATAAAAACAAAATACTATAAGCAATTGAATGTATAATCTGATAGCAAATAACAATAATAATAGTCATATAAAATGTACACTGTAAACATGAATGAAAATTACATCGTTGTATTACATCCAACATTCTCCCGTCTTCATCATCTCTCTCTCTTTCCTCCTAGCATCAAGATGGTGCTGATGTGGACCAGCGGTGACACCTTTAAAACAGGCTACTTCCTGCTCACCCAGGCTCCTGTGCAGTTCTGGACATGTGGCCTGCTGCAGGTCTTCGTGGACTTTGCCATCCTGTTCCAGGTTTACTACTACAGCCGCTACCCACAGAAGCCAGTGTCCCACACCGTCTCCCACACCACCAGTGCCAAAGCCCTCTGAAAGCCACTCCGAGCTCTCTAGGGACATGTCAACACCAGTGAGGAAGCACTTCTAGAGGTGCTGTGGACATGTATAAACATACATGAGTGCCGACGCACCTTGAGACGACGCAGGCTGCTCACCCTCACCCTCAAGTATACATAAAGACACATACAAACCCATAAATAAGGCATGAACATACACAGACTCTCAGAGGTGTTGGTGTCAAGCAATACCTGAGGAACACTTGTTACAAACAAACTCAACCTTTTTGTTTTATTTATCCTTCTGAATTCTTCTCAAAGTGGCAGTATGCTTGTGTTTCGGAATGCAGACTTCTCAAAGAATATATCCTTGAATCGACCTGTGCATGTGGAGATTAGTATGCACATACATGAATATATACAGTAAGCTACAGCAGATGTATGCACTCAAATCTGCGCTCAAGGAATCGTGGACCTGCTTCTTTTGTCCACATTTAGCCGATGATTGTTGCATGGACCCCTTTGCCTTAAAACACGAACATTCAAACATGGCTTGCTGCATTACCAGCAATATAAATGTATGAATCAATCACAGAAACAAATCTTGATATACAACTTTACTGAATGTACAAAATGACTTGTTATTTTGTTGTTTTTCCCAACACAGTGGAGAAATGCTGGTCAGTCTACCACTTGTTGGACAGATGGTTGCCATGTGCTGTGACATGCAGCCTCAATCTTGTGGGGTAACACAGGGATGGAATTGTAATGAAGTAGAGGCAATCAGAATTTACCAAAAGAAGAGACATCCCAAAGGCATGAAGATACAATGGACTGGCTTCTAAAAGAACAGGTGGTCATAAACATTTGTAGCCTCGATGGTGATGGAGTTGTGAGAAGATTAAGCTTTGTATAAAAAGGGGTTCAGTTGTCGGAAACATCATGACCACTGTTCAGGCTGCGTGCAGTTGGCTGTTGAAGGTCAATGCCAAGATTTTTGTACTGAAGCTGTTGATGACATTTTGTGTATAATGTTGTTCATGTTCATTCCACAAATTTCAAAACCACCGCAGGAGTCATTTCAGCCCCAATATCTCACTAGTCTTAAGATGCATTTAGACTGAACACAAAGCAAAGTTAAAGCAATACTTCACTCACAATTCACCATATGTATACTTGATCTTACCTTGAATTCGTGAAGAAAATGATGTTTTTCATACATCCCACCATGATTAATGGAGAATCCAGAAAAAGGCAAGCATTCTAAATGAATTGAAGTCATTGGGAACCAGGTTTAACAACAGAAAAACTATATCAAAGCATCCATTTACAAACTTTCACACAACTCGTGCAGTATAATCCAAGTCTTATTTATCCAGTCGTATGCTCAGTGCTCCCCAAACACATGCATTTTCACTAAAACTTTACAACAGTCTCATACACAGCCAAGTAATGCGCCTGGACACGTGCATGCTCAGGGCGCACTACTTGTTGGCGAAAGTGTTGGGTTAAATAAGACTTGGATCATACACAGGGCCCTGGGAATGCTGCTCAAAAAATCTCCTGTGGCCCAAAAAGTGTTTTCCATTGTAAAAGAGACGTCTATAAAACTGTTGACAAGACACCTCAAGCTGCAAACAAAGTCAATTATGACCCTTTCTGAAATTATTTTTTTAACCATGGAGATTTATTATTTGTAAAACTGTCCTAAAGCTAAAAAAAATTATCAAAAATTCCTCAACATTATTACTGTGTAAAGTCTGTGAGCCGAGCGGGAATTCACTGGCAAGGCCAGCGGGAGAAACATTTCTGTGCATATTCAGTGGACCGCATACCGCGGAAATAAACCTGAAAGCTAAAAACTGCTCGTGTCAGGCAACTCCATTCTCTGTCTAGGTGTTATTAAACATCTGTAATCATACTGCACAGGTTGTGTGAGTGTTTGTAAATGGATGTTTTGACATAGTTAAACATGGACCCCATTGACTTTAATTCATGAAGAATATCCTCCCTTTTTTGGATTCTCAGTTTACCATGGAGGCATTTGAGAAAAACAAAGTTGTCTCTCATGAATTCAAGGAAACATGTGGCAAGTAATTTATGTACAAATTGTCATTTTACAAGTTAAGTATTCCTTTAAGATGAGGCCAAACTGCATACAAAATCATATGCTCTGGGGAGGGCAAAGTGAAGCAAGGACGATTCAACGTGAGCTGAAAATGTGTACACTTAGGAAAAATCTGGTTTGGTCATTGTATGAATCCACTTCATAAAAGTACAGGGACAAACTGAGAGGAACAGGAGTAAATAAGAGAACTGGAGTTCCTGCGAGATGTGAGATCATTCAGAGGCTTGACATGCTCTGCACTTGCTTATTTTTCCCTCTTAGCTGCTCAGCATTGTGGTCTGAACAATCTGGGGTCGATGTGGCATTAGTTCACAATTTTGGCTGTTACGTCTGTCTGTAAAAAATGTTATAATAACACAGGGAATAGCTGAGATCTGGAAATGCAACTATCAAAATCAGACAATCTCAGAGATGATTGTTTGTGAATGCAGTGGTTATTATTACAGCCAAATCATCTCTTTTCACAGACAGATACTGTTGAATACATTCACCAAAATCATATTGTCACCTCGGATCATATTGGCTGCCGGTAACACCGACTGGCCAGTTTATTATTTATCCTGCAAATCCAATAACATCCCCTGATATCCCCACTCATGCCTCCACATCCCTGTGTGGGGCTGCTTTGGACAGGTTGTTCTCATCACCATTTTGTCTCAAGAAATTAATTTCCTGTTCAGATGGAGCAGCAGCCACATAACACAGTGAAGATTTTGTTTGTTACTGTTGTTGTTTTGTAATCTTTCTCTGGGGAGGAGAGAAATGCCAAACCAGGAGGTGTCAGGACTGTCAGCCCTTCAGTGAACTGTGTACCAGAGCAGACCTGATTCTGTCCTCCTCTTCGAAGCCTCAAGAATCGGAAACTTCCCTTTGCTCCAGAGGGACGTGGCAGGACTTTTCTATGAATATTTCTTTCCTCTCTTAAATATACAAGAAAAATATAAGGTGGCTTCTTGCTTTCGTAGCGGTGGATGTGCACTTTTCGTGTTCACACCTGTTTAGTCACCCTATTTATTTTGTTTCCCTTTTTTATAATCTTCAAATGCCAGTGTAAGATGGTGTGTGGCTGTTGTTTATTCAGACAGTGGTGAGGGTGACTGTGTTGTATGGATTATGTGAGATACCTGACAGGTTTTTGTTGTGCTCAACAGGATCAAAATGACCTCAGAATTTCACTTTATTTATTGTTTCATCCCATGTATCTTATTTCCTTTTTATACACTTTGTTTTGTATCATTTGGTGTATTCATTACATGGTGTGAAGGTGTTTTCCCATAGAAACGGCCAAGCTGTATATTGTCTTATCTGTGAAACCCACACCTAGTTTAATAATGTACCAAAAATACCATTACCAGTATGTTTTATGCCATTTTTTACTATGTTACATTGTCGTTTCATTTTTCTTTTAAACTGCCAATTGTCCATCTTAATATTACTGACATCCATCAACACTTGAGGCTTTTTAAAGGAGCTGTGTGCAACATTCAGATGATTAATATAGCAGCAAACAGCTATTTGTCACAATCCTGTTGCATAAATTATAATCCAAATGTCTCTGTACTTTGCTGGGTAGCCAGTCTGGCCATGCGTGCATGTTACGGCAGAGTCCCTTGCTGTCACTTGATTTCTTCTGTATTCATTTATTCATTATATGAAAAATGTGCTTTCACTGCACGTTTCTTTATGTATGAATATCCAGAGTTGATACTGGCTATCACCAACTGACCTATCAAGTTAATGATAGCTGCCACATTTTGCAAATATTTACAACTTGCTTGTACAATGCACAATGCTTTGGTGTGCACCTCGGTAGTTGGCCAAAACAAGTTTGCCTCTTCTGCTACATCGGCAACATGGCGACCATTCAGAGTGAGAAGTGCCCAGTGCTCCACTTAACTTTGTCAGCCATCTGGGTACTCATGGTGCATTGCATCTAGCCATATTTCTCAGTGTGAACGCACTTATGCACCCAAAATAGTGAGTATAAGTACAGAAGTATCCGATTTGGGATGCAGCACCTGTGTGTGTATTCCGCTAGCTAGCTAATAGCCGCCACGCTACACTGCGCTTATGGTTACTGCTGATAACACCATCATGATTCACACTGGTGGGATGGCGTCTTTGTCGAAGCATAGCACCCACCCTCTGCCCCCCCCCCAACATTGTTAACTCTGTTAGCATTATTAGCTGCTAGCCGCTGGCTCAGCTACCTCCATGTTGAGAGCTGTGTGCAAACAATCCCAGCACAGACACAGCATCATAGATCAGCTCTAAATGTCACACACAGATCCTTTAAAAACCAAGTAGAATTTTATGTGGCATTGACACCCAATAAAGAGGACACAGAGAGACTCCTGCGTCATGTTTTGTTTGATGGAGATGTTTGTGTCAGTTGTACAGACAGATCCACCGTTAGCCCCATCAGAGGTGCGGCTCTGGCAGACATCAATTGTCAAAGGAAGAATAAGCCGACCAGCCGTGGTCCATCTTTGGGAATGTGCTATTTAAATAATAAGCACATAAACTGTAATGTGCTGGGCTTTCACATCGAGCTCTCGGCTGGCACAGAGAGGAGACAGTACACAGATAATGGATGCGCCTGCCAAGAAGGGGTAAAAAGATGGATTTGAAAAGACTTTTTCTAAAAGCAGAGCCAGATTTATAATGTTCTCTTTTTAAGTCTTTCTCTGTGCCATTAACCAGGACAGTCTGTCTCTTATAGATTATGCTTCAATATCATTTGTGCATTGGTCTGACATTGTTGTTGATGTAAATTGTTTTAGTGTTTTACTCTGTTAAACAACATGATGAGATAATGAAAGAATCTGCACCGAACACTTAATACTGTACAGATGTCTTATCTCCATATGTATAAAGACAAGACCAGTTCAGCACATGGGCCCTCACTGACAGAGATGCATTTAAACTTTATCTCTAATTTAAACCCAAGGCCATGAACACAACCTTCAAAATCAAAATCTGAATTGTGCTCAGTGCCTCAGGAAGATGAGTGGGCGTGCGAGAGCTTCCCTGCTTGATAAACGGCTGGTACTGACTTTGTTGCTGTGCATGTATTAACAGTGTAATCTCTTCACACAGCATATTCACATGTGCATCACTGCATCAAACTACAGTAGAAGTGATGCTGAGTGTTCTCACTGATGCAAGATCAAATTTGCTCGAAAGAGCCTCGTATAAACTCAGCGACTGCAGAGCTACCTGGAGTGACTGTGGAGCTGCTCCATTGGAAGATTTGTCTGAGCTTGTGTACTTAAAGCTGCACCAATTCATAGTTTAATATCAACAATGGATTAAATGACTGTGTAATTAGGAGAGCGGCGCTGCAGGGTTGGATTGATGCTTGCCTTAATGTTTGTATTCTCTGTTTCACTTTTAATGTCACAAGCTTAAAGACTTATGATGAAGTGTAATACTAACTCAACAAGTTTGGCTGTGGTTGCTGGGGTGTAAACTTTCCTAAATCCAGTCGTTAGCTGAACTGAGCCATGAACATCACCCTCAGCTCTAAATCAAAACTGGGTTGGACCTAATCGGAAGTTGTTCGTTTAAGCCTGAAATGTATATGGATTAATCAGAAGTTGCAAGCTTTTTACACAACAGCTTCAAACTTGAGCTTCAGATCATTTTTATCACAAGAGTAACAGATTAAATAAAGCTACTGAAATGAGGATTTTCCTATCACGAGTACAGATCATGACACATTTTACTCCGACTCGTAAAAAGTACATTATCCGTACAGGAAACTTGTTTCATTCAAGTATTCGGCTCAAGCCTAGTAGTGAGCTTGTTAGCCACACATGCTAACCTTTGCGATTTACATTTTGAGTCATGGAGGACCAGAGCAGCACCCCAGTCATTCCTATCAAAGTTGCTCAGTGGCGCATAAACAAAGCTCTATTGCAGAGGTATGAACTCACCGGGATGATTGGCACTGCTTCTGCATCACTGGACACATAGAGCAGGTGCACAACAGAGTTCTTTTGAAATGTCATCGGACCGAATGGATTAAACCCTGATAGTGAAACGAGTCATTCGGATAGTTGTGATCAGGGATGGAAATGGACTTTTTTGCTCACCTGCCACTGTGGCTGGTGAATTCCAAAATCAACCAGCCGCTCAGTAGATTACCATTGTTTTTTTTGGCTGGTGAGTGAAGCAAATCTAGCAGCCACATGTGTGATTTACCAGCATTTGGCTGGTGGCTGGCGGTTATTTCCAACCCTGGTTGAGATTTACAGACGTCTCTTTCCCAAAGTCTACGGTCCTTTTGGGTCCAATGGCACCACATGATGGACTGAGACATTGTGATTCCTCAGTTTGGCCTCAGTAAAACTGTCTTCACAGCCTGGCGTACTTCCTGGGGGCTGGGTTTGAGTAGATAAACTGTCTGTTCCATTCCTTCAACTTAAGCTTGTGTTTTTTTGTTTTGCAAATGAAAATGCAAAAAAAGATTCACCTTCCAAACTCAGTACATACTCTATGGAGTATCCTATTTATTACAGCCCCATGGATACCACTTTAGTATGTGGGAAAATATGAGGCTTAGGGATTAGAATTTCATACCTAAGGGACAGATTTTTTTTTTCAGATCTATTAACCGAATCTTGCAGTCTGGTTTGACAGAAATGTAAGTTTTGAGCAACATGTCACAAAGTTTGTGCAGTCATGTTTTTATCATCTTAGAAATCTCATAATTCTGATCCATTTTAACATTTAAAGACACTTGAGTGTGTTTATAAGGTCTTTAGTATCTCGGCTTTGAGCATATCCGGGATATGATGCTTACATGGAACACAGAGAAACCAGGTTATTCATATCCCTGTATACATGATAAATACCAGTAACCCATTTTCTGATCACTGCATCCTGTCTGCGCAGGCGTGTGTTACGTCTTTTACGTCTTTTGTTTACAACAGATTGAGCGGGAAATGTGATAAATTTATTATATTTAGAAGTAAGACAAAAATGAGACCTCTGTGGCTTCTAGCGGGCTTAGCGTTAGTAAATACTCACGTCGCATTACAGCTATGGCTCATCCACTTCATCTTCAGCAATGGGAGGAGAGAGCAACAACAAATATTGAATACGTCACCATATAATAGCCATAATAGGTCGGCATTTCTGTGTCTTCTGCTGTCTAAACACGTAGTTATGTTGAGTTCTTTCATCATTTTCAGGCAAAATTCAGTCTCTTCGTCGCTCCAAAAATGGGAAGCTCTCGTTGCCGCCATGTTGCTTGTATATCTGGCGCGTCACTCTGGCGCCTGCGCACACGGCAGGCAGCCGTCAGAGTCCGGGATAAGGCGTATACATGCTCCAGTATCCCAGCTTCTATCGGAGTACTCCAGGTGGCAAAACCAGGTTTCTTGAAACCGGGAAAAGGGCATAACCCGGTTTCTGAATTCGGGATATGGTGTTTACATGCACAAACACAAAAACGGGATACTTAAAAAACCCAATCAAAACCGGGATACTAAAGACCTTGTAAACACACTCACTGACACAATTCTACACGCCTTCATCTCTTCATGCCTGGGTCGCTGCAACAGCCTCTTTTCTTACCTAAATCAAAAATCTATTAATCGACTCCAGACTGCACAGAATTCAGTTGCCACGCTTTTAACCTGAACCAAGAGACACGATCACATCACTTCAGTTTGAGCCTCTTCACACCGGCTCCCAGTATGTTTTAGAATAGATTTTACTGATCACTTTTAAGGCTTTTCATGGTCTCTCTCCCAGCTCAGTACTTTGAGGTCCTCAGGCAGCAGAGGTCTTTCATCTGTTTCAGAGGCCCGGCTGTAAACTAAAGGGGACAGAGTGTTTGCTGTCAGGGCCCCGAGGCTCTGGAACAATCTGCCCGAGGAAATCAAGTCGGCAGAATCAGTGATCTCTTTTAAGTCCCTTCTAAAAACATACCTATCCTGATTTTACCTGAGTTTTAAGTTCTTTTATTTCCTTTTTAGTTTTGATTATCTTTTAAAAGTTGTTTTCATCTCATGTCTGTTTTAATTATTGACGTGAAGCACTTTGTAACTCTGTTAGTGCTTTATAAATAAAGATTATTATTATTATTGTGTACCACCGACGAGACACTGACAGACAACAATGGTTATATTTAAAAGATTTTGATCAAAATTGTTCCTAGGGACAGTTGAGTAATGGCTGGATATTTGTAGGGACATGTCTCTACCAAATTCTCCTCTCTACACAACCTCCAAAATGTTCTCTTCCTGGCTTGTCACTCACATGTGGCTCTGGAAACACACTCTGAGGTTCTGTAGTCTAAAGTAAAGCGTTGAAGAAACCATGAAATGAGGTGGATATAGTTCAGGGGCTATTTTCCCTTCAGGAACATCATCCATACAGAAGCTTGACCTTGCAGTGCTAAAAATGTGAACAGGAGAAGCCTTTGAATCGGCTCCTTTTGTTGAACACTTCATTGAGGCGCTGTCAGTATTTATCCATTTTACAATGCATTGTGCCGACACCACTCCTGGAAACAGAAATCATTTATTATTAATAACGGATGTGGAAAAGAAAAAAACATGAAGCAAGCCGCAGACAAACCAATTTAGGATTTTCTAAGTGCACAAGTACAGCACGCACTCTCTTGCAAATCTGAGAGCGTCCTTGTGTATAATAAATTGTTAAATCAAAGCCTCTACACATGGGACTGTGTTCATTTTAATCTTTATTACATTTTTCAAAAGAGGCTGTTCTTCAGGCTATGGATTCATGATGCAAAGCACAAATCCATTTAAGTTTGGCTTCCTGTTTAAACGTCTCATCGCTCCTCGTCAAAACAATATTTTCATTTCCTAAAACCTAAATATTGTAGATATAATAGTTTCTGTGTAATATTTCCATGCTTTTTAATGATTCAGTTAATCCAGTGACTGCGATTCAGAGTTGGCAGACTCAGCGTGCCCTTACATCCTGCCTGGTGTATAGGAACCTAATTTGCACTCTCGAGCACGTAGCTGCTTTGATGAGCTCCGACTTGACAACAATTTGGGGAAATGGTTTTTTAATGTGTCACTTCAAAGTACAAGGCACTCAAGTCAAAGAATATGAAGTGCTGTATTTGGAAAATGAATAAGACTGAAATATGTTATTAAAATTAGGAATTATCTGAAATGGTTTTCAGTGTTCGGTGTGTGGTGTTTTCACTGCCTGAAGGTGGATAAGATTTGTAACAGTCCGTCAAGCCTCTATGAAAAGAACCTGTCATTACACTTGTTAGTGTTTGCTTCTTTGACTGGTTTCATTTACGGGTCACTTTACTTCAATATGCGACAAGAGGATTGGCACCAGCATCTCCATCTCTCCAACAGACACAGTAGATCTAACCACCGCACATGCCACTTTCAGTGTGCTCAGTAATCACACATAATATCCAAAGTTAGAAAATGAGCGCAGCAATTTTGGGTTATTTACTATAATGGCACATTAAAAAAATCTGTCAGCGGAGGATCAGCCAACAAGATGCAGTTTTATTGCAGTTTCTTTGCCATTTATGGAGAAAGATTTTATCTGTGTGAGGAGATTGACAATCCGTGTGTAAATGTGTAATCTGTAGATATAAAAGTACATCCACAAATACATAAAACATTTGTAAACTCACAAATTTTTTTTGCTTATATAAAACAGATCTGCGAGGGTCCCAAGGACAGAGGGTGTCGTATGCTGTAAAGCCCTGTGAGGCAAATTGTGACTTGTGATATTGGGCTTTGTAAATAAAATTGATTGATTGATTGATTGATTGATTGATCTGCAAATACACAAATTCCACATACTAAAAAAAAAGACTGAGAATGCACGAAAGGCAAATCTGCCAGCGTAGAATTGAGATTCACAGATAAAAACTGACTTTTAAACGTTCAGAAGACATTCACCAAAGCTTCTCATTCATTTGTAAAAAAATAAATAAATAAATAAATAAAGTCACAATTTTTTGTTTGATTGTTTTTTTTAAATTGTGGTATATGTGTATACAGATCCATTTGAGTTTACAAATCTTTTTTTGTATTGTGGAAGGTGTTCTATATTAACACATTTACACATGGGTTGTCAATTTCCTCACACAAATAATATTAAACCAATCTTTTTCCATATAGTTTCATGCAGTCAGCAAACTGCACAGCTCAAGGTTTGCGCTGTTAAATTACAACCTGTCAGCAAAATCTTTCTTCTTATGGACCCCAGTGACTAACAAGGTTCATCAAAACAAGGTTCGTAGGAATTGTGAACCTGATGATGGTGCTACACAAAGTTCAGGAGGTCACAACAATGTGGTACGAATCCTGGATTTCATGGCAAGTTGCATGGTATGGCAGTTGCTCGGGTCTTAAGGGGTGATCACACAGAAATGAGACGCTTCAAAGACGCTTGAAACGCTGGAAGCGCTTATTCAATGCGCGCTAGCTACTGGCGTCTGATGCTCAAAAAGTTGAAAATATTTTAACTTTTCAGCGTCTACGCGCATCTACAGAAACGCCCGTCTAAAAAGATGCTTGCTAAATGCTAAAAAGATGAAAGTCTGGTTTTGTTTGACCTATCCTCCTCCACTCCCTCCCTACGTGGATTTTCTAGCTCTTTATACGACATCAGTTGCTCTGAGCATCAAGTGTTGCCATGAATGGGGTAAAACTGAAGTTCGTGCAGCTCATAAAAAGTGTCTGTTTTTGACAACCTGGAGATCAGCATGGGTTGGAGGGTGCGCAAGCCAAAAATGACACCATTATGCATTTTGCGTAACGCGTGCAGGCTCTACAAGTTGTTAGTTAACATCTGAAACATGCTCCATATTTAACTGCTGGACCTCTGAATGGGAGAGAGGCCAGACGCATCTGCCAGAGCAAATAAAAGATGAGCTCGCAGATTTGTCTGGTTCCCAGACTTATCAAATGCAGCTACACGAGGATCATTAATTATTAGTCTGAGGTCTGAACAACACTGTATGATGTTTTGGTGTTAGATTTCCCTTTTGCTAAGACTTATCTCAAGTCTGAATCGCAGTCAGTGAGAAAACTGTCCCAGTAACTTTTTTTTAATCTCATTTGACTAGTCATTTAATCATGAATATTGTAACGTTACTCGTCTTTTTAAGTCAAATTTGTGGATAAAAAGACCTCTGCAGCTTCTCTGTAAAACTTAAGAAACTCCGATACACTCTGCTGCACAAGCTTCACACGATCAAAGCAGAGACCTCAATCTCCAGAGAGGAAAATCTCCTTCGGCTCACAATCCTGCAGCTTGTCAACTTTGAAGTCCCAGTGCTGAGTGTCACGGCCTCCCAGACTGCCACTTTAACACAGACACACAGACAGGCAGAGCAGCTAAGTTTTTGTGGATGCTCTAATCTCAGCAGCCCTGTGAGCAGCCATGGACTTCCTCCGCTGCACTGATGAGACTGCGGCCTCCGTGATGCCGTGGTAGCTGTCCGTCTCCTGGGAGTCCTCGCTGTTCTGGGACTTGGTGCTGTCCTGTGAGTCCGGCTTCTGTCTCAGCGCCCGGCTCTGCTCCTCCTTCAGCTCCACGTAGGAGCGAGAGAAGGTGTGAAAGATGGACGTGACGGGGAAGGCCATGAGGAGGATGCCGCTCAGGATGCTGCTGAGTGCCACCACCTGGCCGGGGATGCTCCTGGGCACCATGTCTCCATAGCCGACTGTGGTCATGGAGATGACCGCCCACCAGTAGCTACCAGGGATGCTTGTGAACTCCTGCTTGGCGCCCATCTCGCTCTCAGCTAGGAACACCAGCGGGGAGAAAAGAGCCATGGCCACGCAAAGGAACAGCAGCAACAAGCCGAACTCACGTGTACACCTCCTCACTGTCAGACCAAGCGTCTGCAAGCCTAAAGAGTGGCGGGCCAACCTCATCACGTAAAAGATCCGCAGAGCTCGCAGGACTCGGAGAACCAACCCCACCTTCTCCAGGTAGTTGTTCCCTGAGCCTGCGGGTTTCCCTCCAACTGACAGAGAATCCACAATGAGGGTGATGTAGTAGGGAAGGATGGCCACCACGTCGATGACGTTCAGAGGCGTACGCAGGAACATACACTTGCTCTGTGTCTGAATGAAGCGCAGCAAGAACTCCAGGGAGAACCAGGCGACACACACCGTCTCCAGCACAAAGATGTTATAGCACCTCTGGGAGCACTCACCCTGCCGAGAGAAAAATAAGCACATAAAGACAGACATTAAGGGTTGTGTTACATTACGCAACAGCAATAACACCCTTCACCGTGCGAGATATGTGAACTCCAAAAGTGCTTTGGATGAGGGTGCATGAAGTCAGTAATTAAGAATCTATTTCAAAGCCTGCTACTTGATTCGTGGGTTCGTCGTTGACAGATGAGGTTGATGCGTTTGATCTCACGACAGAAAGGTGACTCTGAACAAAACACAGAAGAGAAAGGGCTGAAAGATTCATGAAGTGTGAAACAAAAGGCTTTGATTATCTCGTTTAATAAACCTCACTGACTCACACGTCAAACCTGAAGAGGTGAGCGCTGTAGATGTGCAGACAATGTTACGTAAGTAATTAACTGTCTCACCAGTCAGTCACAGATAAACCTACACTGTGGGATCTTAACGCTACCGCAGCTGAAATATTCCCTCTTTTAATCATAATGTATTTTTTTCCAGACTGCTGAAATAGCGTTCATAAATATTTTAAAATATAATTATAAGAGATTACTTGGATATTAAGTCAAAGTCACCCCTGGAGGAGACTGAAAAAATAAAGTGTGTGCTTTTCATTTTTCTGCATTTACTTAAGTGTTATTAATTACAGCAAATATTCTTTGCTTTATTTGTGTCTGTTAATTGTGTGTGGATTAATTAAAACATGAGAATATGTGAAGAACACTTTCCTCAGTCTCTCTGAAAACTTTGAAATCTTTCCTCTTTGAAATGTCGTGTAATACCGTGAAACAGGTATTGCTCAAACATCTTTAATCTTTTCAGACTTTCATACTCAGCCCCCTGTTGCGTTTCAGAGCTCAGATATTCATGAGGACTGTTGAGATTGTGCAGAAACATTATGATGACATTAGCAAGCCATTAGGGAGACGACTACATGCGCCGTGGTTGTAAAGGTCCAGGTGTGAATGTGTGTGTGAGTGTGAATATATAAGCAAATCATTCCGCCCAGTATTTGCTCAGTCAACAGCTCTGCTCCATGGAGACGTCATTCCAACCGACTGCCCTCACAGAAAAGAAGTCCGTCCCTCAGATCTCGCCTCATGCATTTTTCAAAGTATACACTTAATTTTGCATATAGCATCGTTTTTGCCCCAGAGATCTCAGGCTTGCTAAACCCATTTAACACCATGTAAATCACTGATCGGCAAAGCTGGAGTTGCAGTTTTTCACGCAGCAGCAGCAGCAGCAGCAGCAGCAATAAACTTCTATATGGATATGGAAAAGTAGTCATCCTGAGCAAAAGTGGTAAAGATCTGTCAACCGATTTATGTAAGGCATTGTAGTGCTGCAGAGGCAGAGTCAAACTGAACGCTTTCTCACAGACAGTAAAAGCAGAGACGTTTTGGTTAATCACGGTTGTGAATTGCCCGCTCTAACAGATTCAGCTGTTTCCAATCTGGCCTTGTTTATAAGGTATTTTTAGGGGTTTTTTACCTTTAATTGAGCAGCATTTATTATTCCCAGAGGATGAATCTAACTGACTTTGGTGATCCCCTAGGGTGACCATATTTTGATTTCATTTTAATATATTTAAAATTTATATGTATGGATAGAAAATTCAGTTATATTACAAAATAATATCTCTCAAAGACAGAAATTCAGATAGGCCCCGATAAGGGACACATCCACACAAGACTGTGGCGATCCAAGCCCGACGGTACCCGACAGGTCGGCCGGGTTTGGTAAAAAATGTAGCTATAAATTGTATTCGGGCTAGGGTCGGATTCAGTCAGCTTTCAGTGAAAATGTAGTGTAAAAATAAATAAATCCTATTGTCTGTCCTGTTTATTGCTTGGGCACTGTTATTTACGTGACAACACACACACAGACACACATTGGCTTGATTAAACGCTGGAAATAAAATAAAAGAGGGAGACAGGTTTTTCCTATTTTATCTTATTTTGTTATATTTCTCCCTCTCCCCTCGCTGGAAGTGTCGGACCTCCAGCTGCCCGCCTCCGCCTTGATTAAACGCTGGAAATAAAATAAAGGAGGGAGACAGGTTTTTCCTATTTTATCTTATTTTGTTATATTTCTCCCTCTCCCCTCGCTGGAAGTGTCGGACCTCCTGCCTCCCGCTCCCGTCTCAAACACAGAGGTCTCCCTCTCAGCTGAGCACGCCCGGCCTGTTAAATAGCCTGTAACCACTGTGTGACACAAACTCAGTGCTTTGGTCATTAAATAATGGGCTCGGTTCGGGTTCGGACAGAAATATGTGGCCCGTGCTGCACTCACACACACACAAACACAAGGAAAACCGGACATTATCATCAGTTTATAGAAAACCCCCGGACTCCCCGGACGGGACGTGAAAAGTGGACATGTCCGCAAAGATCGCTAGCTGCTAGGCTAATTTATACAATGTAAAATACCATAGGCTTGTGCTAATAACATTAGCATGTTGTATTTGTGGGGAAAATGTGTCCAGATAAAGACAAGTGTTTGTCTGTGAATGCTGTGAGTTATAGTGAAGCTGATTTGTGTACTTGTTTTTCAAATTGTTTCTATTAAGCCATGTTTAATGTGTGTTTTGAATCAACTAAACTTTACAGCACTTCACAGGAACCTCCGCCGCCAACTAGTGTTTTGGAGGTGTAACTGCAGAGTGACAGACACACCACCGCACAAGTATAAATGCTCACAACGGCGTAGGCGACATGCGTAGGGTCTGCACACAACCATAAATCCCCTTTAATGCTACCACAATCACTTTGGCACCCACACTCATGGTCCCCAGAGGATGAACTGTAATAACCCCCTCTGGCCTCTATCTCGTGACTTTCCATCTGGCACCATCATCCGGTCAAAATTTCATTTTGTCCAGTACGTTAGTCCATGACCAAATACCAGCACAACTTCACAAATTCCCATCAGCCTTCAGCTGTACATTATCACTTTAAACTTACTGGCATACTGATGGAGCATTCAGCTCAAGGACAGCCTCACAGATTGGCTTACATGGCTGTTGAATCTGAGATTAAAGCCTTTATTGAAGTCAGTGACTATATGAAAGATTTTACAGCATCTCCTGGACATATTTATGAGCAAAAGCAACATAAGAAAAGTCACTTATTTACATCACAATGTTATGCGTGGGTTTACAAGTGAGGTGCCAGAGTAGTAATGGAGGCTTGTTTACATCCGCCTACCACCCAGACAAAATATATCTGCATGAAACTTTAGTTTAATTACAGAACCTGCTTACTGAGGGGTAAAAGCAGAGCACAAGGACATATGGAATTTCTGTTTTCTGAGAGTCACATCAGAAAGTCTCCACTGGCTGAAGTCCACAGTTAAATTAAAAGCACAATAGGGAGTCGGGTGTTTGCCTCAGCACAGCTCCATAGGTCCCCGACCAGCTGCTAACAAGCTTTAATACTCTTATTTTGAAAAGTGAAATGATACAATAACTATGAGGTTAAGAGCACAGATTGTCAGCTTCACTTTGCGGGGATTTTAAGCCGAACTGGGCCAAAAATATAAATGGAAAAAGCACTTTTTGTTCATAGCCTCCCCGTTTCAGAATGCCAAAAACATTTGGAGGCAGCAGCACTTTGCTGAATATTATCATATTCAGTGAAACAGCCGCTCTATTCACTCTCATATCGTCAGTTTCATATGTTCTGTTTCTCTCTCTAGCCCATTATACGCCTGATGTCTGGGTTATCAATCCACCTTTGAGTCCTCATGCAAAGTATTTTCCTTCACCAACTCTGGTGTACGCAGGGAGGGACATTAAAGCGCCGCAGCACATGGCAATCTTTGAAGCTCTGCTGTTGCAGCGATTCAGATATGAGCTGAAATCCACCCTCTAACCACATGCTGTCATTTCACATCCAAAGTAATGCGAGTCTGAAGCCAAAACAAATAAATGTGCTCCTGTCCAAATCCTTAAGGAGCTCGCTCATTTTCACATGCTAACCATTATGTTTCACACCTCCTCTGTTATTCTGCTCCTCTGTGTCCACAAGGGAGTCTGTTTGTGACACATTTGCCTTTCCTTGCATTTGACCAGTGTATTTGCATTGTTCTCCGACAGAGGCTTTCTGGCTGAGTGCATTCTCCACTCCCTCCTGCCCGTTCCCCACACTGCAAAGCCTCCGATGTAGCAGAAGATCAAATTAAAAGCACACAATTATCTGTCTTAGCGATCAGGGGACTCTGACCCCGTCACAGCTGAAGACAAGCATGTAAACCAAACAAAGCAGGAGGTGACGGCTCATCTCTGATCCCCGCAGATAAGTTTGAGTGGGTGTGATTCACAAACAGGCTGACTTCAAGTAGTGAGCTGGCTCTCTCTGAGGCACACCAGTGCGTTTAATGGATTTTTTTATTCACCTTACTGGGCTCTACTATGTGTACTGAGTGTCTGTGTGTTTGTGCTGCCGGCCAGATTGAGTTTCAACACTTCCTTCTCTCCCAGAAACCATCTTAATATGCTTCTTCAAAAGGCAAGAATCTCATTACAGAACAGTAACGTGATTGTATGTGAATCCTTTTGTGGTCAAGAAAGTAAAGACGGTTCATGTTTTACTCCTAGCACTGGTTGTCAAAAAAGCTGCATTTGTCCAACAAAAGTGTGTCTTATTTTGCCCAGACATAATTAGATGTTCTCACACTTGAAGCGATCAGCTGTCAGGCAGGCTGTATTCAGTCATAAATATTTAAATAGATTGCAACCAGTTACGTACAGTACAGGATAAAAAGGGCTAATACCAACAGTTGGTGCTGCACAGGAAATAAATGCATATAATATAAGGCTCGCTTTTAATTTGCATCATCTCTGCTTCCTACATGCTTTACATGAAGACACCGAACTCATCCATCTGTGGATCAGAAGCTCTGACGTCCATGGTAATTCTTCAGCATTCAGTGTGTGATGGCAGAACACAAGCATTATTGCCAAAGCGACAAATGAAAACCAAAATATTAATTATGCGTTTCACGAGATTTAGGTGATTCTTGTGACACAATATAGAAAACGTATGTAGACTAAAGGCCTTTGCACGTTTTTTCAGATGCATTTTTTTAAACCATCATCCAAAAGAATTGGATGTTTTGTGGCTTCATGCGCAACTTTCATTAGCCCTTTTCAAACAGGAATTGTGCAAATTTGCAGGAAAGCCCAATCAGTCTTTTTTCAGCATTGGCAGTATAAAAACAAAATCGGGGAGTGCAGCAAAATGCCGCCTACCTACTTTTGTTTATACAGAATGCGCCTTTTTCGGGGCAATGGGGGGCGTGAGCAAGTAACAAAACGTGTAGCTCAGCGTGTGACGTAAACAGTGACGTGGGAGGGAAGCCGCAGCTGGTCAGTCGGCGATTCTCTCGTAAGTCGGCCCGTCCTTCACCGTCCCCGTCATCTGACGGTTAATGGCCTCTTGGTTTGTGAGGACAAGGAGGGCGCACAATTCCTTGTCTCCCCAGTTGCTCATCTTTACAGTGTCTGTCAGGTTTGTGTTTCCCTCTTGCTACTAGCTGCTCACTAATTCCTGCTATCAGCTGTTTCCTGTTTATCCACCGCCAGTGGCTCGCACGTGTGGCGTCATCAACAGCTCCTCCCACAAGTCATCAACAGCCCCTCCCGTTGCAGAAGGCCACCTCGGTCTGTTTAAACTAAAAGGGTTCTGCCAATATGTCTACCCTACGAGGTGGAAAACTGGGCACCTCTGATCAACTCGCCAATCTGGTTCTGTGTGTCTAAACGCTCGCAGCTGGCCGGCAAAACAGCCCAACATTCGCCAAAAATTTGGCAGTGTAAAAGAGGTTATAGGAAAGAACAGGGTCCAGCTACTGATGCTGTATCCAGGTCTCTTTATACATCTATGGTCTGTACGTAATTTCATGGCCATCCATCAAATCTTTGTTGAGGCTCTGTAGCAAAGTACCAGCTGTCAGATGATAACTGTAGTTGTGACTTTCTTTATTTTCATGTACCATCAGTGCTGTATGTCAGGCAATCATTTTGCACAGTTAAAAAAAGTAACAGTAAAGTTAATATAATGTTTTTTTCCACAGGCAGACTTCCTGTCATTTACTAAATGACCACACTGGACTGGTTCCTGTTTCAGGGACTTGGAAACTCTACATTGCCCATAGAGTAAATATATCTGTCTGACTATTTATAGCTCTGTAAGAGGCTGATGACCTCCTGCCACTCACCCAGTGCATGCTGGGATAGACTCATGCCCCCCACAGTTAACAATGTATTCAATAACTATTAGTACTTATGTATCCTGCCACATTTCACCATCAGTGCTGCGCCTCATCCCTGTCTGCTGCATGTCTAAACACTGTCAGTCAAGTTTATTTTTCTACCCTCATCTTAATTCGTCTCCCACAACCTTTAAATGACTCTCATTCAGTTTGAAATCTGTGACATTTAATGCTGAGTGTGAGCTTATTGCAAGCTGCCTGGGAAAAAGCAGACAGCAGATCAGGAGAGCAGAGGGAACCCTGCCGCAGGGAGAAATCTGAGCGAATGGAAGTTTGCTCAAGTAATTTTACACAAATTATAACAAATAAGACCGATGTTCCTGCTAAGTTAATAACTCAGTGACCTGCTGTGCGTCTAATCATTTCTTAAAATTATCAAATAATACCATCTTATCAGTCATTCCTCTGCTGTGGTTTGGTAAATTTCCTCAGTGCGTGTGTTTGAGTGTGTGTGATTAGCATGCAGACTCGTGATTAGCAGGCAGAGTCCTCTGCTCAAACCCAGATTCAATAATTACATAAGCACGATCAGTTTCTCTGGAACTTTTTAAAGATTTGAATAAACATCATCTTTGGCAAGAGGCAGAGGTCTAATCCACCACCAGCCTGGAGATTGATCCAATTTTTTAATCATTTAAGAAATTTATTTATTTTTCAATAGCCCGAAAACACTGCTATAACTCACACACACGGGGCATCGGCCTCGGCCTGAGCAGTTTTGTTGCTTGTCAATATGTATTTATTGCAGTCGGGTATTTGAGGGCAGAGGAACTTTACGGCTGATGCTTTCTGTACTTTGTTGGACAAAAATATTTTATTCTTTTCAAGCTGCAATCCCTAGTTTTAATGCACTGTTCTGTCTGTGCGCTTGATAATGGTTTAACTTCAGCCTGCAGCAATAAAAACACCGTGTCTTTACGTTGTATGTCCATGCACTGTTATTTATATCCTGTTCTCTGCTGCTGTGACAACCTAATGCCCAGTGGGGTCATTAGACTTCCATGTGATCTAAACTAATCTAAAGTAGCATCAGTACTGATGGCTGCTGCCTGACAGGTGTATGCTCTCACTCTGTGTTAAAATATAACTAGAACTATGCTCAGCAAAAATCACGTCATAATTTTTTTCTGTGTAAAATGCAAAAATTGCCATTCTTGTTAAGGTTGCAACTCATATTGAATTTTCAGTATTTGTCATAATAATCCAAATATGATTTTTTTTGCTTTTCATGCAGCTCTAAAAGTGATTTTTAGTATCCAGTTTTGGTTTTTTACAGCTGAAGCTTGTACAGACAACATTTATAAGCAAGGCTAATGCAACTCAATTGACCCCTTCGCAAAGCCCCGCCCCTTTGTGATGCTCCCACAAACTGTAACTAACTGCACTTCCTGAAGAAATATTATCATATTTTTGGAAAAATGAAAGAGTGATTCCAGAGAGGAGCAGACAGAGGGGTCTACAGTGTGTGTTTGAAGGATATATCCAGAATGTCAAACTGACTCAGCAGCAACAACAGGTTAAAAAGACAAAGATAGTTAGAAGCTAAAGCCGAACTATAGGCTACAGATCACAGTGTAAAAGTGAACCACCACATCACTGCTGATCGCCACACAAGACAATGAGTATAAAGGGAAACTGCTGATATTGAACCAGCTGTGTGGCATCGCAGTGTGTGCAAATGAACAGTGTTTGGCTTCGCCCTGTGCTGCCAAAGCCCAGACCTCCATCGCCAAAAGGGTGGAGAGCTCCAGGGGAAGTCAAACAACGTTAATCTGCGCACAAGTTTCCCTGTTTCCCTTCACTGGTTCCTGTACAGCACTGTTATAATCATTAAAAAGCAAAAGCAGCATGTGTATGCATTCAGTAGGCTATATCTTCAGTAGCTAGCTAGCTAACTCTACACTGATTCTGGTTTTGGAACAGGGAAGAAACGTATATGTTTTTCCAACCTCTCCAGGTAACGAGTGTCATTAATACACGACGTGCCCCAGGCACAACATTTAGCTCCAAATCCACAAAACCAGCCTGAAAATAAAGGAGCTCTAATCGTCGAGGCTATGAGTCTTGGCCGTGCAGTGGTCGAACCCTTGTCAGAGCTGGCAGATGCTACGCTATGACTGGCCAGTCTGCGTTTGAGAGGCGGGACTTGGCAAATAGTCAGGTGGGCTACAAATGATGCCTGAAAGGTCGAGTTTGTGGGAGTTAGTGGCATCTAGGGGTGAGGTTGCAGATCACAACCAGCTGAAACTTCTCCTGTGTGTCAAGCATGTAGGAGCTCTATGGTGGCCCCATCTAGAGCCAGTGTTTGGTTTTATATGGTTTTGGTTTATTATATTCCAGTTCTGCCATTATTTCCCTCTAAATCCTATAAACTGGACCTCTAAGAATATATACTGTGTATATTGAGTGATATTCTACTTGAGCATAACATTAAGTCTCCTGGGATTCAAAATCCTCTCAATATTTTGATCAGATTTTGGCACAACTGTACCGTCATGTCCCCAGAGAGAATCATCGGCCAGTATCCTTCATCCATTCACACAGCAAAGTGCTTCCTTTGTCATTACACTGAGTTTATTTATTTATTTACTTTTAAATATTGGGTATAACTGGACATTGTTCCAGTTAATGGCAGACAGACAATAGCTGCAAATGTTTACTAATGGAAATACTTCTGTGGTAACAGGGGAAGTGTTATCTAATACTTAAAGTCAATGGCATTCCCTCTTCATGTGTCGAGAGGCCCCTCAACTGGGTGTGCTGGCAGCTCCGCAGGGAGGAGCAATTAGTGCAAGCACAACTGGAGCATTTTTCTGTTAGCAGTAAGAAACCACAGGGCTGGAAAAATACAGTACATTATTTAACCTCTTTTACTCTCTGTTCTTGTAGGTTCTTCATTAATCCTGAAGCCAAATGGTACTGCACCAGCCTGCTAAAGCACATGAAGGAGTGTTGGATGCCTGTGGAAATAAAAGCTTGAATTTAGCCCCAGCAGTTGCTAAAACCATGTCAGAATGAGACTTAGATATACAGGCAGCAGTATTTATGCCCTCCATTCACAAGAATACTTTGACAAGATGTTTAAAAGACTAAAGTCTGACAGCCTCTCATCTAAAGACAGTGTGAGTTTTCTGTCACACACTTGGAGATTTTGCAAAGACTGGGGACATTGCAGGGTCACTATTTGCAAGAGTACAACTAGAGAATATTTCCCATTCAAACGTCCTTTTAGAAATAGCACATAATAACATTTCCTTATGTGTCGGAAACTGTGGGAGTTGAACTGTTTCAAGAATTAAGATCTCTCATTAAAATAACTGCTGCTTTGTGGATCAGACACACACCAAATTAAACACAAACTCTTGTTCACTCTACAACTCCACCAGTTTCCTCTCCTTCTTTTTACAGTGCCAACACATTCTCACTCTGATCTTGGCCATGACATTTCGCTGTGGACTTTCCATGTCGAGATATGACGTGCAAAGAAACCTGGGTGTGTTGGTTTTTGATGTTCTGGGACGCTTTGCATACAGTCTCTTTCAAAATAAAAGCACTACGTTTGTACAACACTGTTTTTTTTTCTTTCAACAACAAACACACATGGTTGAGTTTAGGACATAAAAACAGGGTTTGGCTTTACAATCTTCACTTAGACTTGGTGAAAGTCAGTGGTTGTTGGACCCATCCACCACTTCACCAGCTTAACTTGCGTTATTGTCCGGCCTCATTTCCCCATTATGCCACCGCTGGGCGTTGTAACACTATAACAGCGACCAGCTGTGTATCATCCTGACGTGAAATGATGACTTTTCTCAGTGGTGTCTGACGCCGGAAGTCACTGACTACACGCCGAATTTCGACGACATCGGACTGAGACCAGGTTGACATTACAAGAGAAGCCAGACTTATTCATGTTCCTGTGCCTCCCAAGTGTCCACCCAGTTTGCCATTTCCTGTTTGGTGCTGGAGAGAGCGCAGCTATTGGTCATTGCACTTTAACACGTTTGATTTTGTTGGAATGTCAGGACAACAAAAGGCTGCCCTCAGACAGCTCACACTGAGTTTTATGACTACGCCAAACAATCGAGATCACTGGAGTACAGACCAAATGAGCTGAAACCTTCATGATTTTACACCGACACTGGAAACTGAAAACTTGGTATAAGGCAGGCATTCGTCTTCAAACCTTCAGTCTTACTTTTACAGTGCATCTACATTAAAGCAATAACCTGAATGAACCTGCTGCAATACATACTAAGTCCTCAAACTTTTGGTTTCCCATTCAAAATCTTAAACCTGGTCTTTGTTGCAAGTTTTCCTTGCTCTTGTAGTCAGACACAAACTAATGTAGTCACTAAGCAGCAACCTCATGTTAGTGCCAAAAAAGGCAGGTCTTTGAACGTCCACTTGAGGCTGGCCCCAAGAATAAGTCATTCCCCATAGACCCACATGTTAAAATGCCCGACTTAACAGCAGAAATAAACATGTTTACAGTCCAGTGCAAAAAACACGTTTGGTTTCTATAGCTAATTTCCCTCAGCTCAGTTCCCTAATCTAGTTTTTGGTGAATTTCAGTTTTTTTGTGAGACAACAAATGATACCTTATGAATTCAAAATTATATAAACATTTTTAGAAAATATGATAAACTGATGGTACTGTACTGTGATCGACCGCGACAGAGCTTATTTTCATTGCCAAATCATTTGCTTCGTGTACGAGAAATTCCCATCCAAATATGTTGGTGCTCAACCTATCCCTGTACATCACCTTTCACATTTTGAAACTGACAGCAGAGAGGGATGGCTGAGGTTCTGCGGGGATTTACAGTTTATACTTTAAAAGAAATCACTTCTCGACTCAACAGAAATTATTCACCAACACACTGCATGAGAAACACAAATCATCACCACCGTGATGGATCGCGCACCTCTCCGAGCACCAACAGCGGTACGGAACTCACAGTCAGTACGAATGACGGATGTTCTCCTCCTATTGTCAGCGTAGGCTACGACAAACTTCTTTCTATTTTCTCACAGCACCGGCACACATTTCTCTTCCACCCGTCCTCACCCTCTGAGCTCTGGCTCCCCATTCCCCTGTGATGATATATGGCTGTGGTGAGGGTGCACCTTAAAGTAGTTGGGATTTACATCAGAGTGGAGCATACAGGGCTCTGAGGCATACGCAGAGTCACTGAGAGGTTAGATCCACAGCCGGGGCTCTTGCAGGAGATAAATGGGACAAGAACACAGTTTCAAAGATGCTTATGTGAACAGAGTAAGCAGTTCTGGGGGAAGAAATCGACAAAACACTTGAGATGTTTAATCCCCTATTCATCCAGAGAGAGCAATGAGCGACCATGAAATGTGAAATGCAATATAGCTTTTTTTTTTGCTTGTGTGTGTGAGGGAGAGGGGAGGTGGAGATGGGGGTAGAAAAAGACCTCTTAGCCACTGAATGTTTCTCTAAGAGCCACATTAGATTAGAAAGCCAGGCTAAGTGCTTTCCATTGCAGGGGGATCCTTAAAAACTTCTGGTTTCTGATGAAGTTTCTCCTAAGGCTCAAGTGACCGAGTGCATAAAGATGGCCGCTTCCTGGGTTCAGGTTGCATTATCCTTTTGCCTCACAGTGCAATTTAATTTGAGCCAGATCCACATGTCTGAAAGCTTCACAACATGACTTCATTTACTGGCCGATAAAAATGTTGAGATGCTTTGAGCATCTTACACGACCATGTCAATGGGAACGGGGTCACTTATGTTGACAGACCCACAGAGAATTATCACATGACTTTGCTCTTCCCCTCAGCTCCACGTCTTTAACCAATGAAATGACACATACAATAGTATACTTCCTGTGATTGGTTCAAATGGTGTGTGACAGCGGTCTGATGCCTGGTTCACACTTCATGATATCAGCCCGATTCTAGCCCGACGCAGCGATGTACGGTGTCATGAACGACATTGAGTGTCATACACGACAACCCATCGTTTCATCTCGTGTATAGTAAAGTCATGTCATAGCAGACGACAACTGACGCCACGTCTGGGACGCCTCACGACGTTCCAACAGAAAGTCTAGCATGTTTGATTTTCTTTTTGTCCTTCGCGACTTCTCCCGTCACAGCCGTCACTTTGACCAATAGGAACACATAGCAATCTGCTGCCATGGAAACTGTATGTCAACAACACAACAGCCTCCTTGATATATCCTCTAGGAATGTTACCACACAGAGTAAAAATGGAAAAATGCCGGTGTGAAACAGAAGAGGCACTTTATCAACCTGGTGAATACTGTCGATAGCATCAAGCTAGCAAACAATGTTATTTCTTCCTAATCGAGACGGACATAAAGTAAGGAAATTAAAAAATAGTTATTATTCCCGCTGTATCCGCTCCTGTTGCTCAACACTTCCTGTATCTGTTTCAAATTAAAAGCCCCTTATAACTGCAGTTGGGAGAATCCCTTCATTTTCTAAAAAGGCTTTTATTGTGAAACATTTGTAGGAACTTGTTGTGGGGGATTCAGTGACTTTCATAGTTGCGTATGGTACTTCAAATGCAGCTCCTGCCATCTGGTGACACTTTTTACTACAGTAACATTTCGGCTGGGACATGAACAGACACAGAGACTGAAATAATAAAAGTAATAATAATAAAAATAGGACAAGAATAACCCGATGACATCACACACGTTGCGAAAGACAACCAAGGATAATGGTGTGGACCATCATGTAGTTTGTCACGTCTGTCGGCCAAGTCATGGCACAATTTTATGACTCCACAATCGCCCAATGCGACATAGTGACTGTCAGAATGGACAGAAATGTTGTGTAGTGTGAACCAGGCATTAGACCACCAGAAAGCGGTTGTTTGGTCCACATCGGAGTTTGCGTCTGGCATTCACACCAACCCAACAAAACGCACCAAGTGGTAAATGCTCTAGGATTCGGTTCAACCAGACAACACAAGGCTGGAGTGAATGCACCCTAAGTACAATATCAGCCACATCAGAAGCTTTAGAACGGCAAATACAGCAGTATCATTTAAAAGTTAAAAAGTCAAGGTAGGTTCAGGCAGTGGATAAGACAGCTGCTGCCTTCATACAGCCTTCATGGAGCCACAACTGAAGCCTCAAAAGCATTAGGCTACATAACAAATACACAATATTACAATCTAGATATGAGTATCTGAGGAAATGATCATTTCATTAGTTTCATTATTATAGGGAGGATCTGTGGAGATGTAAATGACTGGCTATCAAACCTAATGGATATTAGGAGGCCCTGCAATGGGGGAGGATGAGTGGGCGGACTCGACTGAAAGAGATGTGGTAATTAGCAAAAGCAATTCACCAATTTGAGCTGAATTCAAGAAAGTGATGAGCCACTGAATGCTCAGCTTGACATTAGTGTGAATGAAGACAATGCAGGAAGTAAAGCCCACTCACAGAGCACATACATAAGTTTTCAGAGTGAGGCCGAACTCTTCTCCTAACATGGTAATGAGGAGAGGAGACGTTCCACAGCCAATTCTGTCACCTCAGTACACACCATGGCTGCTGGGAACTTAACAGGGGAATCATTGGGTCCAATCACACACCTGTTTTTCTTAAAGGAACAGTGAGTCAGATTTCGGGAGATAGTGTGGTGTCGCTGAGGATTGTAGGTTCCAACCAGCTGAAACTTCTCCCAATTAGGATTTCTTCAGTGTTTATTGTTCAGGAGGTTTTCTGCGTAGGTCCAAGGAAAGGCAGAGGCCCCAGAACAGAGCCATGCCGCCAAATATAACACTGTTAGTTGTACACAAAAATGCCGTCAAACTTTCAGGACAACGTTTAGTAACGTCTCGTCATATTAACGGACTGTGGCACTTTATTTTAATTTACCATCACAGGTGTTCATGGTGGTTAAGAATAGAAGTGGCAGGCTGCAGTTTGCCTCCCTTCACTGTGTTATGATAGGTTTTCCAAGAATGACACAGCCACCTCATTATACCCATAAACCATTGCGTTTTGGGGTTGCCTCCCATGGCTGGTTCAGATTAGGTTCTCACTTCTAATGAACCACCACTCTCTAATGTTCTCTTGGAGGAGGAGCGAGGCTCACTTCCCGGCATCTCTGGGTGGTTAATTGGTGCCACAGTGACACTGTTTTCAGCTGTCCACAGATTGAACCATAGAAATCACACCTGTTGCTTTTCTGATTCCAATAATTAAAGCTGCAGATTCATACAGGCGTGTAATGACACATGACACTTAATTAGAGATAAAAGGACACTATGTTTAAGCTGGTCTTGGTTCAGCTTTCGCCCTCTTTGTTTTCCTGATTGATTGTCCCTTTGAAGCTCACGCACTAGGTGCTTACACCCCCCGTCCAGCCTGCTGATTAAAACATATCTTTGACAGAAGGAGAAGCTGCGGGGCTCTTCTTTAATCATACGCTGGTCTGCTGATGTCATTCAAGAGGTGAATTAGCGTGATACAAAGATGCTCTGGAGACAGATCTCCAAGGCTTTGTGAAGTCTCGGAGGCAAAGGCGGACATGAAAAGGCTCAGGAGGAAGACATTGTCAGCTTTAATATGCTTTTTTGCTCCACTTGTCACGGACTGTGACAACATGTGTAGTAAGTAGGAACAAAGGCCTGAGGAAGCACTATTTCTCTTCCTGCAAGATGAAAGCTAAATGCAGCAACAAGTGGACGTGGTCGGCTCTCACTTTCAGACCTAATTAGAGACCAGAGACTGTGAGTTATGAGTATCATCATTTTATTGAAATATTTCAACCTCACAGGTTTCAAACCATACTTGTCTTTAAATTGCCAATACAGTGCCCGCTCTAATTATATTCCAATTCTCTGGGTTATACTGTAATTAAAGGAGTAGCTCAACATCTTGGGAAACGCACTTTCTTTTTTTTTTATAAGAGTAAAAAGAAATGATTGATACCGGTCTTGTGTCATCAACATATCCTCATACAATAGTGTGGATGATATGTTATGATGAGTTGAAACAGGCCGCTACTTGCAATGCGCCGCTCTGCAATGTTCTAAAAACCTGCCGGGTTAGACCAATGCAACGAAATGACACGTGTATCATCTGTAGTCAACAACTCTCTGTACTTCCATTCTGATTTGCAGCTTTTCAGACTTATTTTGTGGCTGAATATAATTTGTAGTGTCGTGATAGTGAGATACTGGCTACAGTGATGAAACAAAACCAACATCAGATGGACTGTATTCACCACAATAATATAAATAACCAGCACCAATTAATCAGTCAATGAGAATGTGTGTGTGTGGGCGGGGCATGAACGCATATAGTGAGCAGCAGCGGTGACCCACAATCCGACACCGGCACATTGTAAGGATGGAAACAGAGGGCTCGGCGGGGACGGAGCACCTGCTGCAGCGGGTGAACACACCGTCTGTGGCCATTTTGACTTGACCAGCAGACTTCACTACAAGTTGATTGGCTGTTGAAACAGGCGACGTGCTTTAAAACCAGCTGCTGCCGATTTGACCAGCTGAGTTGCAGGTGACACCATCAGCTGGCTTGAGTCAAGCTCAGGCTGGCCAGTTCATACCGCTGCGACTTTTCTCTGCGTCATTCTAAAACGGTTTCGTCTTGTCACCAATCTGGTCTGAACTGGGCTTAAAGTTATGTAGATTAGGTTTAGGAAAAGAAAGATGGTTAAGCGTCAACAAGTCATGTACGTAACAGAAAGTGCCGTACTTAGCATAAAGTTCTGAACTTAATGTAAAGTTACAGAGATTAGGTTTAGGAAAGAAGGCTTAGGAAGGTAAAGTTACCTAGGTTTAGGAAAAGAGATATGACGATGACTTACTTTAAAACAACTCAAAGTTCACTTGGTTTCACATGAGACACAACCACAGGGGAAAATCCTGTGTTGTTTGACCCATTCACCACCCCAACCTGCCTTTTTCATGGACTGTCAGTCTTTATACTACTTCCTTCTTTACTCCCATCACAACATAGTTCACATGATCAAAGCCTTCATGATTATGTCCCATCTATAGAACTTACTGGCTCATGATTATGTGAGTTCTATGTGAATATTGGTGCATTATTTTTCTTTGGTATACATATGAACATTGCATTTGAACAGCCTGAAAATAGAAATCTTTTACATGAAAATGGCTGCAAAATAATTCATAAGCAAATTAGCACAATTCTCTGGTGACTTTTTGATCATGCTATAGTGACTTTCCATTGAAAACTGTTGACTGGCTTTGCACGTCAATGCATTCAGCTGTTGCCAAGAAGTAGCAGAAAACTCCCTCCAAAACTGCAGGTTTATTTAACTTCCAGTCTGTGTGGATTATAAAAGAGAAATTCAATATGTTAATTAGAGCTTTGGGGCCAGGCTAGCTGGTTCCAAGTTAAGCTCTGTTATCACATAAACATGAGACTGATATTGATCCTCTCTTCAACCCTCAGATAAAAAGCAAACATGCATATTTCCCAAAATGTTGAATCAGAAATTTCCCCATCAGCAGTAATCCATTTTGTCTTCTTTTTCATAGCATAATGTTTGCATGCACGAAATGTTTGGACTGTAACATCAAAGATGCATTCTACTGTAAAATGCCACGTACCATCGACAGAGCAGTTAAAACCCATCTGTTTAAATGAGGCATCAAAGTGAACACGACACACAATAAAAATCCATTTATTTTCCATTCACCGTTCCCAGTTTGTTTACAGGTCAGCTGGTCCACATACGGTTTGGGTAAACAAGCCTTTAACTCTATGGATTAGGACTTCATGGCCACAATTTGCATAATCATCATGTTATATAACAATAATGAGCTTATTCCATATTCATTTTTGGAAGCAGGTCAAGTAAAATCATTGCTAGAATGAATATCTGTGGGATTTTGCAAAAACCAAACCTGAAAAGTCTTTCCTTCAGAGATGTGTGAATGTATAGCGTTTTTCCTCCATCTCTGTGTTGTGTACACACTGTCAATTATCGCATACATTTGGAAGAGCATAAATCTCATGTTGCTGTGAAGAAATTTATGCTGTGAAAACAGTGAGGGGGGCTGCACCATAATCTGGTATTCAAGTGAATGGAGAGGAAGCCTCAGTGTCCCTGAGCCTTCGCCTCTGTTTCTGTCACAATGATTTACAATAAAGCCCAGCAAGACTCTGTATGTGGGCTGCTGCATCAACATAATCTGAATTCTACTGTAGCAGCTGTAGAGCACTGACATGCCTCAGGCTGTTGGGAATAAAAGGGAATCCTAAGAGCGGGGTTCCTTAAGTTTATAGTTATGTGTGCTGTATAATCATAACTGTGGTTTCATCATGTAAATCTGTTCTGCATATGATGGTTTTAGCATTTGTACTGCGGTAAGACGCCACAGAGAGCATTCTGTCTTAATCTTTCTTTTGCTTTAATCTAAGTTTTGATATCTCATTACTGTCTGTTTTTCTACCTTTTCAGATTGTTAATTTGATCCCGTCTTACCTTCAAAATTGGGAGATGCCTGCTTTTTCAATCTCTGTGTAAATGACCATGGCATCTAAGTTATTTCAGTGCTACTCCTGTCTCCGAGTTTAATCATTCCAGTCCAATAATTGTAAGGACTTCATTCCAGAAACTAAATATGGAGAACCAGATATGAGTTTGGACTTCTTGGATAGTTTAAAATGAATCTATGCAAATAGACAAAGTTATGACTGAAACTGATTAAAATGAACTCACCCTCTCCTCCTCTTCTCTGAGGTCCGGCATGGTGCTGACACACAGCGTCACAGCAGTGATGGCTACAAATATCACTGACAGAAAAGCGAAGATCTTCCCCGGCAGGCCAGAGTGAGGGTTCTCCACCATGTCCCTCAGCCTTCGCATGCAGCCCCCCGTACAGGTCTCTTCCTGTGGCCCCGCTTCAGGAGGCTGCTGGCTCTCCTCGCAGGACTGCGGAGAAGTGAGCTCGGCCTCCTCATCCTCCAGCCTCTGCTGCTCCTTGTACTCCTCCTGCCTGAGCCGCAGCTTCCTGAGGCAGCACCAGTCCAGTTTGTTCTCCTCCACTCCCCAGTACAGCAGCTCCTCCTGGAAGGACAGGGCGCACATCTCCCTCAGCAGCCGCAGCTTCCCTGCTGCCAAGAAAGACACGATTGTGCGGAAAGCCGACGGGCTTCGGTCGAAGAAGTACTCATTGCTGGTGCCATCGTAGTCGTCGCACAAGTCCATGATCTCGGCCTCGCTGCTGCATCTGCGCAACTTACCCAACCGCGTCAGGGGGAACTCGTCCAGCGTGGACCAAGGGATGCGGTACTTGATCCCCCCCACGTTGATAATGGCCGCCCCATCAGCCAGGCCGATCTCATCTCCATCCTGTTGGCAGGGCTGAGGCTGGAGCAGGAGCTGGGCTCGCTTGTAGAACAAACCCTTCTTGGATTTGACCTCCTGCAGGTTCTGCACACGTTTGAAGTGGAAGGTGGTGAACTGGTGCTCAGTGCTACCAGCCAGAAAGGCCACCTCCTGGTACATGACTGCCACGTTGCTGGGGGACCCTGTCCTGCACAATGCGATGGGAGGAGGGCTTCACAGGGTATGTGAGGTGACTGGGAGCTTGTCACCCATTCAGCAACACAGCATGTCTCTGTAAGACAAAAAAGACGAGTCAGCTATTTCATTTTTTGTGTGTCTTTAGACACTTTTTTATGATTGCAGGACTTAGTTTCGTTGAGCCTCTGTCTATCTCTCTACCTCTACTCTGTAATATTCAAGTCAGTCTATGAAAGATCTGAAGGTGTCAGTATGCCTCAAATTAAGTAATTCTGACACCTCCCCTCCTCACTCTTTTCCAACGTCAGAACTGGAACTGTCCAAAAGTGTGTGCCATTATCCCCACTGACGTGATTACTGTGTCTCCTCCCTCTATTAAGGCCTGGTCACAATGCTGGTCAGCATTGACTTTCATGCATTATTCCACATAGCTGCTCCAGCCACAGCTATGTCTGTTGACTGAATTATGAGAGCATCTTGTACTGAGTAGTCTTGCGTAGCCAGACTTAACTCCACAGCCCTGTGACTGCGCTTGAGATAGGTCTGGAGGTACACATTATCATTCTGCTGTAGGACTGTTTCTCTAAATGAATCACAATTGTCGTGGGTGGCGCTCAGCCGAGGAAGCAGCAACTGTGCCCTCGCAAAATCATCCCGTGAACGCACACAGTGACAGGGCTAACTGTTAGCATCACACAGCTAACGTTTATTTACGGGTTTAATCACAGAGTAAGTTGTTTCGGTATTGGTGTGAGTTTGCAGGGACCACTTAATGGCTCAGTGTTGGGTGTTAGCACTGCTGCTGTGTTAGCTCATGCTAACTGAGCAAACTCGCCAGGAAGAGAGCAGCTTCAGAGACAGCAGCAAATGAAAGTTTGTTGATTTGGCAAGGGGTCAGGACGGTCCAGAATCAGATCCTCCAGTGCAATAAGGACAAATTCAGGCATTGTTTGACTGGAGACATTTTGAAAGAAATCTACCTCACGGTAGCTACGTCCATTATTTTTGGAGTCTGTGGCTGAAACCCAGTCAAACGCAGTAAGAAGAACATGTAGTCTTTGCACAAGAAAATCTAATTTGTAAAGTGATTCACAGAGTCCTAGCATCACTTTTTAACTAACTTTCTCATTGGACTGAAAACAGAGCACAGAAATAATGACTTTAATGTCAAAACAGTCTGTATTTTTAGAGAGGAACATCAAATACAACTTCTCTGGAGTCTAATTGCACAGGAAGCCCAAACAAAAGCAACTCAGTGTCAAGTTGCAGCCTGTTCTCAGTGCAGAGAAATTAATCATGTTGTTTTTCTATTTACTGTATCACCAGGCTGTGGAACGAGACAATTTCAAACATTGTATAACAAAGTGCGGAAAATCAACACCACAATGTAGGCCTGATCACAGCACAATGAGCCCGATATAAACTGAGCTGCTATACATGTGCAGTAACACATGTTCACTACTGAATCTATGTGGTAATGGTTTATTCATTTTTCATCTTATGTGAACATGCAGCTTCTGTAACAGTGTATTATTCAAAACAGGCTTTCTTGTAAAAAAAAAAAAAAAAACAAACAGTCTGTATTCTGAAGATCAAAAGGAACACTGTGGGCAGTACTGACTACAACAGCAACTAAAGAAAATGCATGAAAGAAAGAACTAATAGGACGAAAAGAAAGAGAAACTTCACATAAAATTGAACATAATTTCCCCATGGATACACTTAAAGATAATGTCTGAGTGAAATAAAATAGGAAAGAAAGAACGGGACATAAAAGAACAACTGATCTGAACTCTACATATATTTATTTTATTTATGGATGACATCTTGCTCTTCCTGTGTTGAAAGTACGTTGGGTCCAGTTTTAGTGATTTTAAGATGGGCTCACAAGATTTACCACCTCACACATCAAACAGAGTATAAAAATAACCATCAAAATCGCAGTGTTTAATATGCAGTTATGCTGCAACTCATGTCATGACACAACTCAAGGTTGTCAGTTGTCATAGTGACACAAAAAAGCTTTCCAGCTCAGATATACAACATTGTCTGAAGCACATTTCCTGTGGTATTTCACTGTGGTGTTTCACATTCCCAACATCATGTTTGTGTTCTGGCTCTCTCAACCCTGAGTCAGTGGAGTCAGGGCAGGTCATGTTCCCCCACATCAACAGCACGCTCACATGTACAATTAAAATGCCTGGAACATTTTGGTTTGTTTATTTTGTCTGCTCTTGTAAACCTTAAATATAACGTCATTTTCATTTTGGAATCAAAGGAAATCAATATTAGTGTATTTATCCATGTTTCAGATTTAGTGTATCATAATCTACGTTAAAGATTCATCTGTAAATCTGCAGAGCACCTGCTGGCTTTTATTCTGAGTGATTATAAATCGCCCTTTATTATGTAATATAATATAATATAATATAATATAATTAAAACCAATGTATTAACGTATGCTCATACAACAGTTTGTCTGATATCTTATGAAAATGCGGATACGGTTTGTGCGATATCTCATGAATTAGCACCCCATGTGGGTGGGCATCCTCATGTTACCCACTAAAGATAAAGTTACGTACTTAACGTAAAGTTACATAGGCTAGATTTAGGAAAAGGAACATGTCTCCGCGTCATCACATTACATACTTAACATAAAGTCACGTATTTAATGTAAAGTTACATACTTAATATGAAATTACATAGCCTAGGTTTAGGAAAGGAAACATGGTTGGCCGCCATGTTACGTACTTAATGTAAAGTTACGTACTTAACATACAGTTACACACTTAAAGTTATGTAGGTTACGTTTAGGACAAGAAGCATGGTTGGGCGTTGTAACGTTATGTACTTAACGTAAAGTTACTTTTAAACATAAAGTTACATACTTAATGTAAAATTCTATACTTAATGTCTGGGCATCATCACATTACGTACGTAAAGTTACATATTATATGTAAAGTTACATACTTCATGTAAAATCACGTGGGCTAGGTTTAGGAAAAGAAACATGGTTGGCCACCATGTTATGTACTTAATGTAAAGTTACATACTTAATGTACAGTTACACACTTAATGTAAAGTTATGTAGGTTAGGTTTAGGAAAACAAGCATGGTTGGGCATTGTCACATTATGTACTTAACGTAAAATAACCTAGGCTACGTTTGAGAAAAGAAGCATGGTTGGGTGTCATCGCATTATGTACTTAACGTAAAGTTACGAATTAAACATAAAGTTACATACTTTACGTGACGTTACATAGGTTAGGTTGAGGAAAAGAAACATGGTTGGGCGTCACGTTATGTACTTTATGTAAAGTTGCATAATGTAAAATTCTATTCTTTTCATAAAATTACATAAGCTAGGTTTAGGAAAAGAAACATGTCTGGGCATCATCGCATTACGTATGTAATGTAAAGTTACATACTTGATGTAAAGTTACGTATTTCATTCATTCATTCATTCATTCATCTTCTAACAGCTTCATCCTCTTGAGGGTCGCGGGGGGGCTGGAGCCTATCCCAGCTGACATCGGGCGAGAGGCAGGGTACACTGGACAGGTCACCAGACTATCGCAGGGCTGACACATAGAGACAAACAACCATTCACGCTCACATTCACACCTACGGACAATTTAGAATCACCAATTAACCTAGTCCCCAATCTGCATGTCTTTGGACTGTGGGAGGAAGCTGGAGTGCCCGGAGAGAACCCTCGCTGACACGAGGAGAACATGCAAACTCCGCACAGAAGGGCTCCCACGCCCGGGATCGAACCGGCAACCCTCTTGCTGTGAGGCGAGAGTGCTAACCACCACACCACCGTGCCGCACGTATTTAACATACTGTAACACACTTAACGTAAAGTTATTTAAGTAAGGTTTAGGACAAGAAGCATGGTTGGGCATTGTCACGTTATATACTTAGCATTAAGTTGCGTAGGTTAGGTTGAGGAAAAGAGGCATGGTTGGGCATCATCACGTAACGTATAGTTACATATTAAATGTAAAGTCACAGACATAATGTAAAGTCACACAGATTAGTTTTAGGAAAAGAAACATAGTTGGGTGTCAACACATTATGTACTTAACGTATTATGTATTAAACGTAAAGTTACGTAGGCTAAAATTTAGGAAAGGAAACATGGTGATGACATACCCTAAAATAATTCAAAGTTCACTTGGTTTCACACAGGAAACAAACATCGGTCTCCTGGGGGAAAGTCCTGTTTTTGTTTGACCCATCACCCCCCAACCTACCTCTGTGTTCAGAGTTTTACTCTTTATATTACATCCTTCTTTACTCCTGTCAGCACTTTGGTCACGTTACCACAGCCTTGCTGAATACGTAACCCATGTATGCAGCAAGGCAAATTGCAAGGCAGAGTGCATGAAAAGAGCCTGCATACATACATACTGTATGAGGGGGTCGGGGTGCTGTGACAAAAAATGTTGGATAGAATTTTAAAAGCTGATGATCAAGCAAAAAAAGCTACTTTTAAAAGTTTTGATTTCAACAGGACAGCAATGTCTGACTGCCGGCTGCTTTTGCTAAATCAGACCAGTGTCATCACTTCCTGCTCAAACAGCACAAAGTGTCAGTCTGTGTGGATTTACTTTGTTCACATCTTCTGAAAACAGCAGCTTTTTAGATCTAATTACACATTTCTGAAGCTGTGCTGTCTTAACAAGATGAGACACATCTTGTTTTATTTAACATAAGCATCTGGATACAGAGTCCGGTAACACGCGCTGTTAGTGCAGCAACAGGCCAGCGATCCTTTACTCACTAAGGATGACTGCACTGGACCTGAGGCGGTGGCGTTGATGTAGGGAGACTGGGCACATCATCACAACAAATTAAGAGTGGGAGCCCTCTGGCAATCCTCAGAGTTTACTCCTCTATTGTGAGGACAATCATTTTGAAACAGGCCGCTTTCTCTGAGGGAGGGGGTCAGAGAGCTGCACCTCGACAGCGACTCAGCAAAGTGCTTCTGACAGGAGCAGTTTATTGAGCATGACACTGCACCCAGGGGTGGCTTCAAGGAGCACAGAGAGAATGAATTCAAGTTATATAGGAGGAGCTGCACAGAGACACAACATGGCAAACTAGGCTTGCTTATTATGAAAATCTTGCATTTATGAATACAAGATTAAAGCTACAACTATATAACTTTTATAAAAATAACTTTTTGTCATAATTGCTGATACTGTCACTACATTCAGATTTTTTTATTTCATTGATTTTTGATGAAATAAATAAATGAAATAAATGACCATATCTGACAATAGCCGTGCCCCCTCAAAATGTCTGTGCACATCCCTGACACCAGCAGCATATATTCAGAGGACTGTGTAAATGTACAGTACTTCGGGGGTTTCCTAAAAAACACACTGAATGTCCTGTCTAAAATTATCTGCTCTGAAATACCTGTATGCCCACAGTTGTGTATTCTTGGACTGTTTCTGAAGGAACACACACTGACAAAAGTGTAAAAGTAATACAAGCTGTTAGGTGAAGAAAGTTTTTGTATTGTGTGTGCTGGAAATTTTATCATTTGTTCTAGAAGTTTAAAAAGAACTTTTTGGAAAAAGAAGTGGATGTTTTGATGATCTAATGGAGTGGTTTCCGATCTCTCTGGCTGTAAGGCAGTATCTACCACACATCACAGGAGGTTGTTCAGCTTGTCTCAATAGAGAACCTTTTTTACTTCCTAGTAAAACCTTTCATATCTCAACATAAATGGTCATAAGTGCAACCAAATACAAAATGCCAAGTACTGGGTACCCGAAAAACAAAGGGAGAACATGTGGCATTGTATGGCAAAAAATGGTGTTAACAATATCAACTATAGCAGAACACAAGTAAAATAAATTAAGAGGATAAAAGATACATCTACATTTTAAAAAGTGCCATTTGAAACACAGGTACATTTAAATATTTAAGGTTGAGAATCCTTGACAACCCTGTCTCACTCCGAAGTCGTCCAAAACCAGTGCTTGGTCAGTGACTTCCAGCGTCAGACATCAACAAAAAATGCCGCCCTTTCACGTTGGCATGATACACGGCTGGTCGTCATTATTGTTTAACGGTGTGCAGTGGCTTGAGGGGGAAATGTGGCAGAACAACAACGTTAATTAAGGCGGCAGAAGTTCGAGTATGGTGGGTGGGAGGGGTGGTAGATGGGTCCAACAACCACCAACCATCACCCAAAAGGCCTGTTCTTTTTCCCCAAACCCATCCATGTGCTTTTGTTGCCTAAACCCAAACACATGTGTGAACACAGTATCAAGGCCAAAACACAGCTGCAGTGAAGGACACGTGTCAAATGTACAACCCCACACCCGCAGTGGCAAGACGCACATCAGTGCTCCCGGACGCACTGCCCCAAAGCACTTTAAACCACTTCATCATTTCCAGCCTCGCTGGCTCTGGAATTAAACGCATTTTCCCCCACTTGCTCTCTGCTTGAATGTACCAGCTCCCAAAGCAGCTGTTTTCCTCCACTCCTATGGCAGCTTGACTCCTCTCCTCACCACTGATATATAAAAAGAACTCTGTAGCTGTAGCTGTCTCGTGTGTGACAAAGAACAGATGAGAAGAGACTCATCTTACTACATAATGACGAAAACTCTGTGTGTGTGCGTGTTCCACGTTTTTCTCCTCACTGACTTGGTCAATCCATGTGAAATTTGGCACAGTGGTATAGGGTCATGGGAGGATGCCAATGAAGCAATATTACATCAATTGGCCAAAGGGGGGCGCTATAGCAACCCACTGAAATGTCAAACTTTGAATGGGCATATCTCATGCCCCGTATGTGGTAGAGACATGAAACTTTGCACAGAGATGCCTCTCCTCATGAGGAACACATTTGCCTCAAGAACCCATAACTTCCGCTTATATAGATTTTCCGCCATTTTGAATTTTTTGAAAAACACTTCAAATGGATCTCTTCCTAGGAAGTTTGAGCGATCTGCATGAAACTGGGTGAACATAATCTAGGGAGCAATATCTAAAGTTCCCTCTTGGCAAAAGTTGGAAAACCTACTAAAACTGAGCTTCTATAAGGCAATGAATATTGCGGAGGGCGTGGCTCATCACATAAAGGTGTATAACATCTCAAGGGTTTCACCCATCACCACGCAACTTTGTAGGCATATGACCACACATAATCTGAGGGGACCCCTCCATTATTGAGCCCATCAAACAAAATGGGGGCGCTAGAGAGCTCATTTCTTATCTAGGCCTAACCGCCATATGGATTTTTACTAAACTTGGTAGATATGTAGAACAGGACGCCTCAAGGTGACTGGAGACATTTAACTCTAATTGGCAACTGGGTGGCGCTATAACAACAGAAAAATGCTTCAACATGGCTAAAATGCGACCGATCGCTGTGGCTCCCCCTGTGGACCAATGTTGGTGTTGTTGTTCTAATTTTTGGTATGACTAAGTCATGGTATGGTATGCTGTACATAATCACAGAAACTGTCAGTGTGTCATTCTGTCAGTCAGTCATTCTGTCTGTCCCACGTTTTTCTACTCACTGACGTGGTCAATCTATGTGAAACTGCACATAGGCATTGAGGATTGGCATAGGTAGAAGGTGACAAAGCTACCAATGGCTATGGACTAGTTGTTAAGGTTGATAAATATCCCGAGCTTAACGACCCACAATCCCATCATTATAAAGACAATGGCCAAAAACATATTGCCTAGTGAGTCATGGCTCTTGAGATCGGCTCTTAGTCAAGCTCGACTCTTCTCATGAACATGGTGAACACGACCCAATGTGAACACAGCAAAAGAACTCGAAAAAGCCTTCCTTCCAAAAAGGGGTCTTCAGAAGCGAATGGTCCTTTGTAGAACCTATTTTGAACCCTTATTCCTACAAGTGTTGGTTTGGATGCCAGTTTCCTTTTCAGAGGATTTCATTTGAAGGAGTTCAAGAGGTAGAAATGGCCAGTATTTCCCAAGAAGAAAGCAATGTATTTGTACCCCTTAAATTTCCCCGTAAGTCGTAATATTATGTCACTGACAAACAAATACAAACAAGGCTTTGGCACAAAACAGTTTTTCTAATCTAATAAACCCGGCTGCTAATGCAACAATTTTCTTACTGTGTGATTTTGAGTGAAAAATGGCTTTCATTTCGACTACTTTACATCCTTCTCATCCTCATTAGTCGGGGTGAGGTCATGTTCTTTCCTTTCATCCTCAACACAGAAGGCCTTTGCTTCAGACCTGTGACCCTGAGCACTTGTGTTTCAGACGCTCAATCTGGATCTGTGACGAAAGAAAAACATTCCTCAATCTCTGTTTCTTTCCACAAAGCTGCAGGTTAAAGTGCTTCTTTTAAGAAATACTTCCAAGGTGGATTTCTCTTTCCTTCTTCAGAGATAGTACGTGAAAAAAGGTGGAGTACTTTTGAACTCTGCTTTGTTCTTTTACCACCAGTTGCTAATGCAAATATAATTTACATGCCTCTTTGCATAAATTGGCAACCTCACGCATCACTGAGACACCTGCCTTCCCACATCCACTCAGTCTTCATCTTTGTAAAAGCCTGAAGCAGAAGTCTATTTTTGGGACACAGAGCTCTTGAATGACACTGAACTATCACCTGACCTGCTCCTAAATCAGACTGATTGGTCCTCCTTGCAGCGAGATTATGTCACTGACAGTCTGTGCTCAAAAATATGAGGACAATTACATTTCTGGCCTGCAGAAGAAGCACAGCAATCAGCGGGGAGAAAACGATTTCACAATCTAGAATGACGCAAAATGTCTCTCTTGAACTGCAATAATCACGGACAGAGTACTTCTCACAACATAATCACATGCGTAAGAGTCTGAGGGGCAGAGATGGAGAGCACCTTTTAGAGTCTGAGTCACAAGCAGTGATGATTTTGTTGACCAGCTCGTCTCACTTAAGAGATGCTTTTTATTGATTCACTTCATAATGTCCATAATTGAAAATGATGCAACAATGTGGCCTGGTTTCCACAGTATGAATTATAAATGGGCTAAATGGGTTGATCCAAGCAGACAAGCCTTTCTTTACCCCCAGAGCTCATTCATTTACTTACTGGAAAAAAAGCAAAACGACTTGTACTCTTAACTTGTTGAGTGTGGAGCTGTATGATTCTCAGTAAGTGGGAGATTCGATTTTGCAGAACAGACTGGTGACCAGATGCAAAGCCAATAAGGGGCCTGAGTGACACTGACCCACCCACACTGCACACTGGATCACCCAGCCAAGTTTTATCATAACAGATTCTGCAATGATAAATTTAAAAAATATACATAAGGAAAGAAAGAAATATAAACTTGATTTGTTGTTGACTTGTTTCTGTTGAATTTATCCTCTGATTTACACTGACGATACACTGACAGACTTTGATATTGCTTTTAAAAGACTAAAGTCTGACACCCTCTCACAGTCAAGGCCATGTGAGTGTGCAAAGACTGGAGATCTTACAGGGTCACTATTTCCAAGACTACAACTAGATCCCTTGAGATGTTATCTCTCATCCTGCTCCTGGTGGAAAATCTTACAGCAAACTCCCTTTAAAGGTCCAGTGTGTGGGATTAAGGGAGACGTATTACATATATAGTATAGTTTAGTTTTAATTTAGGGAGCGTATCCTCATCTATAGAGATCACCATGTTGCACCACCATATTTCTACAGTAGATCTGAACAGACAAAACAAACACTGGCTCTAAATAAGGACATTCGCATTTTCATGTCGGCAACTGTACTTAGACCCAATCCCAATCCCCCCTGCCACTACCCCTTAGCCCTTGGCCCTACCCCTAGCCATTACCCACTACCCCTTGGCCCTCGAAATGAAGCAACAAGGGGTAGGGGGTTGAAATCTTTCCCTAGGAATTGGGACACCACTCACTACGTCACCACGTCAGTTACGTTGACGCATACGTAAGCATTTTAAACAGGAAGCTGCGAGCCATCTACATTTCCAACCGGCATCTACAATGGAGTCTCTGGTTGAGTTCATCCTACCTATCTTGTTTGCTGTATTCATCATGCTTCATTTGATGAATGACAGACGGACTTCTGCTAGCTAGATAGCTAACCAGCTAACATTACAAGGCAGCATAGTTATACTAGCTGGCGTGTTATAGTAATTTAAAAAATCTGACAATTTTGCATAGCAGGACAGATGACAGATGCCAGATAGTGCGAGCTAGCTAGCTAGCTAACAAGCAACCTGACGACAGTAACGTTAGCTATGTATGAGCTTTTTTGCCCGTCATTTGCTCAGTGGTAGCCATGGCGATGTCTACCCCTCTCTGGCAAGTCAGCATCTGAAATCCCTCACTCAGAAGGGCTAGTTTCATACCCACTACCCCTCATTATGCCCCCTACCCCTACACGCAAAAAGGAATTGGGACATCACTACCCCTCGCGGGAACGCACAAATGTAGGGGTAAGGCCAAGAGGTAGGGCTAAGGGTGGGTATTGGGACGGGCCCTTAGAAGCCTCTCTGCGACAAGATCATTGGAAAAACGCAATTTTTTTAAAAATATGAAACTGATTTAATCTGTGTTTTTACCTGTTTAAATCACGTAGTCCATTAGTTTTTAAGAGGAATATTAGCAGGTGCTAGGCTAGCGGTCATGTGCGATATGCCAAACAGTATTGGAGAAAGTAATGTGCCATTGCTTTATTCAGTGATTTCACCTGTTTGAAACATCAGGTCTGTTTGTTTTAGAGAGGAAGAGCACACGTTTGCAGGTGCTGGGCAAGTGAGGCATCTGCAATGTGAGGCTCAGGGTGGAGAGACACTGATTTGTAATGTGAACCTGCTTTTATTGGTTTTAATTTTCTAGTCTGTTTGTTTTGGAGAGGACGAGACCTCTGCGGATAATTCGGCTCCCAGTAAAAACCTCCCGAACAATGAACACTGAAGAATTCTAAGCGTAAGAAGTTTCAGCTGGTTGCAATCTGCAATCCTCACCGCTAGATGTCACTACATCTTACACGCTGGACCTTTAAGAAATCTGACATATCAACAATTCCTTACGTAGCAGCATAAGCACATAACTAAAATAAAAGATTTTACATTTTGGATTTTGTCGCCTCAAATCGCTACTTCTTAGCGAGGACACCGTGGTAATGAGAGGTGAACTGTTTCAAAAGATTTCTCACTGAAGTTAGTGCTGGTTGGTGGATCAGATACACACCGAATTAAACACCGACCCTTGTTCACTCCACAACTCAACCAGTTCCTCCTCATTTTCCACACTATAAGAGAACCGAAACTTGCTCACATCCCCTCCATGTTTAATGTCTACCCGGTTTGCTGCTTCCTGTTTAATGCTGGAGAGAATACAGCTATTGGTTGTTGACAATGTTAACTTCATTAAACTTCAGTATTTGCATAAGCCAAGACTAAACGCTTAAAATAATATTAAACATGTTTGATTTTGTCAGAACGTCAAGATGAGAAACAGACTGACTTACGACAGCTCAGGCTGAGTTTTATGACACCGTAAACGGAACGATCAAGATCACGGGAGCACTGACTGATGTGAAACACTGAAACAAGTTGTGGGAAGTTCCTGGAATACAATTAGTCCCTGATGTTTGGAGGAACCACAGCCTCTCCCAGTTATTCTGGAAAAAGCCATCCCAGTCATTTTCCATGAGCTCACCCAAAATACAATATCTGCCCGCGCCACTGCTGAAGACGTCAGAACTTAATACCCAGTCTCTCACGCTTTACATCGGTGCTACTTCTCAAAAGTTCCAGAAATACTGTGACAATCTCTAAGTGAAAATTAAACCTGCGCTGGGAGCCTGACAGTCAGCGTCAATCAGTTGATTGAAAGGGCTGGATTTAACAAAGTGTGAGACAGGGAGGAGGAGATAATGGGCTGAATAAATTGCTGGAAGGGAAAGGATCTATTTGATGGCGAGCCTGAAAGCGGAGAGTGTGCTGTTTGTGTGGAAGCGCAGTTATTAGGACAGTGAGTTTAGAGATCACAGCAGAATACAAAAAAGAACAACAGCCGCCTACAAACGCATGAAGAATGTGGCACATCTCCCTTCTCTCTCCTCCTTTCTCTCTTTTACACTCTCATTATGTTTCTTAGCAAAAAACAACAAGTGCAGCAGTGGTTTTCTATCTGGTGTCACTGCTGCCTGAGCGTCTGCAGGCTCCCATTAGCCCACCTTCAGCCACAGAGTGGGACGACTAATGAGTGAAATGAGTAGCTGTAGCGTTTGGTCACAAGGCAAACCTGATGCATGACATGTTAAAAACCACCATGTTTCAGAACAGATTGCCATATTCTACGCAATCTGTTCTCATTAGTTTGTTCTCTCCGGTTTCAAGAGCCCACCGGTGTGTGCTTTAATAGGAGGATTTACTGCGCGGAAGACACACAGCCATCCGTCTCCACACATCAACAGGTTAATGATCCCAGCAGACGAGAGGCTGTGACATTATATATGGACAATCCATACAAGAAAGGAAGAGGGGGATGTCTCTGAGAGGCATGGCAGCTTTTTAAAAAGGCCTCTCATCTACTTATGGTGTAACTGCTTTACTCACATACTGACAGGTCAATCCAATTATCCACGGACAACACTACAGAAAGGTTTGTTTTGTCTAAATAGGGGGAGCTGCAGGACTGCTCTCCTACAAATTTGATCACATTTAAAGTCAAGCAGAGTTCGGAGTCAGAGGCCTATGTGTGATGACAGGAGCTGGAAGGAGACAGCCTGAAATTAAAGCTAACAGCCTGACTAACTCCTGTAACACCCCGATAGGCAGGGGCTTAATTTACAGGGGGGACACAGGGGGACATGTCCCCTGCACATTTTCAGAAAGCAGTTTTGTCGATACCTCTCCACTTTATACAGACTGAAAACCAGTGGCGTACGGTAGTAAGGATGGGCCCCAGTGCACACTATCATGACAGGCCCTAGTGCCAGATTTTGTGCCGAAACATCTACCGTATATTTTAAGTATTTAAGTATCGTCACAGGATCAAATACAGACTTGAACACTGGACGTCAACACACATATTACCAGCCATCACTACAAATTTATATATGACAAAAATGCCAAATAGAATAAGAAAATATTCATTAAATGGATTTTTAAATATTTAATTTATAGTTTATGTAAATAAACATCATTTTGTTATATTTAACAAAAGAGAAAAAACTGACAGAGATGGGTTTGCCTTCTCGAGAGCTAATATTTTATTGTGTGTTCCTCTTTAAACACAGGCATATTGCTCAGGTGGCAAGTTGAATCGCTCGCAAGGGCCCGTTCTCTGCTCGAGAAAGAGCAGCCCCTCCAACTACTCTCTCTATGGGCCCCCTCACCCCATGGGCCCCAGTGCAACTGTACTGCTTGCACTGTCTATATTTACGCCCCTGCCGAACACTAATGTTATATTTTTACGTTAACAAAAAGGTATGGAAGTTGGACTGGTGTTTATATAAGCTGTAGGACATCACATACAGACTGAACGGAGAGAATGGAAATGAGAATAATGTCAAAAGTAATTCTGTATAAAATCTTTAAAAGTGGTAACAGTATCCGTTCAATCAAACTCAAGCTGGTTTGCCCCCTCAGTGCGGTTTGTTTGGGCAGGTGTGAACACAGCAATCACACTCAGGTGTGCACCAAAACAACTGGACCGTGACCTTCATGAAGAGGTGGTCTCAGTCTGCGGTTGGTTTGTGGTGAGAAGGTGTTCCGACCTGGATGTGAAGCAACTGCAGTCACATGACACATTGTTTGGGTTAAACATGAGCATGTTACAGTCCTGGAGGATTATTAATGTGCACCTCCTCCTGTACTGCCTTAATATGCACATTCAGCACATCCAATGCATCAAAACATTGTTTTCTAGTTGGAGCCGCGTTTGCCTCGTTTTCAAACTGTATGCTTTGACTAAAATGAACAATGACAGCAATATAGTCCACGATGAGCAGCGCTAAAATCAACCTGCGTAGTTGTCCCTCCATTGTGACATTAGAAAGTGTCACATTTATCTTGCAAGTGTACTCTTCTTCAACGTTTGCTTTACTTCCTGGATTTTTCCCACATGGAAATTCTGACCAATCAAGAGCTGCTTTCTCACACAAGGCATTTGATCTGGTCCTCTTGTAAATGCTGCTGTGAGAACATGAACCAACTCTACGCAATTACACAACTTTGGAACAACATGAGTCCCTGATTCAGACCAGAGGAGACCACTCTAGGGCTGAGAGCAGCCTGAGAAGATTTAAGGAATCATATAGAGACTGAATGGAGGGAACTAAAATGAATTTTGTTTAATTTAATTGTTTAAAATCTTTAAAAGTGGTAACAGTATCTATTATAGCAGAGCTTGGTATGTCTACTTTAAATGCTGTAAGAGAAGATGCATTCTGAAATCTTGAGCTCCATGTAGTTAAATGGGGTTAAAATGTTATTTTTCATTTATCTCCAAAGGTATAAAAAGTCTCTCGTCACTTGGAACATATTTTTCTTTATTGCAAGACCTTTATTGTTCTTGTGCAAAGTTTTTAAATCAATGTGATGGCCTGAGCAGAGCCAACATACCCATCAGTTAAAGTCAAAGTTACTTTCTTCTCTTTGTTCTGTATACATTTTGTATTTATAAAGACTTCTAGGCTTCATAACAGATGTTATTGCTCTGAGGTGTAGGGCAGATATCAGGGTACTGTTAGTGCAAATTTGAACTTAATGGAAGCAATAGGTGAAAAATGACACAAGATTAAATAGATACCCCCACCATCTCTATAGTGGTTTAATCTGCACCTTTTCACCTATGAGATGAGTCAATATATTGATCAATTTCATCACTTTTTCCTCTTGTAAAATATGTTTGTTATGACCATCTATTTCATGAAGAGGACAAATCAAATTTATGAGAAAAACCCCCAAACATGGTTATATTTTGTTCTAAAAAACTGAAGCCCTTTTGAGGGTTTGTGTCCCCATCTTTAAAATCTAATTTCCTCTGTCCATAAAACAATAACAAAACACAAGGGGCTACATTAAGTATCACAAGGACACTTCTGGAATCACTCAGCCCCTTCAGGAACATTATAGGATCATTTTAATGAATAAAAATCACAGTGAGGACATAATAAAAGCATTAAGTGGGCACCATTAGTCCCAGTACCTCCCCCTACAGGGAGACCAGTGCGGGATGTCACAGACATGGAAGAAGTTTGTCACATGTATGAAAATAGACTGTGATCATTATAAAACACTTGTGTCTTCATTATTTGACTGTTCCAGTGTTTTCTCGTCACGGCTCCAAACGCATTTGACAATTTAGACCTCTTTGTGTTTTTATTAAAACAAACCCAGCCATTAATGTGATAAAAACCATCCTAATTATTAGACTCACCCAGTGTGTTGTTGGGTTCGTGTCCATCTGTTTCAGCCTCCTCGCACGTTCGCAGCCCTCAATATGCAGCATGCCTTTAAGTTTTCCACGCAGATGCTCTGGGACATCGTAGTACAATTAACGCTGCGCTCAATTTGCAGCGCTCACGCGCCGCACGGAGTTTTTATGGCTTCTTAAAGTCGCTGTTTACACGTTCAAAATATGAGCGCGGAGTCCGCCGAGCCCCAGAAGACTGATTTGATCCATCGGAGACGCCAAAGAGGTAGACATGTTACTCCACATCAGCAAAGACTCCGTCACACTCTTCCTCTCTCCATCACAGGCGACGTGGCAGATGTTGCAGAGCAGTGTGTGTATGTGTGTGTGTTTGGCTCGGAGCAGGTGAAGGACTGTCTCCAGCTCACTGATGGTCACACCGCTCTGACTGTTCAGGTGTGTCCGGAGCTGCGCGCTCCGCGGTGCGCTGCGCTGCGCTCTGCCAAACTGCGTCTCTGGGAAACCACGACTGCTTCAGTACAATTCCACAGCGTCAGGGGGAGTGTTTGTTATGCTTTTCTTCTACTGTTATGAGATTAGCATGGATTCTAATTTTTTTTCTCTTGTCTTGTGAATAATTTGGACTGCATTATCCTCATTATATCCTGGAACAAAACCTGCTCTAATCTTATTTATAAAAAGATTTCTGCTTTGTAAAGTTTGTCAGTGACAGAAGCTTATGTAGGTCATTTAACTCATCATTTTATCTCACCTTATATTATGTTTCATTGTTAATTTTATTTACTAGGGACCAGACATTTATTTCTGGCACACTTTGCTCATCACATTTGCTCTTTAACATGTACTCCCAAACTGAAAAAGACAACTGACAGAACTGTCTGACAGAGCTGAGACATGCACAGTATGTCAGTGTTAATATTGTGGCCGAGGCACAAACCACACTGGACACAAAGTCAGAGGCAGACACACCCAGCTGATACAGTACAGTAGGTGTGGCTATGCAGACCAGCAGGAGCTTCTCTTTCATTCCACTCCGGTCTGTCAACACCACGTCAGCTCAGCTGAGTGTATTCAAAATGAGAGACAGCAGAGAGACAATAATTGCAGGAGTCTGATTGATGCCAAAGTAAACAGTGGTGATGGCAGTAGAAGCATCCATTTGCAGGGTATCTGGTTTGCTAAATGCCTGCTAACAGCTCAGGGTGAAAGCTGTAAATGTGGTGACATAAAAAATGACTCAGGCCAGATTTTAAACAGGAACAGTTTTCACTGACTAAAAATAGAAATGGAGGACAGGTGGGTGTTTTTAGGGGCTGCATGTTGCTTGTAGAAACAACCTGTCAGCCAAATGACAAGGTGAACACCCGCCAGTTTCAGAGGTGCTACTTTGAGTTTGACCTCTGACCTCTCTGTAAGAAGATTTGAAAAAACAGATCCACACGGAGGAAATAAATCTAACCTTTACTGACTGGACTTCTTTTAGACAAAAAAATAGTACATCCTTTAAAATCCACAATAAAGGAGGCTGAGTAGTTCTCTCATGACTAGTGAACTGACATTTATGTTTTAATTTGGTGGGGTCACCCTTTAAAGGGGTAGTTCACCCCAAAATGAAACAAAAACAGTAGTAGTAGTTCTATGTATCAGTCCTGATTGTTTTGGTGTGACTGAGTGTTGGAGATATCGATTGTAGAGATGTCTGCTTTCTCTCAAATATAATGGGACTAGATGGCACTCAGCTTGTGGTGTGCCAAACAAATAAATTTTAAAAAACTCAACAGCAATGTGTCTGTCCAAAAATCATGACCCAGTTACTCAAGATAATCCACAGACCTTGTTGTGAGCAGTTTCAAGTGGGAACTATTTTCTTTCCACCAAACTACGCACGCCAACTGGATCATCACACAGAGGGAAGTGTCCATCCGCTGCTATCTCACCTAGCACTGCTGAGCTAGCTAATGTTACAGCTCAGCCGAGGAGGACGCCATTCATGTTGTCACAAGGACAAGCCCCTCGTCCATGAGTAGATGCACGCTTCCTTCTGCGCAGTGATCCAGTTGGCAGGTTTATATCGACACACAAATGCACCTTTCACCGCGATTTAATACACTGCCAGGTGGGGTCAGTTTGAAACATCGCCAGCAGAAATGTAATGCAAAGAGCTGACAAGTCCCCATAGGGCAGGCAGGAGGGGTGGTGGATAGGTCCACCAGACCTGGACTTTCACCCAAGAGCCCACTGCTCGCTTCACTTTTATAAGCAAAACTTAGGTTTTTTTTCTAAAGTTAACCACGTGCTTTTGTTTCATGAGGAGATAAAAATACTAACGTGGTGTTTTACAGACATTGTAGGTTATTTTGAAAGAGACTGTCTGCATCTACTGAGCAGAAACTGTTGCTTCATGTAACAAGCGTAAACTGACATGATGTCCTGGAATGTCAACAGCAGGACAGAGGGGGTTATCTATACTCTGTAAGTTTCTTTCTCACCCTGCTGTTCACTCCTTGCACGCATGCTCACTCACATTGTCTGGGTAAGTTAACTGAGTCATCAGCTGATTCACAATCAACCAACAGCACAGCGACACACCTTCTCTGTCAGCCTATCATCTTACTGCTCCTCATTTTAGATATGGTTCTTTCTTGCTGCCGTCATGCGCACCCTCCACCTCCCCATCACCGTGTAGTCTTTACGGATTCATCAGCCTCATACATCCCAGTAGTCAGCAGCCACCACCACCACCACCAGTGTCTGGACTCCATGGGGGGATTTTTCCTGCTGCTGCTCAAAATATCTCCCTCTGGTGTCAAATCGCCAAAGACTTCTGTTAGATTTTAATTAGCACAAATCATCTGTTAATCTGTACACTCATATTCTGTATTAAATATTATCTTAACTTCACTCTTCTGTCTTTCCTGATTGAACTGCAAGTCTACTGACGAAACGGTGATGTTTGACAAGCTGGGGTGAGATCATACTGATGGATTATCTGGGTTATGATTTATGGCAAATTCTTTTTAAATCATTTTATTTTGACATTATCAGCTCCCCAAGCTGAGTGCCATCTACTTCCATTATATTGGAGCAAAGGCGGACGTCTCTACGGCCAATATCTCCAACACTTGGCAAGTCGCATCGAAAACAATCAAGGCTGATAAATAGGACCACAGGGAAGAGAAAAAATATGTATTTTTGATTTGGAGGTGAACTGTCCCTTTAAATTAACAAAACTCCCAGACTGCCCTCCATCTGTGCACATATGCTTCAGTCGTGTCATCACTTTAGAGCCTATAGACAGCATGACTGGACACAATCATGTATGGGTCATTAAAAAGGTCAAGTGAAGCACCTGCAGCAACCAATTCATTTACAATCATCATCTATGAGAAGCACTGACTTTAAAGGGAGCTTATGTAACATTTGCTGTGGCAATTACAGGTAAGAGTAATAGTGTAGTACAAGTGGAGAAGAGTCATAGTAATGTGTGATATTCAGCAATATCTATCTGCAGTTTGCAAACACTGGCCACCATCATACCCATCCAAGTTGGACTGTAGCAGCAAAACCCCTGAGTGCACTGATGAAAACAGGGCTGTCGATCAGTAGCTGTGAATATAACTCTACATTTGTCAGAAGGAGAACGTGTTATATCTTAATTCAAAAGTGACAAAGTCTTGCTTTACTTTATTATTTACTTTACTTTGCCATGTCACTCCTGTCCGGGCTTTGGAGAGGAGCCGTACAAAGTGTGGAGTCTGGACCTTGAAGGCATCCAGGAAGGAAGATGGAATCCTGCAAAATAATCCTGAGTGGAAAATGTCCTGATTCGAATCAAAAATAACCCAATGAGATGACTCTAAGGAGAAAAGACCATAAAGATTTGATAGCGAGAGATCCTTTAAATTTGGGGATAGTTAATTGGACTTTTTAATGGAGCAGGGAAACTCACACAGTCAGCCAAAAAAGGAACCCTTCAGATGTCCCCTCGAGGAGTTTTGAACTCTGCAAATCCATTCCTCTCTTTGTTTGGGTCTCCGACTTCAGTTGGTGTGTTTCTACAGTTAATTCAAGCTCACATCAAGGTAAGAGATCCTCCCGGGCCCCTTTTGTCTGCAGACAGACATTATTAATCTGCCATCCATTCCCTTGTATTCATCTCTCTCACACAGGCCAGACTCTAGACTTTCTCTGTCCCACTGTGTGTTCTCCAAGGTGTTTTCAGTTCACGCCACTTGATGAAATGAAAATGGAAGTTTGTTGTTGTGTAAAGTCATATTTAATTCAACCATTCTGAGTCAGGCAGCTATTTTAGGTTTTCATCCATTACATGACAAGCGTACATACTCACGGCAGAAAGAAAAACAAAAACATCAGCACAATGAGTTTACAGTCTGAAAGATAAGAGTTACACTGATACAGCTATTAGCCGCTCTCCACAAGCGTCTGACATTGATGAATTACCATGCTTCGAATATGCTGCATCAGCCACGTGGGTACATAATAAACTTTGACTTCATCATCTCGGCTCCTTCCTCCCTCTATAGGGGGGATGAAGTGAGTGGGGCGCAAGTAACAAGCTGCTAAACCTGCAATTATGGCCACGACATGTTTCCAACCTCACGTGCTCTCAAGCCTGAAGCTGTACTGGACTGGAACCGAACAATATAAGGCCTTGTTTTCTCCACACAGAGCAGGACTAAGAATTGTTTGTCATTTAATGATGCTTGTTCCCACTAATGGCACAAAAACAGACTTTCCTTGGTCTTTAATGTCCAGTTCAGATCAAAGATTCGCCACAAGATGAGTTGAAACAGGCGACTTTTTGCAATGTGTCGTTCTGCAAGGTTATTAAAGGGAAATTTCGGTTTATTTCAACCTGTCTCCTATCGTCCTAAATTTGTTTCAAGTGACTAGTGACATAAAAATAATAGTTAGCATGTTAGCCGTTAGCCTAGATACAGCCGGGGCGCATAGTAGCGTCAGACCTGTTAAAACGTAAGTGAACGGGCAACCTTCAAGTGCAAAGTTAGTCCACTAAACAAGCTTTTTTTCCACAAAGACCGCCTCATATTGTTAGGATAAATGTCAGAGAACATATAGAAAACGACATGTTACCATCTAGTTCTGCTTTCCAAAGCACGAAATCTCGCGAGAACAAGCAGCAACAGCTGGAAGGCAGAACCGGACAGTAGCCTGAAAAGTTCATTCATTTATTTTATGAAAGATTTATAGAATAATGGCTGACTTTTTGCCAGACTTCGACTTTGTGGAGGAGGATTTATTTGAGCCAGAATACACTGATGAAGAGCTTTGTGAAATTGAAGAATGGAGGAGGAGAGAGAGAGAGAGGCGCAACAGGTAGAGGACGAGAGAGGAGGAATGGCTGCTGCAAGGCTGCGTAGCTCTGGAGATTGGTGGTGTACCTGTGAATGCTGTGCCCCAGTGCCCACAGAAGAGGAATGCCTCTGTTGCAAGGAATGGGACCGGTTGCAGCCTTATTTTCAAGGTCTGGATGTGACCGAGGACGAGACACCTCCACCTGGAGTAGTATCCAGCTGGGCTTTATCTAGAGCTCGCGAGATATATTTCGGCCGCGCTTTGGAAAGCAGAGCTAAATGGTAAACAAACATGGCAGCACACCGGTAAGGTAAGACAACACGTTTACATGTCGTTTTCTATATGTTCTCTGACATTTATCCTAACAATATGAGGCGGTCTTTGTGGAAAAAAAGCTTGTTTAGTGGACTAACTTTGCACTTGAAGGTTGCCCGTTCACTTACGTTTAACAGGTCTGACGCTACTATGCGCCCCGGCTGTATCTAGGCTAACAGCTAACATGCTAACTATTATTTTTATGTCACTAGTCACTTGAAACAAATTTAGGACAATAGGAAACAGGTTGAAATAAACCGAAATTTCCCTTTAAAACCTGCCGATTCACACCAATGCAACTAGATGAGATGGTGTATCATCTCTAGTCAACAACTCTCTGTACTTCCGTTCTGATTTGAACTTTTTAGGTTTAATTTGTGGCTGAATGTAATTTGTATGTTCTTAAAATATGAATGAGGACAGTGATAGTGAGATGCTGCCGCCCAAATTGGTTTTGTCTCTTGAATCTTTGGTCTGACCTGGGCATTAGGATCATTAGGCATGTTTTTAATTCCGGGCCATAAATTGCCAGGTAGGTGCCATCTGTCATGTTCCAAATGTGTTCATTTGAATTTGGATGAATTATGTGTGTTTTCATGTAACATGTGGTTTGGACAGCAGCTGGACATTTCATCCATTTGTCCATAACTTTTTGCAAACAATTTCAACTACGTATTGAAGCATTTCATTTGACCAACTTTAAAGTCATATATTAACACTATTTATCCAATTTCAACTATCTATTTTAACCATTTAATTATCATTTTTTAGCGATGTCAGCTGTTATATTCCAAATATTGTATTGTTTCTTTTGTCATCAAATTTAACCAGTCACCTATTAATGAATTAGCAAAACATATCAGCTGTTGTTAGCTATCTATTTTAACCATTTTCCCATTGAGAGCTAACTGTAATCCATTGTTCCGGACTGTTAGCTGTCTATTTTAACCATTTCCCCATAGAGTGGTGGTGTAGACATTTGTTTTTTGTTTGTTTGTTTGGTTGGTTGGTTGGTTTTTTGCAGGCAAACCTGGAAGTAAACATTGTGCCGGCTCCCTCACCAAAAAACCTATTTGATTTTTCTATTAGACTTCAGATTATCGCAGGAAGTAAGCTCTTTGACAAGTTTATGACACTTACATGTTTTGTTCAGCAAGATAATCTTCCCAAATGATCTACACTTTTATGATTTTTGAAGCGTAAATGCAATCACCAGCCTTTGATGTTGCCACCACAAGACTGTCAATGTGATCTTATCCCTACTCATCATATTCTGATGCTCTCGGTGTCATTTTTTTTTGTGTGTGTGTGACAAATATATATATAAAAAAGCCTTGTCTCTGAGACATGGGTCTTCTTTTTTGTATAAAAAGAAAAATAATTTTGTCAGGCATGTTTTGCATTAGAAAATAAACCTGATTTTAGTTTTAAAATATATCTAACTTTGTCTTAATAAGAAATCCAAGATAGTATTGAGCTAGATTTAATCAGTAGCAAGTTAAAAAATGTGGTTTGCATGGCATCCCAGCAGGGGAATGATTTTTTTTTTTCTTATTTTAAGAGTAAAACCATCTGCACAACTTCTTAAGAATCTTATGAAATGATGCTGATTAAAGTTTGTTCATCTATTTTTTATTCATTGTCGACAGCAGCTGCTGCTTCACATTTCGCATTATTACTTTTAAGAAAAGCTGCAGACTGGTCTACACACACACACACGCACACACACACACATACAGCAAAATACGAATGACAGTGCTGAAGAGAAACTGCATGGCTCCCAAACACATGACAAATCTGAAAATACAGTTTAACGAGATTCTTGACCCAATGAAACAAATCTAAGCAAACAGCAGATTTCAGAGCTCGTGGTTGTTTCTGAGGATGTTTCTTGATCTAAATACCAATTAATTGTTTCTAGAAATAAGGATGCAATCAAACTGGATCAGAAACATTATTTGTCTCTCACGATGACAACCATACATATATTTTCTGAAATAAGGCCCCTCAGGGGACACCAGAAGTGGAGGGACTTTGCATCTCTGTAGGTTATTGTTTTTAAAATATTGATGCTTCCCTCTCAGGATTAAATGTATTTCTTTGTGGTTTTCATTTGGCTCTGCTGGGAATATTGATCCATTCCCTCTACACCGTAGGATGTTTTTTCAAGGGCACTGCAGCTCAACCTGAGTGAACACGTGCAGCCTCCTTGCCCAATGTAAATTATGAATCAGCTAAAACCATGGTTATGACCCGCTGTCGTAATGAGATGCTCACCTTGTGGAAGATCTCGTCGTGATCCGAGGCCAGCAGAGAGGGCTTCAATATTAATGACACAAGCTGTTGATGAGCTACCTGTCAGTCCGCTGGGGCTCAGCTCACAGCTTGTTGATATCAGACAGCATACAGACCTTCTGGTGCAGGAAAAAGAATGAGCTCAAAGTCTGACGTAAGTCATGTCCTTGTATGTTGTCAATAAAGCTGAAACCCAAGTTTATAGACAAAGGAGATCTGGTTTTAAGGTGCCCAGCAAGCAGGTTTGGTTTACTCAAGCTGAGCTAATTCAGTCCTTTAATTTGGAGTGCTTGTGTTGAATTAGTTCATTTCAAATAAACACAAGAAGTTTGTGCTCTAGAGAAAGGATCAGCACTCAGTGAATAACCTCCTAAGCCCTATAATAAGCTATTATGGCAAGGCTTAACTATACAGACCAGTGAGCAGTGATAACTAACGTGTCTTTGGGGTCATCAGGTGGGAACCTCCTTTCACCAGTGTTTCGTCTAGTTGGTCCCACGACACCTCCAGGAGGCTAGACAGTGATCTCTGGCGTCCCAGAGACACTCCCCTAATGCCAGGTCTCACTGCTCCCCGCACCAACCCAATAACCTCCTTTACCTTACTTACGCATGGCTTTCTCTGCCCAAACAGCACTGCCACCTTCAACAAACCCAGGCTCCGTTTATGCAAGCTCCAGGTAGTGACTGTGCCGATACTACCTTAACAACTTAATTTGAACTCTGATGGAGAACTGAAGAGCCACGACAAGATGTCTAACACAGGAACTTCAGTTCTTCCAGGAGAACTGCTGGGCTATTTGCAAGAAATGAGAGGAACAAACACAGAAAGTAAATTGAAAACGCATATATGGATATAAATATGTCTGATTGTGTTCTGTCTTTGGGAAGTAGACAAGGAGTGATGCTTAAACTGTTTTTGTGTTTTTTTCTATCATGTCTTTCCATCTTGTCTGGATGACCAAGGTTATTGAAATTCTTTTGATATCTGTCTTTTGTGTACTTTCTATTATACTCATAGACCGGAAGACTGTGCTACGAAGCCAGTTTAACTTACCCAAGATATCTTTTATCCGGCTTGACTAACCTGTCACATTAACTTGTACTACACAGCTGGTTATCAACCAGTTCAGTCAACTCTGGGTTTTCCTATCCAGCTACAAGCGCGTTCATGTGAAAGAGGTGGGGTGTTAATTACAAGCAAAAGCATCAGACCCATGAATTAAAGAGATATGATATGAAATGAAACAGCACCAAAAGCATCTGTGACTGCGAGACAGTAAAATGTCAGTGGCATGGGATGTAAACGATACTCTGTAATCTTCTAATGGAAAATGTTGAGAATGCTATCCAAAAAAGTGAGACTTAGATTAAGGGTAGGTATCACTCATTCAGTTGCCCCAGCGTCAAACAATGTTTTTGCATCAATTACAGACCTTTCTTTAAATGTTCCTCCTGAACCTATATTCCCCACTAGCTCCAAACTTTTAACCCCATGACGAGACTCGAGCCAGTCCGGCTCAGTGAACAATTGATTACTCTACCAGGTAATGAAAATCACAGCCTATTTCCAACAACATTCAACTTGCAGACTGCTTGTTCTTATTTTCACCGGCTCACACACCAGTGAACACATTTGGACAACACAGCAGAGAAACAGAGCTCTAAACACAAATAAACATGCAGATATAATTTGTCAGACATAATGGAATAGTGCTGTTCCATTACTTTTTCATTTCGAGGACTATGACGAGAAAAGTGGTCACTGTGGCAACAGCTAATGGGGCGGCAGAACAACTTGGTCTCACTCCCAGGTTGCCAAAATACACCACTTGACACCCTTTAGCATCTGTAGAAGATGTATGTAAACCCATTTGTATTATTATTAGACGTTCAGAGCAACAGATAAATGGGTACAAATAGTGAAAGTCCACTTTCGGGTGATGGAAGGGGAGGCGGATGGGTCCCACAAGCACAGGGGATCAGTGTTTGTGTCCAATGTGAAACTAAAAAGTCAACATTGAGTTATTTTGTTATATAACTTTTTAGTCAGCGGCTAGTCACGTGAGACTCACACTAACTTCAACCACAATCTTTTCCTAACCATATCCAAGTACATCTGTTGCCTAACCGAACTGGCACCTTCTTAGTGACGTGAGTCACCGCTGACCCCTTCTGCATCAAGATCCACCCACCCCTTCTGTGTCATGACACAAAGCAAAATGCCCCTTGCAATTATAGTGATGTTAGTGGTGTTGAGCAGAAGTACAGCTGTAAAATGAATGCTTTTACGGAGTGGGGGAAAAAGCCAAACGTCATCTTGGAATGGCATTTATTTCCACTTCAGCCTCGCTGCCGTTCTCTCTGCATTTTCCTTCAGCTGAAAAGATGTACTCCTCCTTCTGCATAGGCTTGAAAGGTCTAGCTCTCCAACATCCAGCAATCATTATGAGATAATGAGCCTCAATGGTCAAATCAATTTAGAAAAAAGGCACTCAAGAGTTGAATAAATTACATAAATGCATCTCAATGTGAGCTCTTTCCCCCCTTTTATAGACTTTTTCTTAAATGTCATTTAGCTTTGAACAGGGGGTGGGTCCAGGAAGTATCAGGCCAGGCAGCACAAAGAGAAAGGTGTTAAGCCCCACTCTGTAGCCATGGATGTGCATGGTGATTAATATGTTCTTTTTCATCCATATGAAACATTTAAAGTTGCGCTAATCAATACTTTTGTATTGTACTTGTGATTTACAGAGTCATTGCTGTTTTTCCAGTAGCTTTTCAGACATCACACCTAGGTGTTTTATAACTACCTGTCACTGTTCTTCAAGCTTCTTTTTTGCTCTCAAAAGTGGGTGTTTTAGAGTTAACTGTTGCTGTTTTTCAAGCAGATTTTTTGACTCCAAATTGGATGTTTTGTAGCAACCTGTCACTGTTTTTCTAACAGATTTTTAGGCATTGGACTTGGGTATTTTATAGGCAACAAATGTGGGTGTTTTATAGCAACCAGTCGCTGTTTTTCAAGTGGCTTTTTTGCCATTAAAAGTGGGTGTTTTATGGCAACCTGTCGCTGTTTTTCAAGTGGCCTTTTTTTGCCACCAAAAGTGGGTGTTTTATAGCAACCTGTCACTGTTTTTCTGGCAAATTTTTAGGCATTGGACTTGGATATTTTATAGGCACCAAATGTGGGTGTTTTATAGCAACCTGTTACTGTTTTTCAAGTGGCTTTTTTGCCACCAAAAGTATGTGCTTTATAGCAACCTGTCACTGTTTTTCTGGCAAATTTTTAGGCATTGGACTTGGGTATTTTATAGGCAACAAATGTGGGTGTTTTATAGCAACCAGTCGCTGTTTTTCAAGTGGCTTTTTTGCCATTAAAAGTGGGTGTTTTATAGCAACCTATCAGTTTTTCAAGTGGCTTTTTTGCCACCAAAAGTAAGTACTTTATAGCAACCTGTCACTGTTTTTCTGGCAGATTTTTAGGCATTGGACTTGGATATTTTATAGGCACCAAATGTGGGTGTTTTATAGCAACCTGTCACTGTTTTTCAAGTGGCTTTTTTGCCACCAAAAGTATGTGCTTTATAGCAACCTGTCACTGTTTTTCTGGCAAATTTTTAGGCATTGGACTTGGATATTTTATAGGCACCAAATGTGGATGTTTTATAGCTACCTGTCACTGTTTTTAAAGTGGCTTCTTTGCCACCAAAAGTGGGTGTTTTATAGCAACCTGTCGCTGTTTTTCAAGTGGCTTTTTTGCCACCAAAAGTAAGTGCTTTATAGCAACCTGTCGCTGTTTTTCAAGTGGCTTTTTTGCCACCAAAAGTAAGTGCTTTATAGCAACCTGTCACTGTTTTTCTGGCAGATTTTTAAGCATTGAACTTGGATATTTTATAGGCAACAAATGTGGGTGTTTTATAGTGACCTGTCGTTGTTTTTTAACTGGCTTTTTTGGCACCAAAAGTAGGTGTTTTGTAGCCACCTGTCACTGTTTTTCTAGCAGATTTTTAGGCACCGAATTTAGGTGTTTTATAGGCAACAAACATGGTGTTTTACAGCAACCTGTTGCTGTTTTTCAAGCAGCTTTTTGGCATCAGATGTGACTGTTTTATAATGACTTGCCATCAAAAGTGTGAGTGAGTTTTATAGTGACTTGTTGCTGTTTTTCCAGCAGCTTTTTTAGGCACCACAAGTGGTTGTTTTATGGTGACCTATAACTGATTTTCAAGCAGCTTTTATGACACCAAATGTGAGTGTTTTGTAGCAACCTGCCATTCTTTTTCCAGCTGAATTTTAGACACCAAACTTGGGCCTTTTAATGGGCAACAAACATGGGTGCAAGCTGTCGTTATTTTTAAATGGGCATTTTTGGCGGATGGGTGTTTTATAGTGACTTGTCACTGTTTTCCTGCTGCTGTGCCCCCCAAATGGAGTCAAAACATGATCTTTTCCTGACCATAACCAGTTGTTTTTGTGCCTAATCCTAACCACACATTAACTATAGTGTTATTGAAGCTTAATGCTTCAGCGTATCCGCTACATATTAATGCATGTAATGTTCATTGCCGACATTTTTCTAGAGATTCGGTTAAGTGTCTGGATCTTCTCTAATTATGACACTTCAGTTCCACAAAAAGTTTTTGAAATTAAAGGTATATTTAGATTCATGTTGATGAGATGACAGCAGCTTAAAAATCATTGCAGCTAATGATAAAGCTAGTCAGTTCAATTTGACATTTTTTTAAAATTCTTGTATGTGTGTAAATATTTGCATGATGACCTCCCAATTATGGAAATTATCTTAAAACATAATCTAGATACATCAAGCACCTTTTTGAGAAGGCTTTGGCTACTTTTCATTGAAAGTAGTTTGCAACACTGAGCTGGTGGACATAGTGAAGCATTAAGCAGCTTATATATTACACATATTTCCCAAAAGAGTTGATAAAGATTAAAGGCTAGAAGGAAATACTGGACTTAAATTTGTCGTGTGGCTAGACACAGACACAGCTGGGTGTGTAACAACTTTGCTAACATGTTTGCTGTATCAACTTTACAAGGTGATAAAAATGTATAGACTCTGTTGTGTTTATAGCTTGCTGTCTTCAAGTGGCTAAAAATGGATTAATCACGCTTTAATCCCCTGCCTCCAAACAATGAAAAGATTAAAGTGTTGTTACTTTCAAGGCCATTAAAGCTTTTGGGAAGCAGAAGCTTTCATTGCCAGTCCTGCTGTTAAAGAAGAGGGTCCTTTTTTGTTCAGGCTGACTCAGATTTTAAATTTAAGGGCTATTTGCTCAAAGAAATAGCTTCAAGGTGTGTTTTTAAAAGGATGGAGAAAAAGAAGAGCCAATAAATTAGGTGTCTTTATCCTGAAAGGCTGTGCAAATAGCACCCACATGAATGAGAGCACGGCAGGTAGCTCTCCATCGTCTACACCTGTTTTTAAAAATAATAAATTTATATTATTCAAGACAAGCACTGAAAAGAAAGTGACATGCAAAGTGGCGAGGATGCGGTTTTCTGAGTAGCTGTTTGTTTGTCAAGAGAAACATGAATTTGAAGAGGACAGAAGTGCAGTCCAGTAATCTCAGCGTTGCAGATCGTTTCATCTGGAGTTCCAGAGATGAGGGGGTTGAAGAAAGTAAATAATGTAGAATCTTCTGCCGCACTTTCTTCGTGGTATCATATCCCATCAGAGAACAGGTCCTTCTCTGCCTTTATTGGCCCCATCCGGTTGACAAGTGCTCTGCTGCTGCTGTGCAATATTGAAGACAGGGGAGAGGAACAGAGAGAAGAGATTCCCATACAAACCGTCGTCCTACAATACTGTGACTTTTTTATTTCTTTCATGTCACTATCACGTCTTCCTCCGATGGAAAAATCAAACCTTACAGAGCCTGGGACTGAAGTGACAGGAGATGAAATAATCCCTCCGTCCGCCGCAGAGAGATTTGCATCAATGATCTTCTCCAGGCTGTCCTAATGATGCCTGAATGTGCACTGGCATACATATTGTACACATGTGCATTAACATGCGTGTGATTTGCAGAGCAGAAGAGATGAATTTGAATTAGATCTGAGCATATTGCATTATTATGAGCATTTGATTTGATTTGGAGGGAGGCAGGCAGGAGAGGAAAATGTCAGCATGTCCACCAGGAAACGCAGCAGCTCCAGCATCTGACGAACAAGGAAACACAGCACTTAGAGCGTAGTTTACATCAGCTGTTCCACCCACAGGTATTCAGCTCAGAGCAGCCCCACAAGTCAGAGATGAAAGAGGAACTGCGTGCAGAATCTGACATCCCTTGTCAAACAGTGCGTACGATGAGGAGCCCTGCCAGCATCAGAGAGCAGCCTCAGCAGCAGCTGAATCTCTGCATGAACTTCTGACCGCTGACAACCTGCACGGCTTTGTCTCACACACACGCTGAAACACTTCCCCAACAGCAAGAAGAGTTTAATGAGAAAAAACCTATACACTGCAAAAACATCTGTCTTAACAAGTCTCATGTTGAGCTCTTAAGACTTATTTTTCTTGAAACATAAATAGATTGCCAGCAGGATAATCCCACTTGCTGTCAGAGCAGTTGTGCAGACTTTTGTTGGAATGAGCAACAACACCTTGACACAAGATCAAATTTGGCAGATTGTTGCACAAGTAACAGGAGCATTCTTGAACAAGCTGATTTTATTTATTTTTTTGGAAAAGAAAACAAAGATTTTGGGACTCATTAGTAGCCTAGACTTCAGTGTAATCACATAATTAAAATAAATAAATAATATTATTAATTATGATAATAATGATAATAGAAATGATTTTATTTTATTTGCAACGAGGTGTCAGTAAAAGTTGTCTTCACTTCTTTAAAGAAACAAAGATTTCCAGACTCAATAGCAGCCTAGAGCTCAGCAGTGTAATTACACGATGAACATGTGTTGGCATGTATGTGCAATTAAACATGACCTGCTAAACATTAGCATATTAGCATGCTGACATTAGCAATTAGCTCAAAGTACCACTGTGCCTAAGCCTTGTTTAGCACTGAATAAATGTATATCCTCCTGAGACCATGTGTCCTCATATGATGACATCGCATTTGGGGTTAACTGCACATTATACTTCTTCTGCTTAGCTAAGACCTGTTGCCCTTGTTTGTGGACACTTTTTTTGCGCCATCTAGTGGTAGTAAGACATCAATACACTAATCCGTGTAAAAACAAGATGGCTGCCATCTCTGCCAAGTCAGTCTGCAGCTGATCCTGACACAAAAGTGGACAAGGTCCAAAACCTGATCACATTTTATTGCTGACACTTGATTATATATGATTAATTATGTTTGTAGTTTGATACGACAACAAAGTTGACCAATTTTAGCAACAGTAAAAAGCTAAGACACTGTAAATTAGAAACTACTTGTTTGAGGACATGGGGACTTTATTGTCGTCTGAGGAAATTGGGACCTTAATATCATCTCGTCTGAAGACACTGGGACGTGGTCTCGTTTGAGGACACTGGGATGTAGTCTCCTTTGAGGACATTGGGACGTAGGCCTGTTTGAGGACATTGGGACGTAGTCTCGTTTGAGGACATTGGGACTTGATTATCGTCTCATTTGAGGACACTGTGACTTTATTATCATTGACAATGTTTAGTTTTTTATACTTATCGTGTCCTACTGATCCCAGATAGCTAGGACAAATTGAAAATGCATACAAAACAAAAGTTCAGGTCTCAGGAGGACATAGAAAAATAAATAACACATGATTAAGTGCAGATGAGCCAACAATCTACCAGATAAGAATGATTTTAGTGTCTCGATGCACTCAGTGTTATTTCAAAACATCCAGTGCACTCTGAAGATCATAGTGGGCAGGAATTTGATTTAGTGATTTCAAGTCAAAGTTCTGGAAATCTAAAAGTCAAATGCAGGGATGTTTTTGCCTTCCTCCTAGCCTGTCACAGCGTCTGTGTTCGATGCCCTTTGTTGTCAGCGTGGCTCCGCTGCCACACACAATCAGCACCCAGCCACAGAGAGGCGTGCGGAGCAGATTCATGGGATGGCACTGCCTGCCACATTTGTTTCTCCTGTCACCAGCTGCAGGAGACATCTCATAAATAGGGTGGACTGTGGGTGTCAGAGAACGTCTGTCTTGTCACACAGCAAAACTCAGGTTTGCCTCTTCCTACACCCACTCCCACCCTCACCACCACCTCTCCCCCCGCCTCCCTCGCCATCTGTCTCCACACTGTCTCCTTCTCAGCTCATTGTTGCTGTATGACATTGAACGATGGTCAGAGCTGTACAGAATACAGCGTGGTGATTTCCAAACTGTGACACTGCCGAAAAGGAGCAAACCAATTTAATTTTCATCCACGTGAATAATAGTTTTTACTTAATCAACATTTGAATGTCAGTAAGTCAGAGTTAGCAGGTTACTAGTTTTCATCTCGGCAGAATGTTTCAGTTTTCCTTCCTGCAGATGTGACGATTTGATTCATCCTCATTGACCTATTTCACCATTCTAGCTGCAGGCTTCTATGGATGGCAACGTTGGTCTGTCGGCCAGTCCAGACCAAAATATCTCAACTCTTTTAGATGGATTGCCATGAAATTCTGTGTACAACTTTATGATGTTGGTGATCCTAAAACCTTTCCTCCAGCACTGCCAGCAGGGCAAGGTTTTCATTCATCCAGTAAAATATCTCAAATCCTACAAGATGGGTTGACACCAAATTTGTTACAGGCATTTATAGTTCCCCGAACCATGAGCAGCACCCCGAGGGTCTTGTTCATGAGTGAGGGTGAAATGGAGCATGAGATGGACAGGTGGTTTGGGCTTAGCCAAAAGGCAAGGCATAGATTTACCAGTCCATCTGTGGTCCAACCCTCACCTATCGTCATGAGCTCTGGGTAGTGACCAAAAGAATGATATTGCGGATACAAGCAGCCAAAATGAGTTTGGTCTCAGCCTTAGTGATAGGGTGAGGAGCTCAGACATCCGGAGGGAGCTCGGAGTAGAGGCGCTGCTCCTTAGTGTCGAAAGGGGTCAGTTGAGGTGATTCGGGCATCTGATTAGGATGCTTCTTCGGCATTTCGCGTTAGAGGTTTTCCAGGCACAAGCGAGTGGTAGGAGGCTCCATGGTCAACCCAGAACACACTGGAGGGATTATATATCTCACCTGACCTGGGAACACCTCGGGGTCCCCCAGGCGGAGCTGGAAAGTGTTGCTGGGTAGAGGTTGGTCTGGAATACCTTGCTCAGACTGCTGTCAATGCAACCTGGCCCTGGATAAGCAGATGAAAATGGATGCATGGACAATCACGGTTCCCAGATGGTTTGTCCTTGAGACTTTGGAAATTCCCTGACTTTTCCGTGAGTGCTACCATGAGGTGGAAATTTGTGATTTTGAGCGCAATATTGCAACAAATAACAGATGCTAAAACACGCAACAGAGTAGACATTACACCAGCTAAACATCAGCATATTAGCATTGCTATCATGTTAGCATTGAGCTAACATGACTGTAGACTCTAACTCGTGATTCAGGACCTTCTTCAGTGTCGATGTCATGCAGAATTAACCTGAGCCTCCAGTGCTCTAAAAAAGATCATGAGCAATAACTGAAACAGAAAACAGGAAGTTATCCTTGTGTACAAACAGCCGAAATTCCTCTCGGCTGGAACTCAAATTAATGACAAAAAAAAGCCAATAAAGCAGCTTATTTTCATCAGGGTAACAGATAAATGACTAATGAACATGTAGTCAATCAGACAGTTTGCTGCTGTTGTATTTAAGAATCATAAAGTGTTCTTTTACAGCAAACCAATAACCCCTGCAGACATTAAGGCAATCAGGGCTGAGCACAGAGCATGACTTGAATTGCCAGAGTAATAATAACCTGGTAAAGTCCGGCTTCTGCTGCAGCACAGCCAGGTCCTGATTAATTAACCCTGGTCTGCACGCTTTTCTATCTATGGCTGAGACATGAGAGGGCGCACCGTGGCTCCCACTCAAGCCCGGGGCCACTGGCTTTATGAGGACTGTAAATCAAAGTGGCACAGATACGTAATTTTTTACTAGGTCACAGAATTTTGTGTTTTATTGGAGAATTAATTGTTCTGGTGGTGTACCTGCTGCTCCTTTTGGTGAGAACACAATGAATAAAATATAAAGTTCTCTGTCTATCACTAATGGTGCCAATGATATAATTCCCCCAGTTTATCAAGGTCGGCATCCCAGCTGCTGTGAAATCATAATTAGGGTTATATATTACCTCTGATGTGATTATCTCATTAGATATCAGCCATCCTATAAAATCATAACGTTGTTAGTATCATTGAGGGTGTGCGGTTGTGCTCTCCTGATACCAAGGAGGGCATGAAAACACAGATCAGATGAAAATAATATTACAAAAAGAACATTTTCTACTCCCTTAGTTGTCAAACCGCTCGTTAGCAGGATCATAAACCGTGGTTTCTAAGATAGGGATGGGAATAGGAAAGCAGAATGGTGTCATGGGTATATGATTGGAGTATGTATGACCCGTGATACTGTTGATCTCTCTGATATAGAGCGTGGATGTAAAGGTTATCTGGAAGTGGCTCGTAAAAGCCTGTGAAGAAGCCATGAGTCAGTGATCCCGGGCCAAGCCTCGTATCCCGCCGACACAGAGGGAACGGAAGATCCAATTGGCTCCTCATAAAGCTGTCAAGCGACCCACTCATCCACATCGGTGAACACAGTCACATTTCACTGCCACAAATAACACGCTCGCCATTTATAAATCCAGCATGCTCTGAAGGAAATACAGTAACCAGGGACCAGCTTTTCTTTTTGCCTCGAGACGGTGGCGAGAATGTTTTCTGTGGAAACAAGTCTGATTGTGTCTTTCAACAGAAGGCTCTCTTTGAGTAGCTGATAGGAAGCATGTACTTGCTGTTGGCATTGTGTTTTTTGTCTTGCCGCCTACGTCCCGCTCCTTCGAATCTGTTTATTTGGTATTAAACATCATGTTCGGCTCCATCTGTTGCATGAAATATCATCTTTTGAGAAATCTTGGATTTTAGTCGAGTCACACAAATTGGATTAAACGATCTCAGCAGTTTTCAGTGCACCTGTTTTGCAAATATTGATATGTTGTGACGGAAATGTAGAAGAAAAATGTTGATGTGCATTGCAAACAGTTTAAATAATCCACCCAATTGTGACCGTCTTTCAATGTTGTGAGAAGACACAAACATTTTAAGACTCATTACTGGATGTACTGACATGCTAATATGGATGTTTTTGCTCTATAGCCATGCTGTGTGCCTTTGCAGAGCTCCAGTGGTGTTTTGAAAATCCCTGTTACGTAAACAGCGCATAATGGCACACAGAGCTGTGGAGAAATCTGCCAGTACAATATATAATCTATACAAGTCCTTGATTTAAAAGAAACAGAAAAGAAACTGGAACAATCAACTACATTACATAGCAATGGACAGAAATATCCTGGGTATTAGAGAGCACTGTATTTCTGGAGGAACGGAAATTAGCTGAGGTGTGGGATTTTGATTAATATTCTCAGTCACTAATGACTCAGGACCAGAGAGCTCCTGGCTGATAAAAGCTAGATAACCCTGCGAGAGGCAGATGGTCTGGATATATGGAGAAACGTTCGTCATTATGATCTGTGGCAACCTCGCAGTATTTTCCCTTTTTATGACACTAATTTATCTAAGCAATGAGAAAATTAAAGCGATAGTTGGACATTTTGGGAACAGCCTTATTCACTCCTTTGCAGAGAGTTAAGTAAGGAGATTGATACCTTGATCACGGTCGTACACTCTATATAAAGCGAGGACCGGGAGTTGATTAGCTTAGCTTAGCATAAAGACAGAAAGCAGGGGGAAACATCTAGCCAGGCTCCCTCCAATATACAAAAATATGCCAACCAGCACCACAAGAGCCTCCTAATTAACCTGTTAATCTCTTTGGTTTGATATTTTGGGAAATACGTTCTTTTGCTTTGCTGCTAAGAAGTAGACAAGAAATCTATACAGTAAAGCCGCGTTTCCACCGGGCAGTATGTTCCATTTCCACTGTGAAAAGTTGAGGATGCTACCAACAGAACCGTGCCGTACCATCCCCATTTTTGGTCCCCCTCTGTTGGGGTACCTAGCACATAGCTCTGGTATTAAAAGGTGGAGCTAGAAACACTGCAGCCCGTTGACTGGTCAATAGCGGACAGTCATTCTTGCTCAGATCTGAGCTGTGGCTGGTTTTGAGGCTCATGTGTATATTAGCGAACTCTAACTATAAAATGAAAGGATGTTTTGCTGCCTCTCTTACATCTTGAGATGAGAGAGCCCCACTGTGTGCCAGAGGTCAAGCTTAGATGAAGCAATCAGAACCACATCATCTGCAAAGAGCAGAGATGCAATTCGGAGGTCCCCAAACTGGACACTCCCTTCCCCCCAGCTGGCTGAGTATAAAAAAAGTATATTAAATCGCATGCGGATTTTATCCATGTACAAGACATTTAAAACACACATGGGCACAAACTCACAGTAAAATAGCAAATAAGCCAAAATATCAAATCGTTTCTTTAAAATCTGAAATGAAGAACCAAAAATGTGAGGTTTTACAAGGATTTGGAATATTTTTTTGGTCCAGCCAGTAACCTCCTTGATAGTTAAATCTTTTAGCCTCTTGCCCACAGACTTTATGCTAAGCTAAGATATCATCTGCTGTCTCTAGCTGTATATTTAGCGTACAGACACGAGAGCTGTATTTGTCTTATCTGCTGTAAAACTTCAATTAATATTTGCTTAAATCACCGAAATAGACAGGCCTATATTTGGGACAGGCCTTTAATTCCTTTCACACAAAAGCTCAGCAAAGATTGGGGAAATACAATCAAATTGTTTATTTGAACCAGTATGAATATTATGTGTGTAAAAATGAGGCTTCAGATAATATATCAGTTGATCTAGCTGCGACAGACAGCACATCAGAGAGACATTCTGACACAACACCACTTTATCCCGTTAAATCAATCACTCACAACTTGAAATAATTTTTATACAAAACCCTTTTGATTCTTTTAAGCTGAGGACCTTACGGACTAAAGGAATATGAAAAACATACCGGGTAATTGAGGAATGGATACATAATTCGAGGTAGCCAACAACCCGACAGGCTTTTATTCGTCAAAATGTGTAGCCACATCGGGCTAGTAAAAGGGACTGGGCGTCCAAATGGGACCAGGCTTTTAATTTAAGTTTTACAGTATGTCTCGACAAGGAAGCAAAAAAAATGTATTTCCCAAAATGTCACACTAGTCCCGTCAGACATTTAAAAAAGTCTAACTTTAGGATCACAATTAAAAGAGACCAATCGGATGCTGTTTCCAGTAGTACAAGTTTAGCATCACAATGAAAGCTGGCACACAGAGTTGACCTGGTCCAGATATCAGCTCCACAATTCTCATCATAGATTTACACATTTCATTTAACAGTGTCCCTCCTTTATTAAAAACTTAATTTATTAGTAACTTTATTGACCTGTCTCTGCCTTGACTTGAAGTTAGTTGGAGAAGGAACATATCTGTTATTCTGAACATGCCCTCAAGCGGTCAAATCACACGTCTGACTTGATTTATCATGTTTCATTATGCAGCTTTGAGCTCATGCTGTTATCTATCTTGCTAACTTACACCGGGGATGATTGATTATCACGCCCATGGACCTTGTGTAAGGACTTTGCTGTGAAACCATTTCAAAGATTTTTGAAGGATTACATGGCTGGAAACATGTATCATACAAAGCATGTATGTGATCATCAGACTGCCACTCCCCACACGCTTCAGTGTGTGTCCTGCAACTAGTAATAAGCTAAAGTGGGATTTACTGTAGAGTTGGGAAATAATTGATGCTCTATTCCTAAGTGTATGACAAAGTTTACATCATTTATTTCCATGATACGTCATGCTTATTTAACAGATTGAAGCAATAAATGTGGATGCTGGCTCCTGTAATGGCTTGCTGAAGTCGGTGTAATCAGTCCTTTTCATTCACTTATTAATGGAAGCTCTCGCTGAATCACAGCCACCTCCACCTCCCTGTGCTGCCCTACATACTGTACTCTAACAGCTGCTGCGTGTCTCTGCTCTGGTAATCAAAGGTATGAAAGGTTTGGACAGTCTTTGATCTGAGCCCTGTTAGTTTTCTTTACCTTGCTTCACCTCTGAGACACACTCGCATGACACAAGATGCTGTAACCCAACACAAAACACACATTCATGTTCTACATTTGATATCAGATACACTGGATTATCTAGTGGAAATGGATAAGGTGGTGCAAAAGTTGCCGCACTGGTAAAAACAGAAAGTGCAAAGAAAACAAGACTTAGCAAACGAAAATAGCTGCAGATCTGTGTGGAACAGTGAGGAGACTGTAACCTTCCTTAAAGCCCCTACAAGGAACTTTCATTTTGAGTTGATTTTGGCGACCCTGTGGACAAAAGCGGTTGTGTTTTGCCGGAATGAAGCCTACATTTCCCATGAGCTCTAGCGCATATTGTCGTAAAGACAAGGCACTCGCTGGACCCTGTCGACGCCTGGCTGGTACCTGTCGTCGGCCCGGGTGAGGTGTTCCAGCCCCGCGGCCCCTGCTCTCCTCGTCCCCGCTGGCGCGGGGTCAATCTGCGCAACCTGCGGCCTCTGTGTGTGGCTCCCCAGACAGCTAACGCAGTGGACCCGCCGGCTGCTGCCAGGATTGGGCTGGCAAATGCTAGATCGCTAGCGAACAAAACGTTTATCCTGAAGGATTTCTTGACTTCCCGAGGATTGGATTTTCTCTGTGTGACTGAGACGTGGCTGACTGTTGGTGAGTCCAGTGCTTTCACACAACTTTTACCCGATGATTGCTGCTATTTTAACTCCCCGCGGACGTCGGGTCGAGGAGGAGGAATAGCGACTATTTATAAGAGTCACCATAAATGTAAGCAGCTAGGTAAGATGACGGGTGCCGTCTGAGTGCCGTAAATCGTTTCGTCCTGGGAGCGACCTGGGGCGGACCCGGAGACAGTTTCCTAAAGGTATGGATATACACAATATAGAAATAGCTTATCTTCACACTGATGGTCTCATTTGCTGTTGTAGGTCACGCACAGACATCAGCAGAAACCAGAGACTTTTGCATATCCAGTTAAAAGTTCCTTGTAGCGGCTTTAAATTAATACATGAAACAAACATATGCAAATGCTTCCTGTAAGTTTTTCATACCTTCAAGGTTTGACTGGCACTTCAATAATTTCTTGATATCGTTGCACCCTCTTCTTCTGCAACACTTTATCAGCACCCAGCTGCAGAATTAGCGCCACCATCTGTTTGGTCTCAATAGCCGTGGATGAAAATACACATTAACATTTTCTTTAGCTGCCTTACCGTTAAAATTTGTTCTGCATTCGGTTGGTAACCTGGCCTGAGAAAGATTGAATTTAACTACAATATATTAGGATAATGGCTTTAACTCATGGCCCAACCAGAGCCTTGAACATTAGAAACGTAGCTGTTTTTTGTTTTGGTTAGGAGAGACCTTTAATGCCTTTTTTTTTCTGAAGTAGGGTATTAAGGAAGCCTTATTTCCTATGTACGAGATATGTGCAGGATGTGAACTTCACTCACATTTGGAGGCTAAAAAGTCGCTAGAAACACAAACAAACACAGATGTCTTTTTTGTTTGTTTGTTGGTCTTGAACATTGGTCTGCAGCAGTCTACAGCTTGACAGGTGTCTCACCTAACGTGTGGTTGGGGTGATCCAATCACAAGTGGACAGTGCAAATACAAGTCTAAACAACCACCAAGACACATTGTGATCTGATCATCCAAACCACTTACTGAGGTGGTCTGGGACGCATTGACCACATATCTTTAATGCATCCTGACGCGTCCCCAACAAGGACTACGTCATCTGTCAAGGACTTGGTGGCTGTTTTGGTGACAGTGCGCTAAAAGCTCTATAAATTACACATTTTATGTCGAGTTAGATGAAGTGTTGCATGACCATTCATTGTTTTGCTTTATTGAAGGAGACGTGATGAATTCTGCTGTCTGTGATATCTCCGGCTGTACTGCCACAACTGCTAACATAACAAGCATAACACACGAACATATATTAATCTCCCTCTCACCCCCATTTGGTAAGGGTGGTGGTGTGTGGGAGTTTGAGGGTTCTGTGCAGTATCATAGCTGCTCCTAGGACTGCACTCTTCTGGGCAGAGACCTCAGATGTTGTACCTGGAGTCTGCTGGAGCCACTATCCCAGTTTGGGGGTTAAAGCCCCGAGTGCTTCGATCACCACTGGCACCGCTGTTGCCTTCCTTTACTTCCCACATCATCCATCAACAGGATGTCCAGCTGGTTAGCCAGCATGATAGCTCAGTGGTTGAGGCTACTGACTTAGCCGCGGGACACTGGGGCAGGGCAGGTAACATATCTAGCCTGAACCCTTAGGCAAGGTTCTTAATGCTGCTAACTTACTTCAGGATGACTGAAACAGCAAAAACAAGAGTCATACCGGCTCAAACATCAACGGGACCACAAGGTTTACGTCAAGTGTTGGGGAACCAGGGCACACTGATGAGCTACTGGAACAAATATATATATATATGTATGACTTATATTTGTGTGATTGATTGTGATAGGCTGGTCTGGGCCAAATTGCCAGGGCCACCCCTGACTCATGTCAAACCACCATGATGCTACAGCTAGGTAAACAATCAGTCCGTTTACATGGACAGTTTAATTCCACTTTCATTCGGAATGAAAGGCCTTTCCGATTAAAAGTGGTCATGTAAATGGTCATTCCGATTGAAAATTAAATCCGATTAAAGGGGGTGATTTATTCAGTTTGTCATTCTGAATGAAAGAATTTTGTCTGCATGTAAACGCTCATTCCTCTTTAATTTCATTCCGGTCTTTCTGCGCATGCTCGTTTCCTTGCCCTTCTGGTGCGATGACATATATAGTGCGCATAGCAACGGGCTGCATAGCGACAGGCTGAGATAGAGCAGTCGGACTGGTTGCACTCACCGGTTTCCATTCACCACAGCACGGTCATCTATCTCCCTTCTTCGACCTTGTACCTCCCTTCTCCTCCTCAACAGACGAAGCATTAGAAGAACAAGGTTGTTGTCGTACTGCTGCTTCAAGAATATAAGCAAAACAAGCCCGAAAAAGGCACTAAGAACGGCGTCGTCAAGCATCTTGTTATCCAGAGCAAGGACTACAGTGTTTTCTTTCGGTAAAGGTAAACACGTAACATCAGCCCCACCCCCTATCCAATCAGAAACCTTCCCTGCCCCAAACCTTGCGCAGACCCGAATAAAGGTGATTAAACTGATCTCCCGTGTAAACCCTCATTCAGAATGAATATTTCCCATGTAAACTACCTGGAAAGACTTTAATTCCGAATGATTGCATTCAGATTTATTTCATTCTGAATGAGAAGCCATCATGTAACCGCACCAATGGCTGACAAGGTTGGGTATGGTTGTAACACCTGTTATACCTTTTAAAGAAGTGTTACAGCTATCCTCACATATACATGTCGATATATAGAGATATTCACATGTAGTGTATATGTTCATAAGAATGTTCTCCTAAAGGTTCAGTATCAGCACCACTGTCAAAGGAAGATACAAACACATTGACACTGTTCTTCGTTCACATGTTCGAGAAGGAAGCGCTTCTAAAGTTTAAAAAGGTCAGCGACAGCTCGTTATTGTGTATTACAGTCATTCTAGAAGATTTAACGATTTAAAAGCCAGTGATGACTCCTTTTTGCTCTTTGTAACCACTGAGTGAAGTTGTGCTGTGGTTTCATTTTTATTGTTACATCTCACCCCCTGTACATCAGCTGTAGCGAGGCAGGTTGTAACAACAGAACTCCTTGTATTTGACATCAATTAATTAAGTCTTGATATAGCTGGAGACGTTGGAAACATCCCTTTTTGGAGGAGACAAATGATGGTACTTTGTGTTGAGAGCTCTTACAGAAAAATTCACAGTTACAGATGCTGAGACAAAAGAGCTGCAGCCCTCCAGGGTCTTCCCTTTCTACTGTCCGTCATCTCTGAGCTCTTCAGGAGGGATGATTATTATTATATATGGGTTTTTTTTAGGAAGGGAGCCATTTTGTGACTGATTTTAATTGTAGAGTTCGGGACAGGAGACAAAGGTCTTTGTTTGCAGTGCTGTGATGTTATATGTAAGAAAGTCTGGCCCTTTTTTGGCAAATGTTTCACCACTGCAACAGAATATTTGGTACTACAGTCAGTGCGTGACACACTAACGAGCCAACTAGCTATAAATACATCTGGACATCCTAATTAACAAATAATGTTATTCTGTTTTGTCTCCTGTTATTATAACTAATTGTAAGCTTTGAATTTTTTGTGTTGTTCTTGCTGTGTTTTTTGCATCATGCAGAGCAGGGCTGCGGTCCAGCAAACACATCGTGGCTGACACCTCTGTTAATGTGGGATGTGGTAGAAGGTCAGGTAAACGGCTGAGACACCCTGAGGGTTCCTGTCTGTTTCATATGTCAAAGAAAGACATCATTCATTAGAGCTGGTGCCTCTAAAGGAGCGTCATGGGAAATTCAGAGTGTGGCTGAGCTGGAGGCTAGCAGCTAATGGTGCTAACTGCATAAACAGTGCTTCACAACGGCAACAGTGCTGACAGAGCTAACAGTGTTAACCAGGGGGGAACTGGAGGGTGGGCGCCATGCTTCCCAATGTCAATGCTAACTGCATTACAACACACACAGAGGCAGTGTGACTTGATTCTCTGCTCAGGACGCCATTACTCCACCATATCTCTACACATCAAATAATCTTTTGCTGCTTTATTACTGCTCTGAATGTTGCATACAGAACCTGTAAGTTCCCAAGCTAGAAACCTTGATCAGAACTACTCACAGACAGACGGCAGATCTGTTCTCAGGTGCCGATCAGACCTTCATGGCTTATCAATCACGTCCATCCTGCGAGACAGAGACAAAATAAGAAAATCAGGCTCAGCAGAGGATCAGAGGTATGAGGGTGTATCCTTGAGAAGGCACCAGTGGGAGCAGCTGTCACTCACCAGTGAAGAAAGCATTTTTCATGTTGGCGAGGCTTTAGGGTAGGACGTCTGGAGAGCAGGGATGGAAGAGACTGAGATCTGCAGCCTCATCTGCATTTCCAGTCTTCCAGCTAAACAGCTTGAGGTCTGTGGGTTAATTCATGACAAAACAAACAACTTCAAACAAGTCTGACAAAACTATTTTAATTCAAGGGCCACTTATTAGCTTTCCTAACACTTTCAACTATATCTCATTGGTTTTATCCTCAAAGACTTGAAAGCCTGCCATCTAAAATAGTGAAATGGTTATTTCCAGGATAGGCATTTAAGGGGAACTGCCCATTGTTCCAACAGCCCATTGTTCCGACCATATTGAACACATTGTTCCGAAGTCCCATTGTTCCAAAATCATCATGATGCCCTGTGGTTAAGGTCTGGTTAGGTTTAGGCACAAAAACCACTTGGTTAGGGTCAGGAAAAGATCATGGTGTGGGTTAAAATGAAAAAGAAAGTGACAAACACATAAGCCGTGAGCCTGCTCCGCCTCAAGCCTTTCCCAGCTGACCCAGAGCCGGTCGCGGCGCGCCATCAAGGCAGAAATACGCCCGCCGGGAGCCGTTCAGCACCGCGGACCGTCGGACTAATGGGATGTCGGACCAATGACATGGACCCCATTTAAGTCTTTTGCATCATGTCAAGTTTTGCAAACATTGATACATGACTTACACAGCTGACTGACTGCAAACCCCCCTCACAGTGCTGACCTTTGACAGAGAGGAAAGCTGAAGACTCCAAAACAGAGGAAGCTGTTGTAGCTAAGCTGTGTTGTATCATCTACTGTTTTAATATATTAGTATATATTATGCTTACCCAACTTTTCAGATTTTTAGAGTCACACTGAATTTCAGCTTTGATGGGTACTGTTTGCTTTGTAGTGTGTGGGGGGAACAAGGACTGATCATGGCCCAATCAACTGCTCCTGAACTGGCCGTCAGCCGTTTGAATGGTATTCTGACATGTCACAAATTTTGGTAGGCCATTGTCAGGCTCTCACACAGCTGAAACAGAGCCATGAGTCGATTACACGACTTCAGTGCCTTTTTTTCTCAATAAATGATACAGTGTAGCCTGTACCCAGCTACTTTGGTGGTGCTGCTCACTTGCTAACTTGTGTGTTTGTATGCATGTGTGTGAAAGACAGAAAAAGTAGCCCTTTTTACACAGAGGTCGCACTATAGAGCTGCTATGAAGTCCCTTTTTTATGCCACCTTTGCATTTTTACACAGAACCAAACAACAGCGGCATCATGCTGCTCCAGTGTGTAGCCCCTTTTACACAGCCAGATTTTCAGTGAATGTTGGGCTGTTTTGCCGGCAAGCCACGAGCGTTTAGACACACAGAGCCGGATTGGCGAGTTGATCCGAGGTGCTCAATTTTCCGCCTCGTAGGGTAGACATATTGGTGGAACCCTTTTGGTTTAAACAGACCGAGGCGGCCTTCCACCTCTTCCGAAGAGGCCATTAACCATCAAGTGACGAGACCGGTGAAGAATTGGCCGACTTACGAGAGAATCACCGAAGGACTGACCAGCCGCGGCTTCCCTCCCACGTCAATGTTTTGTTACTTGCTCACGCCCCCCATTGCCCCGAAAAAGGCACATTCTGTATAAACAAAAGTAGGTAGGCAGCATTTTGCTGCACTCCCTGATTTTTGTTTTTATACTGCCAATGCTGAAAGAAGACTGATTGGGCTTTCCTGCAAATTTGCACAATTCCTATTTCAAAAGGGCTTGTGATTTTACACTGAATGTTGGCATCGCAGAAGCAAAGGAGTCGTGATGGGCGTGACATGTAGACTACATCGAGTCCAAGACACCCAAGAAGGATCCTTTGGAGGTTTTATGGTGGTGGAAGGAGCGTGCTAAAATGCTTCCTAACCTGGCAGTGACTGAATGTTTTCACCATCGTGGCATCGAGCAATTTGTTTGAACAGCTTGCCTTGCACACATACTATACCATAACATGCAGTAATATATATAGACACATAAATAAATGAGGGAGAAAATAAAAAACAGAAATGAAAAACATGCCGAGGTGTTCAGTGGAATAAAGAAATCTATGAACAATAAAAGTTAATAGAATATCATAAAAAAACACAATAAAAACTTTAAAAATAAAAATTTACAGAGATTTTAAAAGACAAACAAGAGAATAGCAGCCAGTGAAAGAGACGTCTCCTCTGCTGGATTTGTAAATCAAGAACGAAGAACCCAGCTGAGTGTGAGTGACTGTAGCCTGTGTGTGATAAATCACAGGTGCAGGCGGGTGCGACTTTGACTTAGACATAATGACAAGTAACGGGTCACTTCTGGCACTGAGCTTTACGGGTATGGGCAGGACTCTGCCCTGATACCTGCTTATACCCTCCACTACACCACCAATTTATTCCCTGCATGCTGCACTTGCTGCTCCAATGATGCACATAAAAATGTGTTTGGTTATAAAAACATGCTCACCTGGCCTCACACCAGGCTGGAAATATAACATCATGTTGGGTTTGTGGGTTGCTGTCTTTTTAATTGAACAATTTTTTTTAATCAGACTTGTTTTATCATAAACCATCAGCCTGCATTAATTCAACAACAACACTGTAAATCATCTTTGTAAATAACTTCACTGTCTGCTGGTGCGAGGTTTCAGTACCCCCTCGTCTACGCTGAATCACATTTGTGGATCATAAATAACCAAAACACAGCTGCAGAATTGAAATTAATTTTCATTCAAATGTAGATTCAAACCACCACTGACCACTGTGGCTCTGAAAGTGTGTGAAAAATTCACCCTGGAGGAAAACGCTTGCCTTCATCACAGGATAAACAGCTCTGCGTTTATTGCTGTTTGCTTTGGCTTTTAAGGCCGCTGATCGTCAGGCGTTCCGGGAAAGAAGCACACCGAGCACCAGAACAGAGCTGACAGAATCACGCTTTTAATAGACTTTATGACCGTGATTTATCCCGCTGCTTCCTGTGTCATTAACATCAAACCTGAAGACTGAATGACAAGGTGAAGTGTTTTTCAGTCGTGCCAGACCCCCAACAATTAACACCAAACAAATGGCTGCATTTGGTTTCTGCACCTTTAAAACAGAATCCCACTGTTTTTATTTTTGATTACGAGGCAGCTAAGAATGAGAAGCTGTGCTTTTATCCTGCAGAGATTATTCTGTCCTTTCTCTCAACATCTAAAATTGCGTACTAGTGGCTCGTGCTGTCCGTACACTCCAATAATGGCCCTGCTTTTCACTGTGTAATGATAAGGAAAAAAACAGGTTCTTTGCAGGTTGCAACACATTTGGTTCACATGTGTCAAACCAAGCGGCAAGATGGAACGAGGCCTAATGGCTCTGGTATGGTTTTCATGACACAGAGCCCATTAATGGTGTTGTATGTCCTAGTGGGAGTCTCATAGTGCCATACGCATTATGATCCTAATGTTTAAAACCCAGCGAAGAAGAGGCAGCAAAAGGCTAATGGACATTATCTGGAGAATGATTTTGTGATTGTGTTCAGAGAATACTGGAAATACTTCATGTGTGTCATCATTTCTAGGATGTGACAAAGAACGCTGAACTCAACTGTGTTACTTAGAAACATTTTTATTCAATGAAAGTATCTTTTCTCTCAGGGTCAAGTAGGAAATAGACTTTACAAATACTTTACATGTCAGTTTGATTGAAACTCACGTTAAAAGCACCACGAACACAAACAAAACAGGATGATGGTCACCGTAGAAGGTGGAGGTGAGGGGAAGTTACTGATCGCCTGTCTGAGGACAGCTGTTAACATGAGAAGGAAGATCTTTTTGGAACGAGACAAAAACTGAATCAGTGCTGTAGATTTCTAGATGAATGCCAGACATTAACGCTAAATGTAAGCAACCTTGGTACATGGCAGCCCAGACGCCAGAGGATAATGTTCACATTGTACATTTTTGCAAACCACAGATGCGTTACATTTGTAAGGGTATGTTTGGTACATTTCTAAAGCGACATATTATATAGGCTTGTCATCTGGAGGTGGAGGGGATGGTGGGACACCTAGGTGAGGTGATGTCATCCCTCGTTAACCCTTGTTCCTGTCTGGATACTGCCAAGAAAAGTGGGTATTTTCAGCCAAAATCATGATCTTGTCCTCATCGTAACCACGTGGTTTTTGTGCCTAAACTTAACCACAAGTTGATGTACAAATGTGATGTATCTGTGGTTTGCAGAAACAATACCAACATTTATTCTGCCGACTGAGTTGTTCAAATGACAATGACATTTTTCCTTCGACATAGAAATCCGTTAATAAGTGATGTTAGTAAAGTGCACCCAGCTGTGGTCATATTCACCAGAGTGGTTTAAACCAAATGACACCAAAGGGATGAGATACTGGTGAGTCCTGCTGTTGCTGCAAACTTTAAGGTTGTCGTACTTCAGACAGACACGAACAATATCTTATTTGGGCTTATTTTAGACATTTTTAAACTGTGTAAGCATCTTGCCTCCTGCAGGTTTCACCTAAATTAAAAACACATATTCTCACTTACCTCTGGTGATACCTACTGGAGCATGCAGATATTTTTATGAGGCTGCCGCCCCAATACAACATCAGTGAATGTTAGTGTTCACTTCAAGATTTATCTCTCTTTCCAGAATCAATGTCCGTGTTACTCTGGAGAATCATCGGAGCTCACTGTCAAAGGTTTTCACCAGAACAAAAACAGCTGACAGTGATTATTGTGGATGACTCTGATTAAACAGGGACATTGACTCTGAAGAGAGATGTTACACTTGTATCTTTTAAGCGTGACTTTTTAATACTGTGACTACTGCAATCAGAATGGTACGGAGAGTGCAGGGGGTCATACGGTATTGGCTCTGCTGATTGAGTACGTGCAAGCACACATTCCTGCTAGATCACATATTAAACATGAATGCTACTTTTCTGTTTACCTCATGAACTAAAAATGACCGTACATGACTGTGATAACTTTCTCAGAGCAGTAAAACTCAAGCAGCGCCCTGCATTTTGTTTCTTAATAAACACGGGGCTGTTTTTAGTCTCAACGCCCACAACAGCTCCTGGATTATACATCTGACATCCAACCCCGTCGCCTAGAAATTATGTTTATATACAGATAAATTCCAACAGCTAATACGTTTTGAAGGAATGCAAAGCCCCAATCAGACAGAGGGCTTTTTGAAGCTCATTGCATGTTTTTTTAATCGTTGCTTGGCAACCACCGAATAACACGTCCTTAGCTTAACTGCTGAGAAGTAAACTCAGAGATCTGTACCTTAAAATCTGCATAAAGGATGGACAGGCGGAGGGCGAACGTCTGGCTCTGATTGAGCCTGAGAAGCTGTTGGTCTCAAGGAAACAGAGATCCATGTGGGTACATGAGACCCTCAAGAGAGAAGAAACATCACAAGACCACCAGCTGGTCCAGGAGCTTTGCCTGGACGATGGTCAGTTCAGGGCTGATTAGGATGCGTCGGGTCACTTTGACAATCTGCTGTCAATTGCTGGGCCTAATTACAGTAGGTGAAATGTTAGGAAGCAGTTAAGGCTTCGACAATATGTTCATATGTCTTAGAGAAAAAACCGCCAATGATGTCGAGGATTTCAGGACGCACAGGGTAGAAAAACAGCAGGAGGTGCTCGGCAACACAAAGGCTGCGTGCAAAACACTTCACTCTCAATGAAAACAATGACAAAAAGCTGCCACACGCTGCTAAAACGCGCTGTCTGATTACGTTTCTTATTAACAGTAGAAAATGGTAAATCTGCATTTAAAAATACAATATCCACTTGTAAGGACTAGGGGAGTAATGATCCATCAATCTGGATCGAAACATCGATTCAATGATCAACACACCAATCTGCAAAATGCAAAATGAAAACATCGATCCATATCATCATCTTTAGGACACGCTCTTATTTTGAAAGTCTGTGTCACCGTCAAACAGCAGCAGGCAGACGGGCAAGAAGCCGAGAGAAAACCTATGAGGATAACGTTATTTACTCGGGAATAAATCAGCAGTGTGGAAGTATTTGGGATTTTTGGTGAAACACAGGTCAACAGAGCAGAGCACATGACGTTACGAGTCTAAACACAACATAACGTTACCTGCCTGAACGGCCATCTCACTCCGCTGACTTCTCACTACAGCAACATTAGCTGCTGTTTCAACTATGCTGGGCTGAAAAAAAATGTGCATGCAGGCTGAAACTCAATCGAGCTGTTCTGTCAGGAGATACAGAGATTTAAACCAAGAAAATTAATAACGTTACAAGTCATTTGTTAAGCTATGAGTAGAGGGGGAAAAAGTCTGCTAGCTGCTAGGCTAGTGTAAACATGCTAAAGCTAATAATGGGTCACTAGCAAAAAACAACTGACGTTGAATTGAATGTATTTGAACACTGACAGGTATTACTGAGTTGAATTTGATACTTATGTTAAATGATGTTGTTGTTAATTCATGTTTTATGACTGTTGGGAGAAGTTTGCCTTCAGGGCTTTAAGGCAGATCGTCCTGAAGTTTTAGGAAATGGATGATGGTTTGGGTTGAAAAGCCCTGAAGGTCAACTTATCCCATTTGCTGTTCTGTTTGTTTGTGAAGTCAGGATAAGGTAAACTTTTTTATGTGTTTTATGTGTTGTTTTTATCTTATATGGCCAAAAGCAGAAAAGAACAGACTGTGTTAAATGGGTAGATAACATCGTCTCATATCAATCGCAGGCCCCTAAATTGCACTGAATTGAAATTGTATCATGGCAGACTTTGTGATATCAACAAATATCTCCAAAGAATCTAATTAATATTGTAATCAGTGATTTACACCCCTTGCACGGACTACAGCATTATTAACCTTTTCATGATCATGTTTAGGCAATGAAAGCACTTTGGTTAGGGTTGGGGAAAGAATCTGGTCTTCCAAAAATCCAAAGCAAATTCAGCTTCATTTACTCAAAAACATGTTGCCTATGAACAAATCCATTTGCTTAGTTTACTTGTAGTTCTACATCGGTATATTTTTTCAACCATATGAACCCTCTGGTGGCTCCGCATGGCTGTACTGGAATGGAGACAGAAGCTTCAAAGATTCAGACCTCAAAACCTGGGCAGTAACACCAAAGATAAGTGACGGAATATATTTTCTAATTCGGGTGAAGTTACTGTTTGAGGCAAGCTCCAGTGTACATCAGCAGAAGCTGAGTAAATGTGTCTGCCCTTCTGAACTGTACGCCAACAGCAAAAGAGGTTTATCAAGGGAAGCAAACACTTGTGTAAAATGGACATAAACTGGGAGTTAAGTTGGATCCGGTTCACGCTGATAGTGCACCAAGAGGCTGGTTACCACAAAGACTGAGATGCAAACCTTACAATTATGAAATGTACAAACATCATGAGGTGGAAGAAATGATTCAAGGAAAAACATTCAAACGTCTAGGAACGCTGGTTGCATTTATGACCCGAACAAACTGTTGAGGAGGCCAAAAAAAGTAAAACTGGAAGTCCAGAGTAAAACATTTAGCTGCACGCCTTGGCAAACCTATTCCAAACTCTTTGGCATTTACGACCAGCAAAATTTACACATTATAATTTCATTTATCTTTTTCTCATCAATATAAAAATCGGAATAGAAAAAGTAAAACAAAAAAAAGTATCAAATTTCTTGTCTCCTACTGTTTGTTATCTTACAATAAAATGTTAACATCAAATGTTTAATGCCAAAAAGGCCATGTATCAATGCTACAAAAAAAAAAAAAAAAAAAAAAGAAAATCTAAGCCTTTATTTACACAGCAACACATCATTTCTGTACAGGACATTCATTTTTATAACAGCACATTCATGGCTCATACATCCTAAGGACACACCGATTCCAAAGCAGAAAAATAGGATTTGTAGGTACCACTTGTCGGGGCAACTGGGGCTGATTTTTTGTTGTCCTTTCCCTGTGACTGAGTCCCTTCATCCTCCACGTCACATAAAGTCATTGAGCTCTGCCTCCAAGGCTGCGGCCATCTCGTCTGCCTCCGAGCTGCTGCCTCCTTCTTCCTCGTTGGAGTCTTTAGAAGACTCGTCAGCAGATTCCTCCGCCTCCTCCTTGGCTTCATCGTGCTTGCGTTTGTGGCCCCTACAGATGTAACAAAAGAAGATTAAAAAAGAAAAGTGTAAAGCTTTAACCTGTGGGAATCTGCTGCTGCTGCTGCCTAAAACAGGATTCACATCATTAACATGTTTCACTCAAAGCTGGTGCCGGACTGCTGCATGAGTTTTTTGCCTTGTCAGGGCGTGTGTGTTTTTTTTGGGGCAGAAAAGTGATGGCAGGGTGCTGAGGAGTGCTTCCACCCAGCGTGTCATTTAACAATGACGCGTGGGTTTTGTTTCTATGACAACAATATCTTGACATTAACGTCAGCCAGGTAGCTACTGTAGTGCTATGTTAACGAGAGTCGACAACACAGACCAACAAGACTACAATGCGTACGGTGATAAAAACACTCACCAGGGAAATTCAGTGTCCAGCTGATCTGCTCCCACAGATTCTGTTTTTGTTGTGACAGTTTCTGACTGACATATCATACAGCTCGGGACAGACGGGAGCTAAAGTAGCAGCACTGATGACACTTCAGCACTCCAAGAAGCTGCACAAAAAAAGCTGGAGCACTCTTACAATAAAGAGGCTGGGTGTCGCAACTTTTCTTTAGGTGGTTGCAAACATTCTCATCTCATTGGTAACAAGTGAAAAAAGAATCTGGCGCTCAGAAAATAAAACACTATGTGGACATAAGTTCTTACAAGATAGAACACAACCAGAAAAGAGCTAAAAGTCAAATTTGAAAACTAGAAATACTGCCCTAAGGTTGTATACCTCACTGCACCGGTCAAGTTTCTCTCACAGTTTACATCTATGTCTGTGAAAACATGGATGCGTCACACACCCTCTCTCTTACAGCACAGAGGATCTATACGATCAGCACAGTTTCAAGGTGGACACCAAAGATTAGAGTCACCACTTCAGTATCTGACCAAATGTCTCTGCTTCTGCTCCTGAGATAAGATGCTGAATAATGGCCACACAAGTGTTTTATGCAGAACATTATGATGTCAAAGTGAAGTTGACCTTTGACCTGTTGGATATAAAATGTCATCACTTCATCGTTTTATCCTGTTAGACATTTGTGTTAAGCTTTGCCATTATGACCTCCGCCAAGGAGGTTATGCTATCGGTGTTGGTCTGTTTGTCTGGAAAGTAACTCAAAAAATTATGAACGGATTTTGATGAAATTTTCAGGAAAGGTGGATAATGGGACAAGGTAGAGATGATAAAATTTTGGTGGTGATCGGTTGAAGCAAAGTGGATAAAATAATAAAAAATAAAGTCTCTCGTCTGACAGCCTCAGCAGCAATTCCACTTTCTAAAGACGGTGAAAATAGCGCCATCTGGTGGCCGGAAAGCACGTCTTGTTCTACTTGCTAAATATTGTTGTAATTCTTAAGTTGAAATTAATGTTCTGTGTTGGGAAAAAAGAAAGTGAAAAATACAAAAAAACATATTATATTCTGTGTTGGTACAAAATAAAAACGAAATAAATACACCACAGTGTCTCCATGGCGAAGGCATATATAACCTAATAATGATAGTAATGCAAATAACCTAATTGTGATGCAGGCTGCAAAATCTGATGCAGAGGGGGAGGGAATATCACCTACTTGGTGGAAGTCTGCACTCTTTGAGTGCTTTTCTAGTTATGTTAGAATTCATGAGCTATGGCCAATAACATGTTTTGTGAGGTCACACTGACCTTGACCTTTGACCTTCATCCATCAAATTCTAATCAGTTTATTCTACAGTCCAATTGGACGTTCGTGTCAAATTTAAAGAAATTCCCTCAAGGTGTTCTTGAGAATGAGACGGATGCAAGGTCACTATGACCTTCATCTTTGACCAGCAAAATCCAATCAGTTCATCATTGGGTTCTTACCCAATGATGGACATTTGTGCCAAATTTTAAGACATTTCCTCAAAGGGTTCTTGAGATAGTGTACTCACAAGAATGAGACGGCTGTATGAGGACTTCAAAATATAATGCCACTGACTTTACCTGCTCTGTAACTTAAAGGAATAGTTCTAGATTTGGAAAATTTGCCTACGCCTTGTTTCCTCATTACTGCTTTGCGTTCATATTTCTGTATGGTACACAGAATATGCCCCAAGCGCGAGGAAATGCATCTTTTTATGGAAGGGTAAAAAAAGCTACCGCAGACATGGCATGTTTTTCGTGGTCCAATCATGTGGAATGTGTGTACGTATGTATTACACAGCTAGCATGTGGCCAATATTGGCTAAACATGCCGTCAGACATTTCATTCATTTCAACTTCCTGTGCAGAGGTGCACACAGTCTGCCTGACAGCTGCTGCAAAAGTTAAAATTTTCCAACATACTCGAGGCAAATTCTGAAAAGAAGGAGGACTTTCGTAAACACATTGCTCATGGAGATTCTAATACAATAAAATGGACTTGACTTGGTGATGTACACAGAGCTATGTGGAGACGAGGTGTACTGGTATTTCACCAAACACCTTACGTGTTATATTTTGTTTGTTTAATCAGTACAAATACCAAAGCATAAAAATGTCGCACTGTGGTTTTACGGGGGCTTTAGAGGTGCTGGTGGTTGGACTCTATTAACCAGAGCCTGGGTAGTTGTTTACCCCTATCTCCAGACTTTGTGCTAAGCTAATCTAGCAGGTTACTGGCTGTAGCTATTTAGCACACAGGTATGAGCGTATTATCAACCTTCCAATCTCAGCAAAACAGTCACTAAATGTACTTCTTAAAACTAACGATCATAACAGAAAATATTTGGCTGCTTTTGACTGCTTGTAAATTTACACACCAAACAGCTAGCTTGATTAGCCAGCAAGTTATTGACCCAGAAGTAGATCCCTACATGTCGTTAGCTACAATTCAGTGGTGGTTAATCATTAATCTTTTTTTATATCACCAACTAAAATCACTTTTAAATGAAAGCAATGCAAGAAAAATACCTTGTTTTAATTAATGTTCAGGAGTTCACAGAGACATAATCATTATCATCATGAATCTAAAGTGGATGTTTTCCAGCAAGCAGCAAAGCCTGAGCTCTCGGGATGAAGTCAATAAATTACAGCTTAATAATGAATGAAAAACAAATTAAAGACCAGTTGTTTCAAAGGAAGAAGAAAGCAATATGGTACACTTCACAGTTAAAAAAAGAAAACACAAAAAGAAAGGGGAATAATTTGCCATACTGCGTGTTCAGCAATGCACGTCCTCCTGAGACTCACACAATGCAATTAACAAGGGCTTGTTCTCAGTATACTCTATATCCACTGTGCAGCTGAGCTCCCCCTCAAGCTCAAGGTATTCACAAAAGACTGAGAGGAGCAGCTAGGAGATGTAAAGGCCCTTCAGTGTTAAAACAAAACAGTGTTGTGGCGATGAGGGATTCAGAACAATCAAGAAACCAGGGATATGGAGATGGAGGAGACATGGATAAAGAGACGGCGAGCCTCTGTCCTTTTTTTTTTAAAGTTCATTCCTACTAAAAGTGATCTTGTAAACACTTAATTCGGAATGAAAATGGCCAATGCGATTGAAAATTCAATCCGATGTAAGGGGCTGGAATATTCCGTTTCTAATTCCGAATGAACGAATTTCTCGCACTTGTATACACTCATTCCTCTTTAAGTTCATTCTGGTCTTGCTGCGCATGCTCGTTTCCTTGCCCTTCTGGCGCGATGACGTATATAGCGTGCATAGCAACGGGCTGAGGTAGAGCAGTTGGACTCATTGCACTCACCGGTTTCCATTCGCCACAGCACGATCTTCTATCTTCCTTCTTCGACCTTCTACCTCCCTTCTCCTCCTCAACAGACGAAGCATTAGCAGATCAAGGTTGCTGTCGTACTGCTGCTTCAAGAATATAAGCAAAACAAGCCCAAAAAAGGCACTAAGAACGCCGCTGTCAAGCATCTTGTTATCCGGAGCAAGGACTACAGTGTTTTCTTCCGGTAAATGTAAACATGTAACATGCGCCCCCTATCCAATCAGAAACCTTCCCTGCCCCAAACCTTGCGCAGACCCGAATAAAGGTGATTAAACTGATCTCCCGTGTAAACCCTCATTCAGAATGAGTATTTCCCATGTAAACTACCTGGAAAGACTTTAATTCCGAATGATTTCATTCAGATTTATTTAATTCTGAATGAGAAGCCATCATTTAACAGCACACCTCAACTGTATCCTTTAACAACAATAAACGTTGGGTAATGTTAGTCATGTGATGCTAACAATTGTCACTGTGTGTGTGCCTCTGTTTAAGGCATGTAGCTCACACTCCTACAGCAGTAGTGTCAGGATACACAGAGAGAGCTGGCAAATAAGATTACCCAGTTTAAAAAGACAAAGTAGCATAAAGGACCAAACTACAAGGTCGCGCAGAATCTATAGGGACTGGCTGAATTTGCATTCATCATTGCAATCACACCTGGAGTTCCTGGTACGTATAATTTTTCATATTGGTCAGAACCAGGCTGGCTTTTTGTCACGACTCAGCCAGCCAGCGTTTCTCCGCTAAGCTATACTGATGACATGCTGACTTCAGCTCTGTATCGTACACACAGACATGACACTGGTATCAATCTTCTTAGCTCTTGGAAAGAATACAGGCAGAATAAAATATGACAGTAGTCTAACATTGGCAAAATTATGATTTAAATCAAAAACGGTCACATATTAATCTGCAGGATTTGGTACTTGACAGTTTTCTAAACATCTAAGTCAGGACCAAAAAGGTATTGAGGTTCGATCCGCTGCCATATGCTATGCTTTAGTTATGGTGACTAAAACATATATGCATTTTAGATGTGTTTAATAGAGACACATTGTATTGCAGGGAGCAAATGGAATGGATATTACTTTTTGCATTCAAGTGGATTCAAGACGACATCAAAATAGTAAAAAAAAAAAAAAGCACACATTCCTAAGTGGCTAAAGAATTGTATGATACGGCTGTAAACATGCCATCCTTCTCCGTGCTCCACTCCATGACATCCTCTGCAGAGTGGCTTATTAGCATGATGCTAATGATGTGTGTAGTGGTTTGCTATGGTTATTGTGGAGGACTGACACCGGCTCTGCTGAGAGGGCTCCTCTCATTAGACCGCACAGCTTTCAGACAGCCTCGCTAACCTCCCACAACAGCGGGGCTCTGGTTATGTGTTCATTAAAGGTCAGATGTCGGCTAATATAAGCGGAGAGGCTCGGTGACATGACAGCTACAGTGGACCCCTGGAGAGTGTGTGGTGTGTGTGGGCGGGAAAGGATTGTGTGTGTGTGCGTATTACATCAGCACAGCTCTGATCCTCCAAACTGACAAGAAGTTTTCATTTTCAAAGCCGCGAGATTGGGCCTCTGGTCAGAGGGTAATGTGAGAGAGGAGAGATGAGAAGGGTGATTAATGATTATGTATTTAGCAACAATGAGTGAAAATGAGGCAATCTTTAATGCACCACTATCAGTGACACCGCCCCTGCTACCTGGGTGTTTGGTGAAACCGTAGGAGTCACTGCAGCGTGTGTATATACGCTCATAGAGAGGATGAATAAAAGCCCCACTGTCAGTCTCCCATTTCCAAATATTAACAGTTGAGACAGCGGGGGTTGGTGGGGATGAGGTCCTCCATTGCTTTGTGCCTCGCATCATTACATCCAATCTAAATCCTCGTCTATTAATCCAACCACCCACAGACACACACGCTGCAGACACTCCCACCACAGTCACTCATGTCAGCTCCAAAACAAGCTTCAGTTGTAATCCACTTTTATTAGATCTGTGCCGGTTGCACATGCTGCTAAACTGCACTGCTGGCAGAGAGCTCCCGCAGTCAACAGCTTTATTTATGTTTTAGGCATTTTACCAAAACCACGATAGATATGTCATGTCAAATCTCTTGTCTTGACTTCATTTGTAATTCTACAACTTACATTTTCATTGACATTTTAAATAGTTACAGTAAACTGCTCTATGCGTAAACCACACAGACTGTGTAATAAAGACGGACGACATGAAAGTTCCCCTAAAGTGAAGCCAAAATATTTCGGTCAGCTTCTGGTGGCTGGCTGCAGTAAAGGTCATAATCCTCACCCTCTTCATCTTAGCAGATGGGACATGGGCCAAACTAAAAACTCAAAGTACAGGTCAAATGAATTTTTCCCAAAGATGGTTTGCGACATTTTACCTAGTTCTTTTCAAGCTGATGTTTGTTCACGTGTTTGTTTTTCTGGTAAGTTTAGTTTTAATTATTTGATGGTGCAAAAAGGGGGATGTGACGTCATGATTGACAGCTTGCTGTGCCAAATTGTTATGCTCGCAATTAGTGGCCCTGCTAGTGATTCGTTGGACGAGTGTATGGGTGAGAACTCGACACTGTGGAGATTGTTACTGTGCATGCTCCAAATGATTTTACCGGCGTAAGATGGTGGCTTTAGTATCAAGGATATTTTAGCTTCATTTTTGCACAGTGGGAGTAGTGGACACAGGCTGTCCTTCTTTATATACAGTCTATGGTAAATTGCAATTCAACATTGTTAGAAAGAGAGACTTATTAACTCTATCTCATTCCCAGGTCTTCAAACGCCCCTCTGCATCTCATAGCAACGCATAGGGTACTCTTTAGGGTCTCTATGTGACACTTTAATGTGATGAAACGCTCATAGTTAGGTTCAGGCAACAAAACTACTTGGTTAGGTTTAGAAAAAAGATCATAGTTTGGGTTAAAATAAGTATGTTCGATATGTAACGTAACATGACATAAATATTTGCATAAAGTTTCATTATGCAACATTAACTTTTCATTTCACGCAGGTCATGGACTGCAGTCTCCGAGGTGACATTTCAGTGTGACCCATCCATCCAGGGGCATAGCCATCATTTCAGAAGTGAGGGGGACAGATTTCTCAGGTGTAAGACGATGGTGGTTAAGAATGTCCCTCCCATTCAACTGTATGTCTCCTTAGCAGCTAAGGGACCACACCAAATACCCAAATACACCTGATTACTCAGGAACAAGGTCATCGTCTGCAGTGGGCAGCCACAATTCAGCACATGGAAACCAACTTCATGTCATTAATTAATCATCAAAATCATAAATAAATTAAATTAACAAAATCACTTGATCTGTGAGCCACCAAACTCCGTTGTGTTGACACCAATGACATTCTGAAATAGCTGTGGGAATAAATTTCAAACTCACTCTTATCCTATAAAGATGTCTTTAACCACTTGATACCTCTCCTCACCTGTACCTGTGAGTCCTCCTGACTGTCAGTGCTGCTGCTCCCTGTCGTGATCCCTGAAAGCTGCCTTGTCCCTCTCCCTATTGCAATAGTACAGATAAAAATGGGCAAAGAAATCATTCTGACATAGCTGTGGGAGGTCATTTCAAACTCACTCTTATCCTATAAATACTTCTTTAGCCACTTAATATCTCTCCTCACCTGTACCTGTGAAGCCTCCTGACTGTCAGTGCTGCTGCTGCTCCCTGTCGTGATCCCTGAAAGCTGCCTTGTCGTCTTTTTTTAACTTCTTTTGTCTTCCTTTGCTGGCGGATGATCCAAACCTTGGGCACTTCCTGTCATTTCCCTTCGCCTGTCTCTTCTCCTCACCCCTTGCTATCTTTCTCTTCCGTCATTTTGCAATCAGCATCATTAAATCTCGTCCTCTATTGTGAGCATGGGCGTATGAATTTGAGATGTCTTCTTCATGTCACCTATCCACAGAATAAGTGCATTGTGTCACAGTAATTATCCTCCGTGAGAAACCCAGTGCGCACCTGGCCCGCCCACTCAAAGTGTGTTCGGGACAACTTGGAAAAACAAGCTCTGGCTTGTTAAAATGAATTGAAAGGCTGACCGTTGCTCTTTGTGTCAAGTAGTGCCACAGATATGTTTACACTGGAGTCAGATGAAAGTCCAGGGCCTCTCATAAAGATGCTAAAGGCAGCCTTTGGCGTTGGCGTCAGACGCCCAGGAGTGTTACAAAACCATATATGATGACCCGGGGATGAGAACGGAGTGGGTGAATATGGACCTTATAATCTCCATCAATGTTGTAAAAAAGAACCAATAGTCAACCCTACAATACTGTGATATCTGGCCCTAGTTTCCTCCATCGGCTACATTCACTCAGCCACAGAGAGGCTCAGTGGGACTCTGGCCTTTACCTTACATAAAAATGATCCCAGTGTGCAAATATGCAAATGTCCAACACCTACCCTTTGACGACAATTAGAAGAGTTCTTTGTGATATTTCGTTGAACAAGCCATCTGGGTCTTTTAAATTCTGTGCAGTGGACATTTGCATCCACGTCGATATAAAAGTATAATTCTGGCTTCAATAAGACTGCAGTTTTCTGTAGGATGCTTTATGCAGTTCATATACTTCTTTGAACAAGACTTAGAGTCTACAGCCACCCTTGAGACTGTAATACTGATTCTAAAGTAATTCAAAAGACAGTGAATGACTTCACCAAACTGAATGGTAATCCACCAAAAGCTGTGAAAACATTTTCGCTCTGAATCACAATCTGCTGGTAGTATCAGGGAAAAAATCCAGAAGGTCATTAGGATTCATTCTCTGGGCATCTTGACTACCTAGATCACATTTCATGGCAATCCATCCAATTAGGGCTGACCCTAATAGTCAACCAAACGTTAGTCGACCAGAAAGGTCATTAGTCAGCGAAAATAAAAAAATAATAAAATATACAAAAAATACAAACAAAACAAATGTGAAACTCTATCAGGAGCTGCTCCTTGTCACAATAAATCCAAACCTATATGACTGGATCATGTGTGACTTTAATTTGAAAGGACAGACACAGGAAGTGTCCACGCTCAGCAGTCAGACAGCAGTCAGGTTAATCTCCAGGGCTGGTACCTGCGGTTATTCCACAGGCTAGTTAATAACATGTCGGACAGGAAATCCAAAGTGTGGGATCATTTTGAGAAGGTGAAGGACGAACCCAAGGTGATATGTAAACTCATCTTCATTGGTCGACTACAAACATGACGTATCATGTGAAACATGGAAGTAGCTACATGCCCATTAGCCCACAGCGTCATTAACAGGCGGCTCGCTCAGTGTGTGACGTGCACTTGGAGATAAAATATAGGCCTATATTAATGAAGGTTCATTAGTACGGTTTGTATTTCTCTGTAATGTAGCACAGTGTTAACAATGTTACTGATACTATTCTTTCTCACACCTTCAACTCACACCACCAAAATATATCATTTAATCATTACATTCATATCAGAAACATGCAGGACACTAGTCAACTAATGGACCTATTGGTCGACCAGGAAAATTCTTAGTTCGGGGTGCAGCCCTACATCCAATAGTTGTTCAGATTTTTTGATCTGGACCAAAGTAGTGGACCAACTGACTGCGTCCGTGGAGCCACACTGCTATCACAGCTAAAAAAATAAAAAATAAAAAATAAAAAAATAAAAATTTATGAAGTAACTACTTACATTATTGCTCACTGAACACACTATACTTTCTGATCTGATGAAAATACAATCCGAATCACAATGTTCTCATGAAAATTGCATGCATGGAGCTCTGAGTATGCAGCCTCTTTTTCTTATCCAATACTATCGAACACACAATCAACACCATTCTGGCTGCATCTGAACTCTACAGTAATCATTACCACCTCATCTTTCCAAAGGCCTGAGGGGTTTGACGAATTAGCCTGTCAAAGCTCTCCGACACCCCGCGTCTTCTAAAAAGAGAGCACTCCTATTGTTTTGAGTGGCTCCCCTGGAGAAGACGAGGACTGAGCCAAATACCAAAGGGGGGTCACACACCAGTTCTGGAGAGATGAAAGTGAGAGGGTTCACCAGCTGGAGAGAAACAGGGTTCCTCAGTAACTGAGAGTGTCCCCATTATTTTCCTTCACATGTTTGGCACAGTGTGAGTACAACTGGACAATAGGATTTTATAATACACCTAATTTAAATGTCCTTTTTACTAAATCTCTTATTGGCCAGAAAAGTTTAAGATGTGGCTGTGAGGGCTCCGTCACATATTCAGCAGAAAGTTGCTAACAATGTGCTTCTGACTTTTTTGACTTGGTTAAATTTCCAGTAAGAGAGGTTAAAATGTAAAATATTGACAGTAAAATGATGTGAGCTAAGAGAGAAGCTGGCCTTAAACCCTGAGAGAGAGCACTCTAAATCAAGCTGCTGTCGATGACACGAGTTGAAGCTCGCCCGACCTGTCAGGTCGTCATCATCAGTTTGAGTTCTAGTTATTCATGCAACTATTAGGAGCTCGATTTGGGTGAAAACTGCGACCAAATCTGCTGATTTATTGGTGGAATCTCACATTTCCCGCTCCCTCCAGATGGTTTCCGAAATTAAACTCATGCATGGAACTAAATTCGGTTCATCACAAAATGCCACAAATGTCAGTTGTGAGGGTGCAAAAGGTAATAACGTGTCCGTTACTATAGACACAGATGTTAAGGCCATTACTTTGAGATGCTATTATCTCTATGTACTATGGGAGTGTGATTGCATTAGGGGTGTCAAGAGGACATGCAATACAGGGCTGGAGAACAAACAGCCTGCAGCTACAGCTGCCTCAACACATCATTAGAGATACATAAGTGATATAAAATGACTGATATCAGTCAGGAAAATGGCATTTGCCTCAAGTTGAGATACATTTCTAAGAGACTGTGTGTTTAAGTCCAGCCAGCGCTAACGCCGCCCAGGGGAGCATTCAGAAGTGCTAAGCTGGGGAAAGACTTTACAGATCGGGCTGGGCGACAGTTTAATCTTGTGATGCAGAGTAACCATCGCTGCTGATAAAGTCATAAGCTTTTACTGAAGTCCAAGGCTGCAAACTCTACCCAAGGCATCTCAATCTAGGGGTGGTGAGGAAGGAGGCAGAGAAAAATGAGGAGAGGAGGAAGCCCTGGGAAAAAAAAAAATAAATAAAGCTCAGACTTCAAACGCTTCTGACAACTCTGCTTACAGCAAGAGGGAAGGAGGGGTTGAGGGGAAAGAGGCAAATGGAGGAAATAAAGTGTGAAAGAGGAGGAAACAGAGCACGGATGAGGGAGGTAATGAACTAAATAATGAACTAAACTTTTAGGACTCAAATCTTCTTGGTGTCTTGGAAAGTTTCCTCTAGTGCGGAAGGGTCAACATCCACAGGCCTCATCCCGAGAGATCTTACTTAATTAAAGACCTGAATAACTGACCATGACTAATATCACTGTAATATCCTTCCACACCCCTCAATTGTTTTCTGTCCTTACAGGTCAAACACTTACAATAACAGCTGCTGTCTCTGCATAAGCCCACTATAAAGGTGCTGTGGGCCCAATCTCTACTGTTAGACAGCAGGGTTGCAGCGATATACCAGTTTCAAGGTATATCGTGATAGAAAAGTTTCTTGCCTACCTCTACTGGCTGCAAGTTAACTTCAGAATTGATTTTAAGATTATTCTAATAACATATACCTATGCTCCAAGTCATGACCTGAGATCCTCAAGCCTACTCTCAGTAGTCATCCCTAGATCTAGGTTGGTAACTAAAGCCCTTTTTAAACAGGAGTTGTGCAAATTTGCAGGAAAGCTCAATCAGTCTTTGCATTGGCAGTATTAAAACAAAACTGGGGAGTGCAGCAAAATGCCGCCTACCTACTTTTGTTTATACAGAATGCGCCTTTGTAAGGCAATGGGTGGCGTGAGCAAGTAACAAAACGTGTAGCTCAGCGTGTGACGTAAACAGTGACGTGGGAGGGAAGCCGCGGCTGGTCAGTCCTTCGGTGATTCTCTCATAAGTCGGCCGTTCTTCACCGTCCCCGTCATCTGACGGTTAATGGCCTTTTCGTTTGCGAGGGCAAGGAGGGCGCGCAATTCCTTGTCTCCCCAGTTGCTCATCTTTACAGTGTCTGTCAGGTTTGAGTTTCCCTCTTGCTACTAGCTGCTCGCTAATTCCTGCTATCAGCTGTTTCCTGTTTATCCACCGCCAGTGGGTCGCATGTACAGCGTCATCAACAGCTCGTCTCACAAGTCTTCAACAGCCCCTCCTGTTGCAGAAGGCCACCTCGGTCTGTTTAAACTTAAAGGGCTCCACCAATATGACTACCCTACGAGGCGGAAAATTGGGCACCTCGGATCAACTCACCTTTTCGTCTCTGTGTGTATAAAAGCTTGCAGCTGGCCGGCGAATCAGCCCAACATTTGCGGAAAATCTGGCAGTATAAAAGGAGCTTAAAGGTCACTGGGCTTTTACCAATTAAGGCCTGGAGGCACTGGAATTCTCTGCCTGAGGAGATCAGGCTGGCTAGCATATTACCTGTTTTTAAATCATTGCTTTAAACATATTTTTATACAAAAGCTTTCCCTTTTAATGCCTGATTTGTAACTTTTTTTGTAAGTTTTTGTCGCTGTACGCACTATTTTTCTCAGCTTGTACCATCACCACCACCGTACCACCACAGATCGTACCATGAAAATCTCATACCCTTGTTACCCTATTGGACAGTTATTGCTTTAAACTAGAATTACCGCCACACAGTCGTATGCCTTTGCAAAGCCATCAAATTGCAGTTACAGTTTACATCCATGTCTGTCTGGACTAAAATGTAGCCATGACAGTGGACGATGCTTCAAATAGGCTATGGATGTTGCTGCAAAGAAGTTAAAAATGTGGATGTTTGTGCCAAATTTGAAGTAAGTCCTTTCAGGTGCTCTTTAGATATCACATTCACAAGAATGAGATAAATACAAAATCATGTAACCTTCACCTGTGACCACCAAAATCGAATCAGTTCATTGCTGAGTCTTTGAGGATGTTTGTGCCAAATATGAAGAAAGCCCTCAAGGTGCTCTTGAGATATTGTGTTCACATGAATGGGACAAACGGACAGAAGGACAGCGTGAATACATAATCTCTCCAGCCACGGCTATCGCCAACACAGAGGCATAAAAGTAGCCTAACAAGAGCAGAAAGGATACTACTCCGCCATGAAGGTCACCTCTGTCCTGTATCATCACTCCCTTCCTGCCATAATCCCATATCATTCACAACAGATGTGTCAAATGCAGATGGATAGATATATATACACTCCCGTCCCTGGTGCTTTAAACAGCTCCATATGCAGTGAGCTGATAAGCAGTGCAGTTAAATGATTGTTTTTTTATACAGACACTATCTTCCCCTGCCCCTCATTATGTTATCTTACTATGAAAACTGACAAACAGGAGGATAAAAGGACACGCGCTGCTGTGGGGGTTTTTATGAGGAATGTGTCAGTTCTGCACAGCACCGCTTCAAAAACAAGCCGACTTTCAACAGTGTTTAAAAGAAATAAGAAATGACGGTGCAACAACAAGCACTCACACAATGACTGTGTTGCTTTTTAAGGCCACATGCTTTTACTGTGAAAAATACATGGCGACAAAGATTTCAGTCGAGATGCTCACAGTGGAGAGACTTAATGTGGGAGCAGCGTTGTGCATTCTACAGTCTGTGTACCCTACCTCCAAAACGGTGTTTGACGTGTTTGATAAGAGGATAAACAAATATATCATGCATTATTTTGTTAGTCCATTTCTTGAGTGAATCGAAGAGACTGAAATCCACATGCTTTTCACGTTTTCATCTTCAAATCAGCAGTTGGAAAAGTTAAACCAGTACCAGAAAACAACGTGTTTTCCGTTTTTATTGTTTTATCTATATGGGACTTCAGGGTGCGTTCAAGTGCACCTCTGTGTTTCCTCTGTTAAAATCTCCCTTCTGATAAAAATGAAGGGCATTAGACCAGAAGTTGGCGAGTAAAGTTAGCCTGTTTTAAGGTGGACTGTTGAAATGGACCAGCTATTCTCATTGTAATGAAAATCTCTGACATCACTGGACAGATAATGGAAAAATATCAGGCTGCAGAATCTCTCCCAAGTTAAGGAGACAATTATTGATCCCAACTAAACTTTATTTTTGCTGTTATCAGCACTGTAACTAATACTTAGTGTTAGATTACTGTAGCTGGGTTAGGCTTTATTTATTATGTCAATGAATTAATAGTGTTCTGTATTTATTCAGATTTAAGTATACTGTTATATGTTAATATATTGTATTACTCTGGCACCCAAACGATACCCGACCCTACATGTTGGTATGTTGGGGTCAGCCCTATGTTCCCACAGCCCAATGGTCCCACATTTCTAAGATTTTTCTTGAAATTAGGCCCTATGTTCCCATATTTCTAAGAATTTTCTTCAATTTAAGCCCTATACTCCCACAAGGGTTAGGGGTAGGGTTAGGGTTGATAATAGGTTTGGTGTAATTGGCTACCAAATTGGGAGAAAGGGGGATAAAATCTGATACAAATTTATGAAAAAAGGAAATGTGCGAACATAGAGCTGTGGAAACATAGGCACGCTCCCAGTATGTTTATATTGGTTAAAAGCAAAATTGAGACATTCTGGCAAGCTGTACGACGTGATTTAGCCAAGTAGGACATGCTCCTGGATCAACATTGCAATAAACCAATCACAACCCTCTGACATCATCAGTGTGCTGGGCCTGCACTTCATTTAAAATTCCTTTGTGTTTCTTCAGAGCTAATCTAGTTTTCCAGGAACGTGATGTGGGATGCTGATTTAGGAGCATGTCCTACTTGGCAAAATCTTGTCGTGCTTGTGAAGCTTAACACAAAAGTGTTCACATTAATGGTATCAAAGAAAAAAAACTATGCAGAGCCATAACTAACTTAAAAATGCTTGAATGTTTGTTAAAAATGAAACTGCATTCTTTTTATCCTCTTGGCCACTAACCTCTATTTCATGTTGGCCGCATCGTGTGTCTCATAAAGGAATAATAGGAAAGTCTGTCCAATGCAACTTTAATGGCTACGGGTATTTTTCATATGTCAGGTTTTAACCCATGTGGCTTGTATTTAATTTAATGGTGGGAACTTTATAGACTACGAACAGCTTTCTGTTTCTTGGCACAATGTGTGTGTTACTGTGAGTTGTAATATGGCTGTCACACACACGAGATTCACTGTTCCCTCGACTGAGACCAGTCACTGAGTGTAGATTATCTTGAGACTTGGAGGTTTTTGCCTGTGTTGTGGCCTCGACATAATAGCTATGTAACACTTAGGTTAGATGTTTGACGTATTACAGATGAACAGGTAGCAGTTTTTATAAGAACACTTTTAAAATAAAGGTAAATTAGGGTTATTTTCCTTGATAACATTTCACGAGGCTGTAGACTACAGACGCACATAAAAAAACACCCCTCACTAACAGTGACGTCCCAGCGCAGCAAGCATGGCAAAGGTGTGATACAGCTTGTCAACTGTGTGATTCACTGTCAGTGTCATTTATATCTCCCCAGTCACCCATGTCTGCTTTAACATCCCCCCATCTCTGCCTGAGCCACCGGCAGCAGGATCAGATTAAAGCCCTCAGGCCTCCTTTCATATAAAATACTTCTTTTCTCCATCTTCTTTCTGGCAGCACCCGTTTTTAAAAGGCTGTAAGGCATCTTTTCAGAGGAGCTCGAGACAGATTTGGACTCAGAGCTCTGGACCTTTTAGCCAATTCAAAGAGTATAGGAAAAAGAAAGTGTCTTTCTCCTTACTTTTCACAGTTTGGCAACTTGGCAAAGTGAGACATTAGTTAAAGACATTGTCCCATAAAGCAGAAGATCCTTGTGACAATGCGGTCAATGCGCCAATAAACAACCATAACATGTCCGACTCTCCTTGGGGAAAGGACAGAACACTCTTAAAAGTGTTTGGACTTGCTAAGGACTGGGACAGCTGTGACTTTTGTTAAAGGAAGTCCTGTTTGGGCCGGCTCCAACACTCTTTAATTCATTTACGAGCTCAGAGTGTCCCTGCTCATAAAATATTTGAGAGAAGTTTTTGCTTTGGGGTTTTCTACTGTCTGTTTTATCTCTCACATCTCACAAATATTAAAGCGTACTCCAGCGAGCTGACAGCGACAGGTGACACGTGTGAGCTCGGCTGAGGAATGAGATCCATAATATTGGAGTGAAAAACGCCTCAATCTGAAGCTCAGACAGCTCGGAGAGTTTTCTTCCTGAGTGCCCTGGGTGGGGACAGAAACTCTAACCCTGGCAGTGTGAATGTCACACAGGGTAATCAATATGTATCAGCACGCTTCACTTGATTTATATGTTTGTTCTCATCGTGACTCGGTGTTCATGTGTTCAGAACAGTCATTTGGAAAAGTTAATAGTTAATCTACAGGGGACATGTCAAGGATCCAATGTCAAAACAATGGCATGTGTGTCTGGTAGAAGAAAGATGTTGGAAGCAGTGTGTGTATAAACTGTGGAAACCTCTTACAGTGGTCATGTCTGTCTGGATAAAACTGATTAGATTTTTTTCCTTTTTCTTTATCTCTCACACAGATTACCATCTAACTGACATTTGCATTTTTATTACATGAATACTAAGTGATGAAACGAACAGCTTCACTATTTACTGAATTTTATTGACTGTTTAAAATATGGTTTTATTACGGGGGCATTACTAATCCACATGACGAAGGTGGCGTCAACCACAGGTGCTTTCCCCTTGCACATTTCTTTTCTGTCTTCATCACTCGCAGCTTGGAGTTACGTTTTTCATTGAGAGAAAAGGGCTTTGTTTTTCCCGTTGTGATTTCAATGTGCACGCAGCAGCAGCCTCAGGTAGCCAGCTGGAAGCGTACGTGTTACCCTGAGGCAATAAAAAAAACATATTTCCCATGTGCTGTCATGTATGAAAAGACCTTAAATGAACACTAAGCGGACTACTGATTACCATAAGCAAGTTATTTCAACATCATTTGTAAAGGACTGATTCTGTCCCACGCTTCGCTTTTTGACCTAAAAAGTGGTGGCTCACTGTAACTGTGATCACTATAGGCGGTTTCCACTTACTGTGGAATTGTAAAGGGGCACCCCACCAATGCAGTACTGTACTTTGAAAAACTTGGGGGTCTTACAAAGGACAAGCAGAGCTTTAGATATCCTGGTTTCAACTACAAACACTAAATCCTGCATTTCCAAATAATGTGTGTACTTTTATCCCCCACACAGTGCCATCAGAAAATCCTCAATGAAACAAAAAAAGCGCTGTCTAATACTTTCTGCAAATGATCATACAATGTCCTGTGACATACTTTATAAATGAGAAAATTACCGTCGTGCAGCTCTACGCTTTACAGTGATGATGCTACATGACGACGATTACTAAGTCAACACGAAGGATTGTCCAATTGTCAAGGGCATGAAAATGCCATGTCAGGCAAGTAAATCTTACACAGTAAGAGTCAGACATCTTGCTTACTTCTCATCTCTGTTGAGAGTTGTACCGACTAGCCACTCATAAGAAAACAGTGGCAGGTAACGACAAAGTTTAAGAGCTGAAGCGCAAGCAAGCATTTGAATTATCCTAGAAACAGTAGTCCAGCTGGATGGTGCTAGATAATGTGGACACAACCTCTTTTAGCCCTTTTTAGAAAGGAACTGTGCAAATTTGCAGGAAAGCCCAATCAGTCTTTTTTCAGCATTGGCAGTATAAAAACAAAATCGGGAAGGGCGGAAAATTGCAGTCTACCTACTTTTGTTTATACAGAATGCACCTTTGTTGGGGCAATGGAGGGCGTGAGCAAGTAACAAAACGTGTAGCTCAGATCTGGATCTAATTAACCGGCAGGCAGATTTTTGTTACCTTTGGACCGGGCCAAGCAGTTTCCCCTTATTTCCAATCTTTACGCTTAACTAACACTTTCATATTCACAATACACAGAATGTATCAATCTTCTCAACTAACTCTCAGCCAGAAAGCTAATAAGCGTATTCCCCAAACTGACTAACTATTATTACAAGTTTACTGTGTGAGCAGACATGAGCTGATCAGACTGAACATTGGTTGCTCTACATCAACATAAAACATCAGAGCAGCTTCCTCCCAGAGTAAAAAAATAATCAGAACATGAGCCAAAAATCCTGCTTTAATCCAGATAACTACATGTTGGTGCATTGATTGAGAAGCTCATCAACTCTCTACAGAGGCCCACATTGTAGTGTTGGGTATAGGAGGAAATAAATAAATCCTCACTGTCTCTTTATGGTCCTCCTCAAGTTTACACAGTTGGTCTGAGGTAATTATGATGTTGATTTACAGCACTAATACGAAGATCCTCTGCGCTCCGTCTGAAGCAGGACACCTGCTGAGGCATTAAGCTCAGATGGATGTTCTTTGATTGGTCATGAAACAGAATTTTAAACCTCTCATCTGAGAGTTGAAGAAAGAAATGCAGTGGTTTCCAGATGCCAGAAAGAGGGATTTGGAATACGATTTACATTACTGAGGCTGATCAAAATAAGGTATATACTGCACTACAGACACTGACAACTCAGATATCAGAGTTCAAATAAAATCCACAGGCTGAGGTTAAAATGCTTTAGGAACGTAAACATGAGGGTTTTACAACAAAGCTGCAGAACCATGACCACTTTGATACTCCCACCTTCCCACCGCCCATGTGCTCCTCATCAGTCCTGCAGTGCATGGAGAGCACTGAGCAGCGTCTCAGCTCAAACAATTTCCACCCATTTGCTAATTGCCCCACTATGACGGGTAGGCTCCTCACGAGTTCATCTTGTCTGTACACCTCCATTGTTGGCAGCCATCTACTGACGAACGTAATAGACATCTATTTCTCAATACTGAGCCCTATGCAGGGAGCACGCTTAGGGCCTCAGCAGCGATGGTTAAAGAGTGGATTACAAAATTACGTAAAATGTACAAGAGTTGTTTGCTTTTAGCTCGGTGCTACATTTCCTCAGTGAGCCTTGGTGCTACATTTCGAAGCACTACCCATTTAGAGGTGGTGAAATTGTAATGTTTTGTGCACTAACAAGCAGAAATATGTTGCCAACAGCCCACCCTCCGGTCTCCACTGGTTAGCTAGCTGTTTCACCAGACACCAGCCAGTGCAGGAGCTAGCTAGCGGCGACAATCATTCAGCTATTACTGCTGGTAACACTGTCCTGACCCATGATGGCGGGATGGTGTTGGTGCAGAAACATGGTGGCCATCCTCCGGTCTCCCCCAGCTTGCCCCAGTGGGGAAGCAGCCTAATTTTGGAGACATGTATAGAGCAGACACATTCCATCTGTAGCGTACACGATGCACCCCTACAAACTGCACCTACCACTAATACAAGACAAACCCACCAATGCGACGGTTATCTGAAACCTAGTCTGAGTGGGCGGAAATTTGCTGCATAGATCAGCCTCTCATTGGGTGGAACAAGCCACCCGCTGAAGTCCCGCCCTACCACCTCCAGTTGTGTAGCAGTTTTCAACCATTTTCAATATGTCCTTCACTAAATTTTGCGGTGTTTGATCTTGCGGGGATGTAGCCATTTTTCTGCCATGGTTCGCGTCCTGTAGGTGATATTTTTGTGGGCGTGTTACACCAAAACCTGCCCCCCCCCCACTAATATTTTTGCAAGCACACTGTTACTGTGGCACCGCCCAGAACGATTGTAATTGGTTGAAAGAAATACAAGCAGCCGGGGTGTTTTTTTTCCGCCAATCTTAAAGTGAGAGTCGGCCCAGCCAGACCTTTCTTTTCTTAAGAAAGGTCCGGTGAGCGAGACTATCTGAAACCTGATATATGAGACCAAATGTAGCAATAATCTGCTTTATAATGTATTATGCATGATGATGTGATTCACCTTATAAGTAACCACATGTAACCCTTACCCTAACCTTAATGCCTCTCTTTTGAACCTAGCAGTTCATAGCTAGCTAAATGCTAACAGCATTTTTGTCAAGGCTTTTGCTTCCAAAACAAAGGCCAAAGGGGGCTGATAGTGCACTGATGTGAAGGTTTGGTGGGCAAGTCATGTAGCTAGTGGGCGGGTCACGTGGCTGCTCCAGCTGTAGTTGTACCTACTCATAATTTTAAGTGGCAAAACACCATTAGCGTTGATAACCACAAGCACCACTAGCTGTGCTGACCCCACTAGCTATAATTAACAATGCTAAAGGAGTTTTGCAGCTCAAAATAAAGCTGCTTACTCACCAAGGCACCAAGGCAACCAATCAGAGATCTCCGCCTTCTAATAGTCTGGGGACACTCCTTTCTAAAGTATGTTTAACACACCGGAGAAAACGGCCGGCAACAAAGCAACGCCTCTTGCATTTTTTAAAAGGACACGCCCTCCCGGAAATGTGCGCTCCCCATTTCCTTGTCCGCAAGGAAACAAACACACAGAGAGCTTGAAAATAGATGCCGAGAGATTTAACTCTGTTGTATCAAACGTGTGCTCAGCCCACAAGATTGTGGAAATGAAGGACTTATAGCAACTTTGTTTAAAACTTTTAACGCAGTCCGACTATGTTTACGAGCACAAGAGTTCAGTGAGCCACCGAAGGACCGCCCTGCAGATTTACTATTGGTTCTGCAACGTAGGGAGTTTTTTTAAACTCTGAAATTGCATCCGCCCATCTAAACACAAAATCAGGGAGAAAGTCATCAGTCTTTAGTTAAGCAAAGCGTCTGATTTGTGAGTCTACCTGAGGGGAGACTGGAGGGTAGGTACAATGTTTCCGCAGCAACGCCACAATGGGTTGCAATGGAGTGACCAGGGGTAATTGCTGAATGAGCTTGCTAATGGTCCGTTAGCAAACTTGTAAGCTTGTTTACTTAGCTTGATCGCCATTAAGAAAATAATTCACACTAATTGTTCCAATGACATATTAGCCCCATTGACTACTCCTGTCTGAAAACTATTACTCTAATGTGGAACAGTGTATATTCTGACAGAGGAGGTTATCTAAAAGTGAATGAACACAGCTAATAAGCTATGGCAGCTTTCTCTGTCGACAATGTGTGCCCTGTCGGGACAGCTTGCTATTGGCCAGCAGAGTAATTGAGGTATATCTACAGGGACTCCAAGGTACTTGAACTCCCTTGCTTGAGGCAGTAATTTGGGGTGCGTCTTTGGCCATTTCTTGACCCAAACTCATGCGATTACTGTCACTATTCCTCTTCCCACCCATTAAATGAACAGCTGAAAGTAGCAGGTTATCTCAGGACATTGAACATTATTCTGGGTATAGTGACAATCATGATCTAGAGTAAAAGCACGTGAAGCAGGTTGATGGAAAGTGCATGCATTACAGGAAGTACATTTTCTCACCACATAACCCTTCACATGCATTATATATCAAAACCAAACAGTGTTAGAGATGAGGCATGATAAATTTAGTTGGAGAATGAACGTCCTCACAAGGATGGCATAACAACAGTATCTGTTTAAAACTGTATACACTTTTTTGTTTGAGGAGAAATAGCTTATGCATGAGCGTATGGGTGGTGATAAACAATGGCTATTAACAGGCCAGCCTCCCCTTGAGATGCGTCTTTTTGCTTCATAGTGAGATCAATCTGACCCACGAGCATAAATAGAAAAACTGCCTGCATCACCAGCTTGGAGCTGCGAGCCAGGAGAAGAGAACTGGGTCAGATTACTTGCAGTTTTAGTTTTTCATACTTACGTAATCCTCCTTCCTACTCTTTTCATATATGTGAAAAGCCTGAGTAAGCATTCCTATTCCACACAGTCTGACGCCTCTCTCGCACTGCCGAGCTGTGTCTATCAGGGACAGGGAGCACGGGGGTCATTTCGCAGTTTCTCCGTGCTGCTCCGCTGAGAAACACATACTGCTGGAGTCAGGGGGAAGCCGAGCAAAGCGGACTGCTGTCGATGTCTTTGAAACTTGTATTAGATTCATAATCCTCTTTTTCTGCATGTGGCATCTTTTGAAGCACCTCTGGGATTCAGGTGTCAGGCTTCATTGTCAGACTAACAGGACAGCTGGGTGTCAGAACGTCCCGTGGGCCAGATTGATGGACTGATCGACTCCATGAGGCGAGACAATGCTTTCAAGTTATTCCTCCCAGCACATCCACACAGCTCTGTGGACTTATGAATACCTTGATGGCTTTTAGTTGTGGTGCTCTACACCACTGAGTAAACAACTGAAGATGACAGCTATTGTCAAATATTGACAAACGATGAAATGCAGCACCAAAATGTCCCGCTGTGGTAATGGACTGTCACTTGTTGTGGTGTTTTATATGACTAGCATCACTGGAAACTGTCAGGAAAACAAAATGGCAGAGCAGAAAACAACCGCTGAGCAGCAGAAAGAACACTGACATTTTTGATAGAGACTAATAATGTTTAAGCACTGAAGAGATTTACAAAAAAAGAACCTACCGCAGTGCTACTGGTCTCAAGTACACCTCTCAAAATGTCTAGAAAGATTTAGGATCATTTCTCTAACTGTGTCAGGACCAGAGGAACAGGAGCTTCCTCAAAGGATTTATATGGAGCAGTCTCTTTTTATTTCATGTAATCCCTTATCAAAATTTAATTCTATATCTGATATGATCAAGGTAAAGTCTGTCACTATTGAGGTTTGCACTACTGGACGAAAGCATTTTGGAGCATTAAGGGAAAGGGATGGGGTTTAGTCATGAAAAACTTTTTCATTATGGGATGTTTTAAATCATAGCTGTCTTTTTTTGCAGGAATTCTCTGATCACACTCACTCAGTTACATTCATTCACACCTACAGTATCAGCTCTTAAGCAATGTTAACTATAGTCCCTTTTACATGCTCTCTTCAAGGTGGGAATTTCATGCCATTATGGCGCCTCATCATTCTGTAAAAAAGGCATAACTGTGGAATGGGGTGACAGAGCTGCCCCGCCTTTAAGCCTGCATCGGAGGTAGTAACAACACCAGAAAGATGTTTGTATAAATGGGACAGCCAGCAGGAGACGGCACGGTTGTGATGTATCAACAATGTGTTATTAGACCCACCTTTGGAGATTTAAAAAGTAGCTGATAGGTGTCGGTGACTTGGTGGATGGAGCAGGTGCCCCATGTGCAAGGCTGTTGCCGCAGCGGCCCGGGTTCAACTCCAGCCTGTGGCCCTTTGCTACATGTCATTCTCTCTCTCTCCCCCCCTTTCACACTTGGCTTTCCTATCAATTAAAGGCAAAACTGCCCCAAAAAATAAAAAGAAAGGGTAGCTAATAGCAGTTAGCAGCTAACTCCAAGAAGATGAACAGCTGCTGAAAATGTCCACAAATTGGGAAAACAATGAGGTCCAGGAGCTCCTCACCCTCCAAGCAGAGGACGATGTTGTTGTCATGCCATCATTATTGTTTATGTTTTATGTCACTCTAGAGGCTGACGCTGTTGAGTTACATGTCGCACCCGTCACGCCTCTTTTAAATCTGTGATCCCAGCATGCTGTTTAAAATCACTGTCACTGTTTGGCTCTGTGTAAAAATGAGAGGGCAGCATGAAGAAGGGACTTAGTAGCTGCCCAAAAGCTGCTCTCTGTGTACAAAGGGCTTATGGTAGCAACCCTTGCTGTGCTGACACTGTTAACGGTGCTAATAGACAGTAATAACACAGTCAACAATGCAAAAGGAGTTTTGCAGCTCAAAACTAAGCTGATTACATACTGGGACAACTGGGGGGGGGCACAGTTTTCCTCTGAGTGGACTATGTGGCAATACATCAACAAAAAACACCCATGTTTGGTGGCTAAAAAGCCGCTGGAGACGCAGCAATGATTCGACCATCCCTTCCACCTCCTGATGACAAAGTCAATTTAAAAATGTTGACATGACACATATGAACATATTCATAGTTTGCACAAACATACAATGCCAACATTTTCCTCTGCCAACTGAGCCGACAGTATGAGCTGCTGCTCAGACGCTGCCAAGCCACAGTCTTATCTATTTGCCTTACTGTGAACGAATAGAACATTTTTAGAGGGAGCCAGAGATCAAGATTCACCAGTGCCACCCTGGCAATCTTCAAGATTTAAAGACTGTCTGTGTGGGAGAATGGGCAGCAATCCCACCTGAACACCGTGAGACGTTAGTTTCTTCATACAGGAAGCAAATTGAAGCTGGCGTTACAAACAAGGGCTTGTATGTGCAAGTATGAAATACATTTCACTTAATGTATTCAATGTTTCCTGTCCACCCACATTACTGCACGTAACTTTTTTAATGGATTGAAATGTTACAATTTCTTTATTTGATTAGTTTCATGAAATTAATGCCAATATCTGTTGAATAGTTATTTCCCCCACTGTATCTGTGATAAGCTAAATTATTGGATATCATAGGCTATGCAGATGTATTGGTAAGGTTTTAATGGGTACATATAGGTCTAGTTTTATTTGCAACAGCATTACAGATACAGGTTTTAGCCATTCAGCACCAAGCACACAATAGTTTAATATTTCATCTTCAGGGGAACAACTGTGCACACTCACACCCCTTACCTCCTCGACTAATCTGACAGCTGACCTTATAGCGACTCCAGCAAACTCTAATTCACCTTTCCAGCAGCACTTTGTCTGAGTACAAAGTCTTGACAGCATGGAGGAAGGAAACAGAGGCTTTGTTCACTGAAACAACAGTGTTGGTTCCAGCTGCCGAAAATCACATAATCACAGCTCCAGGTCTGCCAGAAGCAGCTCTGACTACATGTCACAGAAAAAAGGAAGTAAATCCAGCCAGCTGCATTTAGATATGAATCAGGTGAGGAGGAAAAACTGTTTTAAGTAACGAGCTAAATTCAATTAGTGTGTTTGCTTCAGTCTCACCCTGAATGTCAGACACCTGCATAAATTCCAGCTGTAATGGCAGACAGTTAATTAGTCTGCAGCGAGCATCCACCTGCCCGGCAGGAGAAGACAGATACAGAGGAAAAACAAGTAGTACAACTACAAAGCCACGTCTATCTGTGCATCGCAAACATCTTTCATGAATGTAAATAGAATAATTTGAGTACATACTGTAGAGATACAGTGCCATTACAGCAGTCTTCAGGGTATTAGCCGATTCTTAAAAACAATTACCCACAACAGGGCCCTCGGGTGCAGACGTTCTAATTGGAAAGCTCATGGAGTCTAACTTACAATACAGACGTGGAGATAACAGGCTTATTTTCCCTCTCACACCCCCATCATCTCCTCCATTAGAATATGAGCAGTAAATCGTTCCCAACAGCTGCTCAAATGTAATGAACATCACAAGGAACCTCTCAGGGTTTAACAGCAATTCCTTTACATTTAAGCATGTTAACAAGGTTTATGTGCAGCACGCCTAAACACTCATCAGAGAGAACTGGCAGTGTTCAGCAGTACACTATATTTAACATGAAGAAATGTACACTGCAGCTTCAACCACCCAATTTATGACTTTAACCTCACGTATAAAAAAAAAATATGAATCTAGACTTTAAACATCTCTGTATATGTCCTGAGCTAATTTCTCCGTGCTGTCAGTACAAAAGCCAAATCTCATGTAATTCAAAGGAACATTTTACGTCACCGTGGAGAACAATTAGAATAAACAAACAAACACACAAAAAAGTGATTGTTACTTTGGGAAAATCCTGATTCAGTTAAAACTCCACAACGTGTCGTAACTAAAAAAAATTAATTCCCATCGTCTTTTCAGTGTGAATCTCAGCTGCAGTCTGGGACTGAAACTGAAGACATGTTTTGAGGACAATCAATCCAGAGGCGTAGATTTGCTTTCAGAAGAGGAGGGACACGATTAAACACCTTGACACACCAGGAGCATGAAAAATTAACAGCACAAAAATGCCCGCCTGCCTCGCCTGCTAATATACACATCAAAAACTATTCATATCAACAGAAATGTGAATTTCAACATAAGTATTTAATGTGAATAGATTTCTTGGCAGCGAAGGGAATCTGCAACAACTCCTGGGAACCTACTGACCCAGAGCGACGTTTTTGAGTAGTGCAACTGTACCCTGGAACTCCAGAGTTCTCGCGAGAGCACAATTTGAATTTGCTCAGCGAGTCACTCTGGCAATCAGTAATGATGCTCATTACCCATGCCGTTGGAGCTGAGCTACACCAATCACATCGGTGTATCTGATATAGGCGGGCCAGAGGCGAGCTAAACAGATGATGACAGCGCTGCGACGGCAAAGTCCGGAATCAGCCAGTAAACATTGCAAGATGGCTACGGATGAACACCAGTTGTTTGAAACGGCTTTGGCCGCTACAATGAACGAGTTAGACTTGGCTTTTTCTCTGAAAGAGGAACAGAAGACGGCGCTCGAATCTTTCCTTTGCAAGAAGGACATTTTTGCTGTTTTGCTGACCGGATACGGCAGGAGTCTAATCTACCAGTTAGCTCCGCTGGTAGCTAAGCTCTGGATATGTCACCCCGTGTATTGTTCTGATTGGTCGTAGTGTTATCCAATTGCGTTCAGTGATATTTTCAAATGTATGCTTGGTGCTGCCCCTCAAGTTGGGCCATTTGCATTACTCATAGCCAGACCCTAAATCTTTCTAGATTTGGTTCTGGATTTCCAGGCTAGTGCAACTGAGCAATGTTCTTATGAGTGGGTCTAGAGTTCTACGGATTGACAGGCGGTGGTTAAGTGCCAAGAACAGTTGCAATGTGCCAGTAAAGATGGTGAAGATGAAAAATGCTAGCAAGGAAACGTGAATGTAAACAATGTCACATTTAAAACTGTAAAAAAGCTTAAAAAGAACAACATAAACTTTATTTGTTAACAAGAAAATTCCACGGAGTACCTGTAATTATTGAGAACTTCATTTTAGAGTTATTTCCCCGGTCGACGAAAGAAGAAATGACCCAAAAAATTGCAAGAAATTAGTGAAAAGAGAAAATTTGTCTCAAAAAAGTAAAGTTAAAAACAAAATAAACAAGGAAATGACCCAGAAAGTGCTTAAAATTATAATATTTGTGAAACATAATTTTAAAATGTCATAAAAATAACTATGAATATGGTTCCCCGCTATCAGCTCCAATGTTAACTGGCAGAGCCCCTCACTGTTTATCTGCATGCACGTTTAATTTAAATTGAGCACTCCGACTTTGACGAGATGTGTAGGTTGTTGCACATTTTAATCTAAGTGCTTTGTTAAATTAAGTCATAGTGGAAAATATTAACACCTTGCAAAGAAAGCCAATAATTGGAATATTTAGGATATTAGAGTTCTTTTAAGCCTTCGTACTGTAGACTGCTTTAAGTATAATTCCCACAAATAACCTGAGCAAGACAGGAATAATTAACTTGCAATTATTACATAACGGGCTCTGCAAAGGAATTGAGATTTCACACTGAATGATTCAAAGCAGCAGAATAAGGACGCACAATCCATGCAAACATGTAGTCCATATGCAAGGCTCTCTGTTAATCCCCAGCATAAAGGCAGGGTGCCAGCCTGGGTAGCCAGCTCCACACACAACTATAGCCTGGAGAAGGAAAATAAAAAGGTACAGGGGTGGGAGAAAAGAGCAGCGCAAGACAGAGAGTGAGAGGAAGAAAGCCAGAGAGCCCAATTCACAGAACGCTAAGATGGGCTATATTTTTATTTTTCCCTTTCATCTCGGTCAAAGCACACACGGAACAAAAGGCGGCAAATGAGACCAACCAGGCCAACCATGTTGTTTTTGCTCTGATGTTTGGAGAGGAGGAAGGTAAGCAGTGGGATTTAAATAATCAGTGGCTCCACAGTATTCTAGGCAAACAACACGAGAACGTTTAAGATCCAAGTTTATTTCCCTTAAATCTATATGATTAGATTAGATTAGAAATATGCTCTCTCTCAGATGGAATCATGAATGTTTACTTACATATGTGGAGTGACAAAAATCTAAATACTGCATATCACATTATGTAATCATGCCATTACCAAGCGAGGATGAGGTGTTTCCACAAGGCAGAGCAGCTGTAAACACCATGAATGCATTACCAGCAATCACAGTGTGCGTGTCCAACAAGCGGCCCCCTTTTCATATAAAGTCTCAAACAATAAATCTTGCCCCGAACACAGACAGCTCATTTAGCTTTACTTTAAGTGCCACTTATGTCCAGGCCACAACAAAATCAGCTGAAGACATATTGGCTAAGCCGTGAGGGGGCAGCTGCATTGTGATTTGATGAGGTGATGAATGTCGAGCATGGTATAATTTACTGTAGCTGCACAAAGTGTTTATAGAGAAAAGTTGACACTGGAGAACTTCCACGGTGTGAAAGCATCTATTATTTCATTAGGGATATTTGAGTTCTGGTGGGTGGTCTGGGTTCACTGCCAACAAACGAGCCATCACTGACAGTTTGCAGTCAGCAGGACGGCAGTGAGATGGAGGGAGTGGGTCTCAAGACAGTGATACATGCCTCCACTGTGTACTCGTTTTTAGGGCAGCATAAGAGGATTTAGATGCGTGTAGTTTAGTAAGTGTTATATAATTTTGAAACACCACCTGTGTAAACAGCAAAGAAGCATGAGTCCACTAACTTGACTTGGAGTGAAACATCATTTTAGATGTCCCAAATTGACTTCTGATTAACATTTAGACTCAGTTTGCATAATTCCATGGAATTGCAATAAAAGACAAAACTACCCTGAAGAACTGGCGCTACTGTAATATCTCAGTGTCATTATTACAGTTTGAAAAATGCTTTGAAGCTGCCTTCCTAACAGCCCACTGTACGACTGATTACGCCTTAATGAATGTATATTGGCTCTGCATGAGTGACAAAATGATGAGAAGGAATAAACTGCCTTTGCAAAATTATTGTGTGTTGTCTGTTGCACCAGTGCATATCATTAAATATTTAATTTCTGCCTGTGTAAAACATCTAGGAACTTGCTTACAGAATACATCCTGTGGATGTGGTGGGATGATGCATCAGCAGTGATGTATCCTGGGGTCATCAGGTGTTTTCATAGATCCGACACCCTCACCCAGGTGACCCAGCTGGGGGTGATCAGTCCCCAATCAGCAGTTGACCACAGGGCCCGCCAGCCTGCAAAGCTCCGACATCCCACCTCGATAGCCTCACACTGCATTTCTCTTAAAAATATGTTTCGTTATCTTACTATGGCGAACACTCTGTGTGTTAGCCTCAGAAGCCATTACACAAGCTAGCGTTGGTTGGCACTCATGTCAAGGCAGAGCAATACCATTAAAGGAGTTGACACTCTTCTCGTTTAACTCCAAAGCCTCTTTACAGACTGGAGAGCAGTCCAATAACTACCTAACATCTTGGTCACCAGATGCTAGCACGAACCATGGATTGTGTAAAATAACGGATAAAGCTATCGTCACGTCACCCATTGGTTTGTGGACTCCCATTTTGGAGCCTCGAGTACGGCATTCCAGTCGTCAACATATTGGCTTTTTGGGGCTAGAAGTGATCATATTTGGATGAGAGGTTGGAGCTGTGGAGGAGCTAAGTGTGGATCTGACTCAGACTGTGGTGATGTCTCGTAGACAGCCTATCACTCAAGTGGCCCCACCCTTAAATATGTGTAACTTTAAGCCTTAGCAAATTAATTAATTTAATGTAAACGGGTGAGTTATATAAAACTTCACCCCCTACAGCCAAAAAACTTTTTTGTACCAGGCTGTAAACATGTTTATTTCTGCTGTAAAGTTAGACATTCTAACATGGGGGTCGATGGGGATTGACTCACTTCTGGAAGCCAGCCTCAAATGGCCATTAGAGGAACTGCAGTTTTTGGCACTTTAGCTGCATTGGCCTTTTCAGTCACTCAGCTAATTCTTTACCATAGAGCAGGCTTTGAGAGTGTGTAGCTGTTATCATGAAGCTAACATGCCACTGTTAGCTGTTAGCATTAGCTACTGCTAACGGCCACAAAAGGCAGGTAGCACTGCTGGCCTCTATACAGTATAACGTGAGAAAATCTTTGGACTCTTATGCTGGACAGATGTTAAAGGGAAATTTCGGTTGATTTCAACCTGTCTCCTATCGTCCTAAATTTGTTTCAAGTGACTAGTGACATAAAAATAATAAGACGAGACACCTCCACCTGGAGTAGTATCCAGCTGGGCTTTATCTAGAACTTGCGAGATATATTTCGGCCGCACTTTGGAAAGCAGAGCTAAATGGTAAACAAACATGGCAGCACACCGGTAAGGTAAGACAACACGTTTACATGTCGTTTTCTATATGTTCTCTGACATTTATCCTAACGATATGAGGCGGTCTTTGTGGAAAAAAAGCTTGTTTAGTGGACTAACTTTGCACTTGAAGGTTGCCCGTTCACTTACGTTTTAACAGGTCTGATGCTACTATGCGCCCCGGCTGTATCTAGGCTAACGGCTAACATGCTAACTATTATTTTTATGTCACCAGTCACTTGAAACAAATTTAGGACGATAGGAGACAGGTTGAAATAAACCAAAATTTCCCTTTAAACTTTGTTTGGAATAAAAATCAGGCTGACCATATTTTAAATGTCTAATGACACTAGAATTTTACGCTGTGTTAACAGTAACATTATGACATTTGCAGTCAAACCTCCACACCTCACAACTAAATGTTATTATTCTACGTCAAGATGATGTTGGCATGAGACGTTTGGAAGCTGTTGGATTTTAGTTATTTAACTACACAGCTTAAAACCAACAAAATCTCAACGTTATACATTGTCAGTACTCAACGGCAAATTGACATCGGCATTAGACATTGTCCTGCCATTGAATTTTAGTCACCTGACGTCAAAACCTTAAACCTTAATACAAATAAATACCAATGTCTAACAATGTTGGTAGCTCGCTGAGAATCTTCCTTAAAGCGACAGACAGCAAAGATTAATCCAAGCCGACCAGGCTAGTTTAACTATCACAGACTCTTGTGCTGTCGGAGAACAGAGGTTACTTGATAGGTAACTCCAAGTTTTGTGGAGTTTATCTGGTGAAGTGGACAGACAGGCAACCAATGTTTTTGATGCAGCTGCATAAGGCAAGATTTTGATGTAAGAACATTTGGTCTAAATTACAATTATTACATGTCCATTTCATCTTCCCTGAGATTCCGTAAATTGGCCTCATTTTCTACCAAAATCACAGGTAGAGAAGAAAAGTCTCAGGAGTGCAATACAAACTGTCTCCTGAACAGAAAACAAGAAAGAGCTCTGTCCAAATAGACTGTTAGATCTTTTGCCTCTCTTCTCCCTGTGGTCCCTCTGCATAAAGCATCACAGACTGGCCGGGTTGGCAGACACTAACATGCTGTATCCAGCTTACTGACGTCACACGGGATGATTTCAGGAAGTGAAGTTTAACTTTTTCAAAGAGTTCTCTGTGCCACTTTGAGTTGTTAGTTTAAAAACTCTACAAATTGATTCTGTGGCTCCTGCACTGAAATGACCAGGTAAGACAATGGTGCAATCAGCCAGAATAGTTTCATCAGTCCAGGACCAAAGTTTTCGAGTGGAGGTGTGAAGCCCCCATATCATGAGCTGTCAAGAGAATATAGAGGTGAAACCTTTCCCCCTAGGGAACAATCTGCACTTTATTGAAGAAAGAACAAAAAAGTGGTGCCAAGTGATGTCTGCACAATGAATTGGCTTTCCTCTGGAACAAGGGACATCTAAAAGCGCAGCTGAAGTAGGGCGATGAGGTGGATTTGGGTTTAAATGAGTTTTAGAGGGTGGCTGGGTAGGCAATAGGTTCTCTGTTTGTATTGGGGTCTTTCATATGACTGCTTTGCTTTGAGCTCATGACCACAAGAAAGAGAGAGGCCCCAACATCAGGAGTCATCCACCAGGAAAACAATCTATGAACCAATTCACTGACCAACTAACGCCCTTCTTTAAGTGAGCAACAGTGGCTTACATGCAGCCTAAAACAAGGGAATCATTTTGCAGTAATCAATGTAATTTCCTTGATGCTCCTGACAAACTGCCCAATGTTACAAGCAATTTTACTCTAATGAATCTCGGCTGCCAAGAACAACAGGCCAGACCTGCTGCTGGAAGTACACTCTTCCCAAGAAATGTAGTAATGATGCCAGCATGAGAGCGATGACAAATGAATCCAGGGAAGCAGAACTGGTGGGAGAGATTGGTTATTTTAGTTTACAGATACAGAATAGAAAAACTACTTTCACAATTGGCCTCATTCATTAATGTGTGCTGCATTACACAGCCTGTAATATATCCTCACCATTCCATGCACAAACCATGGTTCACCAGTTGTAATAAGACACTTCCACCACCAATTCACATTAGAGGCAGAGCCAACATAATAAAATGTACATGGGTGGGTGCCAGTGGCAGAAATGGGTATTTACATATGGTACAGCAGCCCTCCTTGAGTCAGACAATGCTTTTAAAGGAGACTACAACTGTGTACAGACCATCATTAGTACTGTGTCAAAAAAATTACAGCCCTCTTTAGGGTTTCTAAAGTTCTTGCCAAATAAAGTTCAAGACTTTCAAACCACATTATACCCTTTTCCACCGCAGAAACTTTTATCATTTACCCAGGATTCTGAAAAACCTTGGCGCGTTTCCACCGAAACTACCCGGGTAAAAAATCTTTCCCTCAACCCAAATATACCCTGAAAAAAGTACCCAGTAGGGGGGTAGGACTCTTCAGATTACCGGGAATTCTTGAGGGGCGGGGCTGAAGAACGCTGCGTTCCGCACTTCCGTGTCAGCGTGTCTGCCGCTGCAAACTTTATTTAATTTCTACAAGCTTCACCTCGTTCGTGTTTTGATCAAGGATGGGTACCGAAATTCGGTGCTAAATTAGCCCTGGGGCTACATTATCAAAGGCCATAGCATTGATAAGCGCTCACGGTATCGGTTCTTTTGTGCCGGCACTGATCTCCTCCACATACATACACAAACACAAACACACACACACACACACACACACACACACACACACACAAACACACCTATATGACACGGTAACCGGTGAATAGCCAAGCGGCCGCAGTGGACACAAAGTGAAGATAACTCGAAAATGACTTGAGTTGACTGCAGCTATACTTGTCACTGTAAGTGACATTAAACCTTAGCAGGTAAGAAGCCAGTAATTTATCAATACATGTGTTCAGCAGCATCAACATACAAACATGTAGACGGTGACATTCAATATGCATCCGTCCACAGTCTCTCATCCACCGACACTAACGTTATGTCTTCCACAAGGACAGCATACTAGTTCGGCTGATAGCGAATTGTTACTACTAAGCTCAAATGACAGCTGTCTGTATGTAGACTAACTTGTTTTGACACCTATCTTAAAATGCTTCTAAACTTAGCTGCTGGCCGAGACAAACAGCCCCAACTCTCTACACCAGGATGTAACCAGCCAAGCTGGCGGAGTCAAATACAGGGCACATGCTGAATCATCTACGTCATCAAGCTAATTTGAAAACATTTTCCGGAACTTTGAAACACAAACCACGCAAATTACCAGGAATTATTTTACCCAGGTAAATAAATTCCTGGTAATAAAAGTTCCTGGAAATGTTGGTGGAAAAGGGGCTACTGAACACAATTTAATATGTTTTTCAAAATTATACCGGCCAAATGATGACGGAAAACCGGCATAGAAAATAAAGCAATGCAATTTCCTGTGCTTTGCCCTACTCAGAGACAAAAGTAGGCAAAAAACACAGAGGCCTGAGCTTTACAGAAGTAGAGTGGACCAAGGATGCACTGATTATAAAACACTTGGCAGATACAATACAATATTGCAATTTTTCTAACAGTGATACCAATGTCTTTGTGGTTATTTTGTGTTGGTTGTTATTTATTACTGTACATATTCAAGCTTCAAGTTGAACACCTCATGAGAACATTATAACTCCATTGCCCAAAACTTATTTTCACTGAACAAAGCTTGAACACGTCATAACATAACCTCCATTAGCTGCTTACTGCTAACAGCTAGCAGCTAACAGCTAACACTGACTAACTCTTACTGCTGATTTCAATACTACATTGTTGTTCCCAATGTTGCATTATCAGGAAATATATTAGGGTGCTGCCCCTGATGTTTAAATAGGTGTCACAGTTCTTCCCAAACATGTTTCCTATTGCCCCCAGGATGATGCTACTCTGGACCACTGCTTTTTAGCCTGCTGAAAATTGATGTGACACAACAGAAAAACATCTGCCACTGCCATCCATCAAAGTCAATTAATTTGCAGATAGGCTAACGGCAGTCAAGAAGATGAATAATGACTCATTAATGTTCGCCGATAAATGGGTGTATCCCAAGTGTGGACACCATATTGTTTTAGGCAGCAATGCATGTGTCCTATACAGGATCTTGAAACAGAGGCAAAGAACAAGATCCACATTGTAAGGCACTGGAAATGAAATGGAGCACTGCTCTGATTTCCAAGCAGATTAGTTTAGAGAAGAATGGTGAAAAAAAGCACAGCACCCTTGAGAGTGTGACGGACCATATGGAGTCACATGGCTGCTTTTAAATGCGTAAGGTGACCCCCTGTGTACAAACATCCATGTGAAGGCTTTTATCTAAACCGACTGTAGGACAAATACTGCTAAATCAGCACAAACAATACAGCAGCACGATTCAGAATCTGTGAACATGCCCAAGGCAGAATACATCCCATACTGTGCTGTTTTCCCTTTAGTGTAACAACAGAGGCCCATTTGGATAAAGTCATTTCTAAAATGTGCCTCTGGTTGATTGCTGAGGCACCGAGACCTTCCACTGAGACAAAGTGGACATGCACCATTATGTGAAACATTTCCCAGGGTGCCTGTTACTGACGAACAACATGTTACTTAAGAACACCCTCCACGTGTTCTCGCAGAGGCACAAGCTGATGAGGCACCCACTACAGATGGTATTTCTAGCAGCGCCTGGTACATACTGTAAGGTCTCTGGAAGGAACTGTGGGTAGCATAGCAGATATCAGCTGTGTCAAGTAAGTGTCTTAATTCTTCACTGTGACTGAGTTACTGGTAAATGTGTCATGAATGAATGTCACACTGGAACTAAATGTCCCACTTTCAAATGCAATGAAAATCAACGTACGTTATAATGTCTTAATAAGCTGTGAGAGGTGGAAACTAGTTGCTGACCTGCAGGCTACAATGACAAATGGTGCTAGCGAATTTAGTAGGGATGCACCAAAATGAAAATTTGTGGCCGAAGCTGAATATTATTAAACGCTTGGCCGAATACCGAGTACCGAATACCGAATATCATTGTTTAGTTTTTCATTAGTTTTTGCAGATGAACCTCCTCCAGATTACTGTTGTCACAGTACCAAAATTGGGACCCACTGTGCGATACCAGTGAAAATATCATGGTTCTGAGTAGTAACACGATACCACAGCGAAAATGAGGCAGATGTGCCTTTTGTCATTTATAAAAAGATAAATCACTTTTCTATAATACATCAATGATATTTCAATGGAATAAATTACTTATTGACGTATTCATACTTCAAAACAGCATCAATAAGTGATTAACATAGGGGGGATCAAAATAAAATAAATAAATAAAATAAGAATCAACAAGCCACCCTCCTCCCCTGACAAGTTCCTTCATAAGTAATGAACAGTCCCTAAAGTGCGGTGAGGTTTGTGGGCCGTTACCTGCCACAAAGACAGAAATGTGAACGGCTCGTTTCTCCTCTGACACATCACATACCTGTGTTCAGCTGGCTCGGCTGTTCAGGTACTTCTGGGCAGTCATGACACCAAGAAGAGGATATTATTGGAGCCGACTTCTCAATCGCCCGGTAAGCCGATGGCCGCCGTATTTAACAGGAATACATTAACGTTACTGTCTGTGTCTGTGACCCCTGTTCAACCCACAACCGATGGGATTCGCCTTTCGTTTCTGCTGCTGGTTGAAATCTGTAGGCTGCTCGCACAGCGTGCTGAATGATTTAAGCCTATTTTGCTTGCTCAAAACTATTTTTAGTCGCAAATGTGAGTGCCGTGACGGGCGGATCGCCACACTGCCGACATTTTATTCCGCCTGTCACGGCACGCTGTTTGATTGCGTTATCAAAACACGCCGCTATTATTTGGCCTTGCTTTTCACTTATTCCACCGAATACCGAATGTGTGTGTTTTTTTGCAATATTCGGCCGAATATATTCGTTTGTGTGGACAAAATGATTTAACCATACGGCTCCCCTAGACTTTCTAAATGTTATTGCACCAGATGGATAAAATTCCGATGCTGGGGCTGTGTTGCTCAAAAAAATGCATCCACTGATTTACAGATGTCTCTTTTCAAGTGTAAGTCTATGGGGAAAAGCATTTTCTGGCCCACTGACATCACATGACGAACCTGGCAGTTGTAATTCCACAGTTTGGCCACTATATCAAACTGGCTTCAAAGCCTTGCACTGTTCCTGCAGCCTTAAGGCTCATTTATGCTCCCTTTATGTACGAAAATGTATACGTCTGTTTCAAACGATGTTACCGTTGCTGCCCACATACTTCCATGCGTCCTTTACGTCAGCATGGATGTTAACCAATATATCCAGCAGGGGGCAGCCCAGAGTCAAAAGTTTATGACAACAACAACAAACTCAAAAACAAACATGGTGACTGTGGAGGAGATATTGATAATGTACCTCTTGCATAAAAGACAAAAACAGAAGCAGCTTTGTAGGAGGCGGTGGTCGGTGAGGCCGTTAAATACATCGCGACTGGAGGACGGAGAATTCTCTTCTCTAGTACTGCTGATGAGAGAAATTGATGACAAGCATCATTTCCAGTACTTTAGGATGTCCACCGGGGCATTCAACAACTTGCTTCACTGGGTGGCCTCCCACATCCAGCATGACAAGTCGCACAGCGCGCCTGTGAGTGAGGCAGAGCGACTAGCTGTCACCCTGTGCTTTCTCGCTACAGGAATCAGCCAGCAAGCTTTGGCAGCAAGTTTCAAGCCATTGTTATTTCTTCTTCGTGTCTCACTAGAGCTACGTATCGGGTAGTGACAGCAACACTGTCCCCACGATTTCTGGTGGTACTGCTCCTTTTGGCCCGTATCCTTAAGCTTTATGGAAACGTGCAGAAATACGGACGAAATGAACACGGAGCATGAACAGAAGGCTCTGTCCACATCCGGATCCGTATTTAACGTTGAGCATAAATGGGCCTTAAGTCGATCGCTACAGTACATTCAAGAACAGATGAAGAAAGAGAGACTGGAGATGTCACACAGTAGCTTGTCTGACTCACCGGATATGGACTGTGGATATAAGCCTGTCACTGGCCGGCTATTTATGCTGGCATTCTTCCCCCCTTCTGCTATCTGCATTGTACCGTCTTCAAATTCCCCTTCACTATGAGAAACAGCAACAACAACTTACATGCTGAAAATGGGTAGTTTTGACAAAGATTTAAATCATGCAATCAGGCACACCTGCTTTGTTTGTTCAGTTAATTATTGTAAAGATCTACAATGAGTAAAACTTGTGAAGGCATCCTAGAAAAGCCCAGACTCCGTCTCACAGGACTCTCGTGCCCAGTGTTTTCTGACACAGATCTTTTAACTCTGGCAGCAGCATGCACCAGTGACACTGACTTCACCAATGTACCAGTTGGTTCCACTTTACAAAAGCCTCTGTGATACCGTCGAAATAATGATCTGCTAGAGCCACATACAGTTAGCGTATTGTCTGTGGGTCTATTGAGCTACTCCAGAGCTAGAGTACAGTCAGGCTTCAGCTCTAGAGCTCTGAGATCAAATTATGTTTGTCTTTTTACCACTTAAAGTTGAATCAAACAGTTAACTTACATCTATTACTGATTCTCGTTGCATTTTGTTTTGCAAAGAATGAGCCATTTCAATGACAGTGTTCGCCTCCCCACGTGCACATGTTCCACCAAAACAAGTCCACCGTCAACATTATTTTGCAAGGGCACCATCGCTGCATCCTGGGCTTTGTGTCAGCCAAGACGACTGTGATTGGTTTGAATAAATACAAACAAACCAGAGCATTATTTTAACCTTTGTGTGCTTCCAGACCTTTTTCTAGTGCTGACATAGCATTGTGGAGAGGTCTGACTACACAGGAATACACTGCAACACACTATCAAGTGCTGGCTTTGGCTTCACTGAGGCCATAAAATGTTCATGTGAGCTTTAGCACCCAAATGACAAGTGCAGTTGTTGTTTGGCAGAGCATTCAGCCTGTTCTGAACAGGCACGTTTGAACTGATGATGCTTTGTACCTACAATATGTTTAATTCTCTGTGGACCACCACTACAGGCCTCGAAAGAAAAAAAGCAATTCCCAACCATAGTCTGCAACAATACAAGTCGATATCTTTTGAATTTCATTCAGCGCCATCAGATGCAAGCAAAATTGGACATCTATAGTGAAACATGCAGCAGAATATAAGAGCGTCTCCCATTATATTTCTTAGCTTTTCTCACAGCCACAGCTTACAACACCAAACATAAGGATTTTTTTTCCTTCAGTAAAATATAAGTTACAAAAAAAGCCATGATAAGGCCAATTCTAAGAAGACATGATACACTTATGAGTGTATCATGTCTAAGAATATCTTATGCGAAATTAACTTTATTAAACCCTCAGGGGAATCTGGGACTTTGCAGGAGCCAAGGATAGAGAATGAAAGAGATGTTGCCACAGGCAGCAATTAGCTCGGTGTCATCATGCTTCATTATCACTGGCCTTCAAAAAAGGCTTGTCCAACAGCCTGCAGGTCTGTTACTGTGCTGTTAACGGCTAAAGGATGAAATAATCCACAATAAAGTCTTAACACCTAGGCTATCCACAGCCTCGGTCCCACTGGAAGTAGCAGCAAACAGAGAAACAGGAAAACAGGTGATGAGTGACTAACAGGGAGGAAAGTAATGGTATGAGAGAGAGGAAAAAAAGTGTGAGCTTCTAGTAGACTTGGGGCGTTTTGCTGCTCTGTGTTTCATTCATGTTTAATAGTCTCTCAGACGGTAGCACCTCTTTGATATCGCACAGTGGGTGTTAGTCAAAAATAAGGCACAACTTCATGCTACGATGCCCCGCTGCACATCCATCCTTTGATTAATGAGAGGGCACAATTTAAATCACTGGCTTCTTTTCAGGAACTTTTGAAAGACCAATCACAGACTTTGCTGGGGAGCTTCTGTCTGTGGGAGAGCACTGGCCTCACTTACCCGCCTGAAAGGTGCTACTTGAAAATTTTCTACCAGAGCAGAAGTTTCTGGAACTTGTGCTGTTTAGGTACAGGCTTCTTTTTCTACCTTGAATGTATGTACTGGGGTTTAGGGTTGAACGATATATTCAAATTTTCCAACTGGCAACTACAGATATATTTGTGCAGGCCGGTGTGCAATGTAAAATCACCCAACCCTTGCTAGGTGGTGCTGGGTTTTGTTCAAGGTTGGCTGGTGGCTGGTGCTAATTTCCAACCCTGGTATCAGGGGGCTTGATACCTTTATGGTATGTGCACCATAAAGGTATCCTTTACAGTATCGACCGAAACAGATCTGTATCAAGTAGTATCAAAACTTCCTGCAATTGATCTTTTTCGTACTGATATCTAGAAAAAAGTACTATTTGTATGGTTTTGCTTAAAGCTAATCAACGCATTTGTTCTTCAATTTAATACAACGTGTAATTGGCTCACTACCACAGCAGCTTCAGCTCATACAGTCTGTGGTGTGGTGAAGTCGAGCACAGTTTATTTGACAGAGTTGGCAGTTAAACGTGCTGAGATGCCATCAAAATGTTGGAAAGTATTACTATAACACATGCCTGTGATGTCTGATGTCATTTTATGCAACCTAATATTTCTACTTACAAAAATAATAATAATAAAAAATCAATTGGTGGCTCAGTTGTCCAGTGTTAAGCATTGTCGCCTCACAGAAAGCAGGTTCCTGGACCAAACCCCAGGGTGGGGGAGCCTCTCCATGTGGAGTTTGCATGCACTCCGGCTCAATGTCTGGACAACATCTAATGTCAACATCAATTTGACGTAGAATACTGACGACAGATGATGCCGTATTTTTTGTTGTAATGGCTGTCTGTCATGAGAGCCAAGCATTTTTCTGACACCATATTGAGGTCCGGTGCCAGCTGGATGGTATGGTCATTTTTTAAATCGTTACCTAGCCTTAATAACAAGGGTCTAACTTTTTCCTGAGGATTTGAAAAATGAAAAACAGTGTTGCAGCAGGCGTTCACGACCTGCTCTAGCGTCAGCAGCTGAAGAGCCAGATGCAGTATTTCCCTAAGGAGTTGGTTGAGACCAAAATCAGAGCTGAAAGAGAGGGAATATGGGACTTCATCAGGTGAAGACAAACACAACGCCAAATGAATGTAAACGTTGCTCTGTAACTGCTGGATGATAACAAGCAACTGTTTGCCAACAAGTTCGACATCTTAATGACATCACAGTGATGATACACTCATGTGTTCACAACTTGACTCTGTTGCTCACAAGAGGCAAAAAGTTATGTCAGGTTTAAGTATTCAATCTGTTAAAATGATCTGGTCAAACAGCATATGAGCCTTGTGCCTAAAATGTGTCGGTCTGACCCATTACCTGCCCTGTTGCACAATTAACAGGCTATTATTGCTGTGTTTTTTTTTGCAAAGCAAAATAAAGAAAACTGGTGAGCTATGCTGAAAGGATAATCACAACAAATAAAGCATATGAGGAGTAATGTGGGGAAGCAGATTGGACTTGACACACAGATGGAAAAAGGCTGTTTGCTGACTTTGTAAAATGGCTGTGCCTTACAGTAATGTTAGCTTGTCAGGCAGCGGAGGCAGAAGGAATGGATTAATTTGACAAAGTGTCTTATTATACATGTGGCAAAAAATTTAATACATTTTGGAAAAACAATCTGAGCACTGGTTACACTCGGGGCCAAAGTGATCACTACAAGCTATCATTTATTCATTATTTCTCATGCAGATTACCATCTAACTGACATCTGCATATTTACAACATGATCATAAAGTTATGAAACCGACAGCTTTGGTATTTACTGAATTTTATTGACCGTTTTCCTTCCTCAGGGGCCGACTCACAGGGGGCAGTACATGTGTGGGCTTTATCAATCCACTTCATGAGGGTGGCTTTAATCACAGGTGCTCTCCCCGTTCACATTTGTTTTCTGTCTTCATCACTAACGGCCATAAGCTTTGAGGAGACTAATGTGACGTTTATTCACTGAGAGAAAATTACCAGCCAGCTGATGGCAGCTGGGTTACCGCAAAGCAAAGAATAATAGAAGTTAAGTAAAAAAAATATAGAATTACTGTAGTTTAAAATGTTTCTCACTAGGCCTGTCACGATAACAAATTTTGCTGGGCGCTTAATTGCGTCAGAAATTATTGCGATAAGTGATAACATTGCGTAATATTGTGCTTTTAAGACCATTTTCATTATTGTTGTAATTTTGCTGTTTTTAGACCATTTTGTAAACTTATATAATGATATTAAAGGCATAATGATGCAAGTACACCCTTTTAAAGAGAAATAAACATTTATTTAACAAGAATATTTACGAATGCAAAAAAGAAAATTTATATATCCGAATTAACACGTAAAAATATTGAAATTAATACAAAAAAATAGACTGTCAGTCTCTCACTCTCAGGTGTGCAGTTAAGTTGGTCGTATTTGCTCTTTTTGTTGAGATGGTTTTCGAACAAACCTGTCACACCAGCTTGTCCAAATTACAGGGCTCCCCTCTGTCATTTGGTTTAAATCCAAAACACTCCCACACAGGGGCCGTGGCATTTGGTTTAGGAACAAGTTCCCTGTCTTTCTCTTACGCTCAACTCTCTGTTTTCTTCTCCGCCTCGTCTCCCCCTCACGAAGATTGCACTGTGTGTGTAGCTCATAGCCCTGCCTCCCCCACAGAGACAAAGACACTCGGTGACAAGAGCTTTCCCTCCGTTCATTACGCTAATGAACCAACTCACCTGGCTGCCAGACGATGCACGGCAGTGAGCGCTCTTGTCGTCCAGTCTCTTTGGTGGAGAGAGACGAGGAAAACAAACAGGCATGAATATGGCAATTAATCGTGGCCGGAAAAGTTACCCTCTCCCTTTTAATTTACTATGCAATTAACCAACTTACCGCATATCCCGACAGGCCTATTTGTCACGTAATATGTTGTCATGAAAAGACCCCAAATGAACACTGTAAGCACACTACTGAATTGTATTAAGCAAATTATTTAAACAGCATTTTTGCAGAAATGATTCTGTCCCAGTCTTTTTGATCCATATCAGTGGTTGATCACTCTAACCTGCTCACTATAAGCAGTTTCCACTGTATGTCACACTACATATTTTTATATAGGAGTCTACAGCACTAGTTTAGAACATACACAATGGCTGCTTTTTCTTCAAGTCAGTCAAATCTCTTCTAGAACATTTCTATCCCCAGTATTTTGTCAAATACATTCAATTATTATATCTAGAAGCTCTTAAGTTGCACTATAAGAAATTATATTGGATGCCAAAATCTTTCTTTTGGCTCCAAATCCATTTGAGCTACCAAAAATTTTAAAAATCCCAATTTTATACATATGAAAAATGTGGATCATGTTACTTGATGATTAAAGAACAGTCTAATAAGGCCTTACTGTTGTAAACATTAACATGGCGAGGCTAAACTCATTTTTGTCAACCTTGCCAGACTGAAGCTTTGAACACAGGCTTGTCTGTCCACACACACATATATATATATATATATATATATATATATATATATGGCTTCCATGTTGTACAGGCAGCTAAACACATAAGAAATCCATGAGTCCATGCATAAAGTGCGGATAACTGGAAAATGGTTCACATCAGATCCAACAAAAGAGGCTCAAAGGAGACGCAACACATTTTGAATTTCACACTTTGCTGTCTGACAACCTGAATGGAAAACTTTACAACCCATTTGCCTCCTCCATCCTCCGTCCTCCATCCCTTCCGCTCTGGCAATGTTATAATAACGTGCTCACTCAAGCTGACACATTTCACACTTTCATTTTCACTCCAAAATAAATACACAGTGCAGCACAGAGGAGCGACGGAGCTTCTGAATGAATGCAATGCATATCACCTAGAGAGGCAGGAAATTAATAGGCACGTGTTTGAACAGTGAATAGGTCTGACTGCTGCAGTAGTCCTAACAGACAGTGTGTGGGATAACACGTTTAGCAGTGAGAGTACTGGATGGACAAAGTTAATGGTCAGAGTATACAGTGATTTCTGAGGAATTTTGGCATTTCCTGTTCTCATTAAAGCTGATTATTTATCAAACAGAAATCAAAAATGCTAAATCCCTCAATCAGTTGAATCTGTCGACTGTGACACTGACAGTGTGTATCTGCAGACAGACACGACTCATGGACACGTTCAGCTGTGATAATCTTGGTAGTGAAAGTGTAGCAGTAGTTAGGAGTTAATCCCTGAGCCATGCATCACTTGGCTCCACAAGTTCCACTCGCTAATCCTCAACTGGAAACATGCGTTTGTTGTTTGGCTTCAGTTCCAGAGTCAGTCTGCAGTGTGCTGTCTCAGGATTTCCTCCTAATCAACTGAATGCAGCATTAAATAATCCCTAACAATCTAAATACGTTGTAGTTTAAAACAATTTGGAACAATTAAAAATCTTTGTGGGCGGAGTTAAAAAGTTGTTTTCCATCTGTTGGCCTTTCAAATGAATCTGGTGCTGGAAAATGATTTAAATATTTTTATTTACTAAGTCTATTAAACTAATTTATCCACAGAGCACTGGAGCTACGGAGGTTTAAAGGCTTGGAGCACAGGACGCTAAACTATAACATGACTATAAAAATATCAAGTAGGCCTAAATTAATCAGGAACAATTGAAAATCTTTGTGGGCGGAGTTTAAAAGTCGTTTTCCATCCATCGGCCTTTCAAATTAATCTAGTACTGGAAAATGATGTAAATATCTTAATTTATTTAGCCTATTAATTTTATTTATGTACACAGCATCAACAGAGAGGCCAAGGGAGACGAGGAGCAGGGGACATTTTTCCTGTTGATATACATCTTGTATATATGAAACATCTGTGTTGTTGCTGCATTTTTCTAAACACATCTGTCTCCTGCATCCAGGCCCCGTCTCAGCGTTACACAAAAGACTACAACTACCGAGAAGAACGGCGATGCGCTATGATCCACCTCACACACAACGTAGCAAACAAACGCTCACCTGACGCAATCAAGCAGCTCTGTCACAGACTGATTCAGAGCAACACGTGCAGCATATACACCGGTGTAACACAGTAGACTAATGAACAGACAGATTAAACAGAGGAGCAGCTCTGTGTCTCTCTGAGTGTTGATGAAGAACTTGTGAGTGACTGAGTGGGGCGGAGCTGTGAGGAGTGTGAGAGAGGAGAGATGCACACTGGCATGGCTTTTTGGAAGAAGAGTGTTACGTAACGCAGCTTAACCCTTATCAATATAAACCATATTGTCTCAATCTATATCGTGCTTGAAAATATATTGATGTATTGTATATAGTTGTTACATTCCTTAGCCCTATGTGTTATGTCATCCACCTGCAACCCATGCCCTATTAATCAGAATGCTGTTGCTACTGTATGAGAGCAGCAATGATAAATGTGTAAACCTGGCCTGTGGGCTGGTATTTGATATTTGAACTGCGTGCGTTAGGCTAATTAGAGTTTTACAGTGGTGTGAATCAATCTCTCTTTCTCTTGCTCATTCATTCAGTCACAGAGTAGATTGCATATGTGCGCTTGTGGTAGCGTTGACATTGCTGGTGGGTTGTTGTGCATATAAAATAGAATCCTGTCTGCACAGCTGCACAGTTCCATCAGGTTTTACAACGAACATTTGTTCGTTAACTGAAAAGGTAAAACCTTTTGTTCATGCTGCATTTGGTCGGACTTTCAAGGACCTTTTCGACAGCCTAAAAGTTTATTTTCAACAGAGGAGATAACGTCTTGTCTGGTTTGTAGCAGATAAACTTTGGAAAATAAAATAATCACCTGTCCTTTCAGGGCTTTTATAGAAATTCAGATTTTAAGGACATTATAAGCCGTGGTTAAAACAATAAGGTGATCATTAATGCTCCAAACCCAAGGTGAGATGAAAAAATTATACCCAGCCTTTACTAAAAGCCCCACATATGCCTTGTTACATGCACTATTCAGTGTTGTAGTTCCTACCAGGAAGATGTATCAATTATTCATATTGTTCACATCATTTTAAGAATAACTTAATATAAGAAGCCTTAAACTGGGGCGAACTCTCGTTCACCTGGTAAAGTGTGCGCCCCATGAGTCCTTTGCAGCGGCCTGGGCTTGATTCCGACGCGCAGCCCTTTGCTGCATGTCATCCCCCCACTCTCTTCTACCTTTCTTGTCCATCTTCAGCTGCCCTATGGTTAAAAAAAATCTAATATAAAATAAAAAATAAAAAAGTGGGCTTATATTTGAAAGCTGAAATGCTATGGCCCGAGATTTCCGATGACTGACAGCTGTTGTATGAGAAACATAATGAGATGTAGGCAAAAGAAAAAAGTGTCTGCAACCTCTATAATGTGAAAACGTAACATTTTAATTTAGGCACTTACTCTGCCACAAAAATCTAACCACTTCAGCCCGACAAGTGCACTACAGCAACGGCCTGCAACTGTAACTGCACTGCCTCAACGGGGATGTGACAAGAGTGTCTGTAAGCTGGAGGGAGATGAAAGTTCATCAACCTTTGATATCCACCCTGCAACCTCCATGTTAATTCTTAAATCTCCTAGAGCCCTGAGTGCCACTGCTCGCCATAAATCTTTCACATCAATCCAGGCAAACAGCTAATGACCACCGACGCATCCACAAGTGGGCTGAAATACCAGCCTGCTGGAAATGTTCCCCATTCCTGAGTTACAGAGATGCGTCTAACAGCATTACAGCAATTCAGTGTCAAGGAGCACAGACATGAGGACAACAGAAGAAAAGTAAAGATGGGCGGGGTCAAGCCAAGTCAAGGCTTATTATGACTGAACAAGGTTGGTAAAATCTTTTTGCTCAGCAGCTAATTAGAGGAGACATTAATGAAGAGGTTTATGCTTGGAACACATTAGCAACATCTCTGTCTGCAACATACTTCATTCCTAAATAATTTTTTTCTAGTCTTGCAAGGGGAGCTTTGTGGAGTACGACAAACCACCCCGATGAGCATTTGTTTCCAACTAGAGGTCCGTCACATCAAATACGTTAAGATAAATTGGCTTCTAGACAGCCTCAAGGAGAAACAACTAAAAGAATCCCGATTACAACAAACAGGAATACGTATTAAACTTTGATAAATCAACACAAATGTTCGCAGTGACATCATCCATTGGTTTGTGGACTCCCGTTTTGAAGCCTCAAGTTGGGCATTTTGGCCATTGCCATCTTGGATTTGTGGAGCCAGACATGACATATTTGCTAATGCTAGCACAGTGGATTGACAGCTATGGTTAACTGTGGCAATGCTAATGCTAATGCAAAAAACAGGCTTGAAAACCACCAAAATAAAATGTACTGAACAGAAAAGCGGAACATCCTACTGCTTAGAGGGTCTTATAGTACAACCAAACATTGAACAAAACTTTTTTAGGTGACCAAAATGTCAGAGTTGACCCTCATGAACTGAAATCACTGATATAGCTACAGCTACACATTGGCTACGCCTATACTCTCTGAATCTGGGGTTATACCATGGTTATATTACCTAACCAATGCTATCACTATGGTAGCAACTTGTCAACAGACAGCACCAACCTGTCACTCAAAGCAACCACGCCCTTAATTATGGATAACTTTCAGCCTAAATAACATTTAAATGTTTGGTTATATAAAAATGTACCCCCTGCACAGTTGTCATAAACAGCCAAGTTAACTACAGAGACCAAAACTGTTTTTTTTTTGTTTTTTTTTTACCAGGCTGTAAACATGTTTATTTCTGCTGTAAAGTTGGGCATTTTAACATGGGAATCTATGGGGAACCAGCCTAGTGGCCATTAGAGGAACTGCAGTTTTTGGCACTTCCACACTGGCTTTATTTTCCAGCCCTGAAGGTTGCTGCTAGGTTCTGACAAAACAAGTAGATCGGTAGGGTACAGGTTTCAAGCTAAGAGTTTTTAAACCAGCATGCTTCTAGTGTTGCGCATTATGCATTGAACTAAACAAAAAGAAACAATGTGCATTAAACAAAACCTTGCATAGCTACTTTTGGTAGCTTTTGGTTTGTTTGTTTGTTTGTTTGTCAGCAGGATGGGAGGGATGTAGCATAAGCTAAGGCAGGACCAATTACATTTTGGAGCGGATCCAAATCAGAGAGCAGAAACACAAATGATAGTTCACATTCATTAATATTGCAGATGGAGCATTTGGCCTTGGTGGAGGTCAGCGCTCTCCGAGTCCCCTTCTAGCTTAAAATTTGATTGAAATCCTTCATGTATATGTAAAACAATATCATTGCTCAACCATGTAAATACTGCATTGCCGCTCATGTTTTATTGCTAGTTTCTTTTTATTTTATGGTCCTATTTTTCACTACTTACTCGTGTGAAGCATTTGTTGACCTTGCTCTGTAAGAGGCACTATATTATCAAATAAATGTACTTACTTCAGTTACATAAAGGCTGTCAAAACCTCTCAAGGATTTAGACTGAACACAGACAAGTCCAAGATGAAAGTGAGACTCAAGAACAAGGTCAACAAAAACAGTCCCATTCTGAGACCAAGCACGACACACAGGACCTTTAAATCCCATTATTCTGCTGATAAATGGTTTTAAACTTTCAGGATTAGGATGGACAAAATATTGACTTGATCATAATGATCAAGGACACAAGAACACTGACTAACCACACACATGCTGCTCCCTCTTTCATACACACAACCTGATCTACACAGGAGCTCCCTCCATCCTCATTAACAAGGTTACAATATATTAAAACAGAGATTTTAAAATTGGCAAACAATCAAAAAAGTCGAGTCCAAAGAAGTTTTTCTAGCCCACCATGCATTCATGAATCTTAAAGAGGACTGGGCATGTAATTATCCAAGTGAAACGATTTGTAGGGCACACAGTACGGTGCAACAAAGCTACAGGAGCTAAGAACGGTCTGCAAATATGACTGAGCCTTTTCACAGTGTGCAGGGACATAAATAATCTTTGCATCACCTTACTGCCTAATTGTATCTTTTGTTATGCTGCTTTGTAGGATGGAGCTAAACTGGAAAAAATAAGATAAAAAAATAATCAAGATGTTGTTATTTGCATGCAGGTAGCAGCCTATGCAGAAAACACAGAAACAGAACCGAAATAAGAGCAACGCTGTTTTTAAAAGAAAGAAAGACAGGAGCAGATACTGAATGATGGCGAGAACAAAACAGAGACATTCACATCACTACAGTATCTTAGCAACAGATGTATGTCTATTTTGTGCCAAATGGAAGAAAGCGGTGAAGCCAGGGATGGAGACTGACAGAATGGCAACTATTAAGCCAGCTCCAGAAGGAGTGGAGGTCCCACAGAGTCACGTCTAAATCAGGAAGCCTTCTTCTGTTAAATCTTAAATTGCCTTTAATAGCCTACTGGGCAAAAATACAGTCAAATTCCTTTCTCTGTCAAGCAGGAAAATTACATTAATGCAGTCTGGCAGACATGTTTTTTTTTAAACCTCTACAAAACAGGGTTTATCACCTTTGTTGATCCTTTGTGTACTTCCCACTGTGAGAACATTCAAGGTACTAGAGTTAGAAATACAGTACAAAACTCCTCTGCTTTCACATTCCTTAACTGTTGTGATATGAATGTTTTATCTGATACTCTTTGATTGTCTGTCTTCATGACATGGCCCCGATCACGCAGCCCACGCAGGATAAACGGTATATAGACTGATGTGTGTAATGTGGAACCAAAGCCCGAGTTCTGCCCGTAAACTTTTAGTCATATGCTGTTAGTTACAGCAGGTTAGCAGGACAAGCTTATTGGCGTGTGAGTCAGTCACAATATGGCAAGCGCAAATGAAACGCTGGAGCTGGAAGACCCGCCTGCAGGATCCCAGTCAGCTACAAGAGCAACAGAGAGAGAGGTGTATGTTAGACGAGGATAGTGTGTCTGTGTTGCACCAGCGTTGTAGGGAATGTGAATGGAAACACATCCGACATGCTAGTGCACATTCATTAGCATCACCCAGATGTGCTGATCACCAAGATGATATATGTTTGGGTGCTTTGAATGTTTAAATATTGCCAATATGCTAGTTTCATTTTGTATTTCTCTATGTGGTGTCTACAGTTTCATATCATAAGAGATGCCTTTCAGATTTATAGCCTATTGTGACCTGTTGCCTTCTGGGAAAGTGTTTGTTCAGTGTTTGTACAGTAAAGCAGTGTCTGAAATGTTTCTTGTAATGGGTTTGGTCGTGTGTGTGTGTGTGTGTGTGTGTGTGTGTCTGTCTATCTGTCTGTCCATGGCTAATCTCATACTACTGCACCAGTCAGCCTAATATTTTGTGTGTACATATATGATTGTATGTTCAAGGACCTCTTGCGGTTGATAGGCGCTGCCAGTGGCCAACAAAATCACGAGCATAAGCATTGAGCAAAAGGCATCTCTGGCAATTGGCTTTGCTAAAAACAACAAGTCTTACCTAGTCAGTCAAAGGCCACATTTTGGCCTCAAAAACTGACATACATAGAAAAGTTTAGTCTCCTGTTGAATCGGAGCATCTGCATATTAAAGGGATAGTGCACCCACAGATGGAAATTCAGCCATTAACTGCTCACCCATATGCCGAGGGAGGCTCAGGTGAAGTTTTATAGTCCTCACAACACTTGTGGAGATCCAAGGGGAGAGGTGGTAGCAACACAACTCCACCTAATGGAGGCTGACGACGCCCCAGATTCAAACGTCCAAAAACACATAATTGAAACCACAAAATCTCCACAAGTGATGTGAGGACTCTAAAACTTCACCTGAGCCTCCCTCGGCATATGGGTGAGTAGATCATTTTTGGGTGCGCTATCCCTTTATTTCCATACCCGATACGCTATGATCCACTAATGTTAGGCACTATACGGGATGAATTAGTCTCCTTCTTTGTTATCTTCATCGCCAACTTGGCCATAAGGGAGCCAGGAGGGACGATTCCATCAGGCGCAGCTGCTTCATGTACGTTGTCTAGAGCAGTGCTTCTCAACTTTTTTCAGGTCAAGGGCCCCTAAATTGATCCATATTAGGTCACTGAACCCCATTTCAAAAGACGTCGCTTCAGGGACCTCCATGTGAAAAGATTTTGGTTGCACTAAGGGCACTTTTGTAGTTCTTATAATGAAGACAGTTTACCAACATTGCTTGTCGGCAAAATGCTACCTCTGTCTTCAGCAAGGGGATTGTGCCTGTTTTTGACACTTGCAATACTCTCTGTTCGAAACAAAGAATAAATATAAAAAGACACATGTTCGCATTCATTTGGGGTTTTTTGTCTGCTGCACTGAATTAACACTGAACCGTGACTCCTAAACTGGAGTGTGAACCAAACGTGACTTCCCTGTATCGTTACACACCTTCTGTAACATCCTTTCACTTCAACTTTTTATTACAATTTAACCTTATCTTTACACACTAAGTTTGTCATAAGCGATACTACTGTTACTGTAGCTTGGGCTACAGACATACACTCCTTAACAGGAAGTCTGTGTTACAAACTGGGGGTGTGGGGTGTTTGAAAGAAGTGGGCAAATAGGAGACACATGGGGAATCTTAAGATGCCATTAGGTGGCATAATGGAAAAAGTAGGATCCAGCGTTTTTTTTTATTGGAGAAAAAAGTCAGGATATTGCGGGCTATGCTACCTCAATTTAGGAGGATTTTTTTTTTTCATCTGTCCCTTGTGAGTCCGCCAACGAGGTAGAAATGCAACAGTTAATTGCTGGAGTACCCTTTTAAAACACTACTACTTTTGTACGCTCTATTTGCCTTTAAGAAATACAACTTTATTTGACCTTCATTCCAGGCTATAGAGGATGAGTAACTGATGGAGGGAAAAGAAGATATTTTTAGTTACAGTATGCCTTCTGAGCACCCTTTGTGGTTTAAAATAGCTTGTATAATTGTACAACATGCTTACAATCATGTATTTCCTGCTTTTAAATATTTAATTTTTATGTTGCTCCTATAGCATGCAAAGACTGCAGTTCTATGGTTACATAGGGAAATGCTTGAGTTAGAGCAGAGCCAAGGCACGAGATGCAAGTGTCTAATCAAAAAATAATGTGCTGTGTAACCAAATAGGTGGATGTTGCTGATGTTTGTTGCTGAGCATTGATTAAAACATGTTACGGATAAAAGAAATTAAAAAGAAAAACAGAACCAAAAGCTATTTCTTGCTCTCTCTTCATGAGAGATAACAGAAAGGACCAAAAGAGAAGGATGGAAGATAGTCAGGCTGATACAGAGGAGTGCATTCAAAATGTAAATGTTTATCTTATAAAGCATATTCCTGCGACATGAACATTCTTCACAACATACAACTATACCGAGTTGTCAGGGCATCATAGTGGCTAAAAATACAGACATAAGAGAAAGACAGGGGTCACAGAGGGGAGTCATGGCCAGGTAAGCTGTGATAGTATTAGACCATGTCACTGGTGTCTCTCTGAGGATGGACCCTGAGACCTACCTGCCAATTTAAGCCCACTTTCAGAATCAGACTTACAACCTTTGTGTCAGGATGTCAAATCATGTGTCGCTTCTCTGCACCACTGCACTGACTAGAGATGGACCCCCAGCGGTTTTCACCAGCAATTCAGCAACACAGTGAACAGTGTATTTCAGGCTTGACTCATTAGCAGCAACCAAAGGTGTCAGACCAGGACTGACATGTCCGAAAGAAGGAAACAACAAGGAAAAAAAAATCACCATGCTGCTGCCTGCTGAGGCCTGTGCAGCCCTGGATACAGAGCCACAACCACGACCATCAAGACAGAGATTGGAAAAACACCACAAACAAGGCACCTCTGTTTTTATTTAGCTCTGACAGACAGAGCAGTGAGGCTGAACATGGACGTACAGACAGAGTACAGTGGTTCAACATTAGGGCTATTATCTGAGGAGCTCAGACAAGGCTGTGATCAACCTGGTAAAACTTAAGAGTTGAAGCTGAATAGATCGGGTTTTTTTTTAACAGCAGACACTTGGACTTGTCAAACACAGGTGTGTAACTAAACACATAATGGTTTTAGCACAGGATTGTGGGTACTGCGCATAATTTCCCTGCAAATCTAGACCTTATAATGCAGGAAATTCATGCACACATTTACAGTATAGTAATTAGTAACTAACTATTATTTTTATGTCACTAGTCACTTGAAACAAATTTAGGACGAAAGGAGACGGGTTGAAATAAACCGAAATTTCCCTTTAAATGAACATGATCAACTGTGATACTGCCGTTTAAAATGCAAGCTCTGCTCACAGAAAACTCTGCTGCACATCAAATCAAGTGCTCCTCAAACTGACAGCCAGCCTCAACTTTTGATAGCCGCTACGTGTGCACCCTGCAGCAGCAGCCTGTGAAAAACCTTACTGAAAGTTGCGACAGAAGAGGGGCACAATGAAAATTATCCCTCATCAACCATGTGGACACAGGAGAGAACAAATCATATGCTAAGAGTGCATGAGAACTTGTGTATGCAGCGCAAAGCAACACAACCAACCAACAGCAGTGGCAATGATATTAACGTTAATCCTCAGGATCCCTTAAACATGTGTCAGTAGCATTACTAAGGCGTAGCAGTGGTCCAAAGACATATCTGAGGGTCGAACTTAACATCAGTAAACAAGCTGCAACTACATGATCTTGCCGATCCAGATAACACTACACGGAAAGCACTGATACAGATGTGCCCTTCATAAACACGGCAGGTGTGTCATATCTAAAGGCATCACATAGTGCTGTAAACATGACAACAGCAACCCAAACAGGATTCCAAGCATGCTAAAAATATATGGAAATTAGAGATCATATTGTGTTGTGCAAAGTTGCAGATACACCAAAGCAGTTACTGTGGAAATCAGAGGATTAGGTTTGAGTAAATACAGCCAGTGACAGCTGTGAATGATACTATATTTGACTCTGATCTGGACTATAAAGGTTCTGGGTCTATTTAATGATGTTTAATATATTGATGTTTTCAACATTTGTTACAGAACTTTGAAAATGTCTGTAAAAATTCAAAAGCATGCACAGAGAAATATGACACACGAAAGGCAAAGAAATAACCCATCAGGGCTGACTGAATCTTGGCAGTGCGACGGCTCGGCTCAACTCAGGCCCATCCTCCAGCAATAAGAGACTCTGATGTGTTCAGAACTCTGCGACTGCCTGCTGTCTGTTTGGCATTTGTCTCTATGGCAACAGACCAGACTGTCTGGCTTCAGCATTGCGGTGCTGATGAAGTGGCGTGTTATGATAATAGTGATTGGAAAAGTAAAACCAGGAAATATACAGTCCATTTGCACAGATTCTCAATGGATTTCCATTCTTGCCAAATGCAATTTAAGCTAAGCATCCTTCTCACCCAGAGGTGTTTGTGCAAGATGGAGAGGATCAGCAGTGAAAGAGGAGAGAGCCAAATGTGATGACACTGAGGAACTGATAAAGGGAACACTAACAGTAAATATTTGGGCGAAAGAGATAGAGAAAAAAAGGGATATATGTGATATCCATACCACCACATTTCACTTAAAGCTGGGATAGGCGGATTTATTTTAGCATCACTGAGTGAAAATCCTACAATAAACTGAGCATACTGTGACTCAAATGGAGAGAAAACTAGACTTCACCTCCTCTCTGACTCTGTTTTCAAGCTTTAGGAAATCTAGGCCATGACGGGAAACTTTCAGAGAGAGGGCGTTCCTATTGGCTGTTGTGCATGCACCCTTTTGGTGAATGGCTGATTCAATGGCAGAGAAAATTGCTATTCCAGCATTGGCAACTACTGCCTACAATCAACAAAATAAAACACGTGTCAATATTGGAAAGGCAGTTCAGAGATGAAGAGAAAATTTTGCTTTCTACTACCCAGAGCCAAAGGCTCAATGTTGCAGCATCAAGTTTAGGTTTATGCAGCTAATGTTAGCCTCAAATCAAAGCGTGTCTCCGCCTCACTACCTGCAGCTGCAGACCACCTCGCTTGTAGAGGAGTGGGCAGCAGCTCCAGAGACTGACAGATCCAGAGTCAGCAGTCAGCGCAAACCCCAGCTATGGGGGACAGGTCAGCCTCGACTCTCTGTTGGATCAGCAAACTTTCTGTTGCTGCTGTTACACAACTCAGACTTGGCACTGCTTCTGGCCACCAGCCTGCTGTGACACCCAGCACTGGGGTGTCTGCGCTTGCACAATTCAGACCAGTACAGCTGCTGAATGAAGGTCTGTCTACCGAGCTACTGCCGGCTCTCCTCCCAGGAAAGCAAACCACAGCGGAGGGTAGCGAGGTGAGACTGTGCGGTGGCTAGCAGCTAATTCTTGTCTAATCTGTTGCCTTATAAAAAGAAAGAGAGAAAGAGGGGGCAAGGATGGGCTGAGTGAATGCGCTGTGTGCAACTGGATGTGTTTTAAACACTGGGTTACTGTATGAAGCACGTGCAAATGTCCGTAATTGTCTGGTGGGAGGGACGAGCTGCACTTGCAGTCAAGACACAAAAAAGGATTGACTATACTAGATAGAAAGGTGGATTTTGTAGTGGAGCTCTGTGTCTCACCTTGGCACACTACCCGGCACACTGGCCTCCCTTGATGCCGTCTGGATCTTCTCATCCACTCTCATTGCCTGAGGTCCGAGCCCTCCTGCTGCTATCTGTCCATCTCCTGGCCGCTGCTGCTGCCGGCGCTGCTCCCGCTCCTCTTCATCCTCCGCCTCCTCATTACCCGGCTTCTCCTTCCCTCGGCCCTCACTTTCATTGTCGCTTTCCTCGCCTAAGATGTCGTCCACCTGTGTTTTTTTTTAAAAAGGAGCTTCGGTGAGATTTTGTTTTAAGCTTTGGACAGGACCAGGTCACGGGACTTGTTTGTCACTCAGCATGTCACACACCAAAACAGTCAATGCCTCTTTTAGTTTTGTAGTTTACGTTTTAACATCTTACAGCATGCATACATTCATTCCATAACTGCCAAAAATACCCTGGGACTTTGCATATCAACTACTCTGAAGTGAAGATAAGATTAATTACTTTCTCTCCTTCCACTGAATACCAATTGGTTTGGGCTTTTTATTGTTTTGTAAAATATGTCGTCCACCAAATCAGAGCTAACATCACTAACTTTTGGCAAATTTCATTACATAACTTTCATTTGTATATAATCATGCAACAGACCCAACGAAATGTTCTATTTAATGGATAATATCTGCTTAAAGTATCATGAGGAGGAACCACTGGCATTAGCCTATTCCCTGGATACACTGCAGATTCCAATTAAGCATCTAATTATAACTGGAAAGTGGTTTCCCTTCTATAAATAATTGGGTCACATACTGTACTGTAATCTTGGAAGGTGATTAAACTTGGAGGCAACAGTTAACAACGTGCCATTTAAGCAACTAGAGACTTACCAATAAAAGGTTTTTAAAAGAAAGTTTGACATTTTCTGAAATGTTAAATTCGATAAATTGACACCACTCTTATGTCTGTACAGTAAATATGAAGCTACAGCAAGCAAAGATCTTCTTTGCACAAAATCTGTAAACGAGCGTGGCTCTGTCCAAAAGTCAAAAAAGAAACACTTCCCCTTCTTTTATGCATTAAATAAACAAGATTTAATGTGTTAACTAGTGACACTTTGAAGGTGCTGGTAGGCTGATTTTGTTAACTTTGGACAGAGCCAGGTTTGTCATTTCCGTTTCCAGTCTTTGCGCTACGAAGGGATGTCAGTTTTGGTTTTTGATAGCTCAACACCCATTAGCCAGTAACCTACCGACTACTTTTTACAAAAAGCCATGAAATACAAGAGGCTCTTTCCTTTTAGTCCAGCACTCGATTGACTCACTGAGGTTCAGTGCAGCATTTCAAAGCACTATCCATTTAAAGGTGGTGAAATTTTAATGTTTTGTCTTGTAAATGTTTTGCTGCCTTTGATTTTGTTTTCTGTTGGCTGAGAGACAGGCGGTGAGCCACATTAACATGCTAAAATATGGTGCCCACTGCCCGCCTGGTCTCCACTGGTTAGCTAGCTTGGGCCCCTCTGCACTGAGCAGTACCCGGATTGGTGATTACCACCGGTAATGCTGCGTTGCTGCAGAAGCATGGTGGCCATCGTCTGATCCCCCCCAACAAAACCCTTTAGCATTGTTAACTATGTTAGTACCACTACCCTTGCTTACACTGCTAACCTTGCTAGCAGAGCTAACAGTAATGATACAGTTAACAGTGCTAAAGGGGGTTTGCAGTGGGGGGGTGAAAGGGTACACATGACCCCAGCCTATGGTCAAGGGGGACCCATGGAAAGGTCTATGGTTGACCCTTGAATAGCATCAAGTACAACAATTTACTTATTGACTTATATTACTGAAAATACAACTTATATGTATTTACATGATACATAAATGTATTTTTATCACTAAAACACATTTAATCATGCCATCTGATGCTCCCACCCCCCTGCAGATATTGTGAAATGGTGCAGTCCATCTGATATTTGGTCAGGTGCGCTATGTGCAAAACTCAAAAGTGCCGCTGATGTAAAAATGAGAGGCAACCTGCAGCCTGACCAGTTAACTCAGAATGCCTCATCAAAAATCAGGAGCTATTAAAAGAAAATGGGTTGTTGCAACAATGCAGGAAGTGGACATTAAAACAAATTGTACAATATAATACTTGAATACAAAAAGACCACAAATTACAGGCTCAAATTTCCCATAGAGGTACATCAACAACTCTTGTGTACTCTAAAGTCGAAACTGAAACATCAACATTATTAGCAGTCACAAGGGTAGTCTTTATTGCCGGGCAATGGTAATAAATGATATATTGAAAAGGGTGTGATTGATTATGATCACCCCTGCTGATGGAATAATGTCTGGGGGAGGGTAATAAACTCGTCACATGAAATTTCTACCTTGAGGAAACAATCCAGAGCCAAATACAACAAGGTTAATCTGTCTCTCTGTCTCTGCTGCCAGCTACTGAAAACAAAAGTGTCACTTCCACCAGCTCATCAGTTTTGTCTTGTCTTGAGCAGCTCATAATTTGAACCGCCCCAAGGTTACCGATCGTTTAGAGCAGGTTAGCTAATTGACAACCATCAGATCAATGGAATGCTGAGGTGAATACTGCCACAGAGAATCTGCAGCCTCTCGTCCACTGACTCATTAGCAGCACATAGCTGAGGGAAAAATGGGATTAATGTCTGTGGACATTCTCTTGGGGAAAGAGCCAGGATCATTACTGGCATCAAGCCAGGCTCATTAAAGCCTCATTGTTTGGTTATTTGGACAGCCACACAGCGCCTTGGTAAAAGTAGAAGGTAACAGTGCCTGAGGGAAGGCTAGTTTGGAAATTTTTAAAAAAAGGAAAAGCTACTTTTGGTTGTCCTCCAATTCCATTTCCGGAATTAAATTTAAATAAGAATGACCTCACGGGGCACCGACAAATTACAGGGTAGGATACAAATAAGACAGAGGTTTTGTTTGTTCCCCAAATGTCAGCAACACACAATTTAAGATTTCATCTCAACACAAATTGCTTTTTTTCAAACACTTCTCCTCTAATGGCGTTTTCCCCATCGCTATCTCCCATGAGCGCTAACTGTTACAATTTATTGGGCCTTGCCTTTGTGACAGCTTCTAGGGATTTGAAAGGAGGTCTATTTTCTGTCAGTACAGTGACAATATTAAGATAGCTGGACACAGTCAAACAAAAGGGAGAGACAGGTGGTCTTTCAGAGAGTGTACAGACAGTGTACAGTTAAAGGCTTCACTACAATTTTTAACAGATGTATGTATGACTGGCTTCAGCAAAATACTTAAGGTAAATCAAAGCAATTAAGCAGGTTTAATCAATGACAAAGGGTCATATAAGCAGGTGGATGGTATGACCGAAACATTTTAGTTATGAAACTGTATTTTTGGCTCTCACTAGTGCAGACACTACTGTAATATGATCAATGCATTACCTCAAAATTAGTCAACCAGCTATGGACCAATGTGAAGCACTCAATATATTACTTTGTACATTTCTGTGTCATAAATCACAGAGTACAGAATGCTGAGGTTACAGGACTACCTAGTGTTTTGACACACTGGTCATTTACCTTCACCACACCTCCTCTCTCCTTTGTATAATGTGGGATGAACACTGACTGTGTGGGAGGCGAATTTGGGTTTTCTAGGATAGCAAAGGCATGACTGCCCTACTCTCCCTCTGACTGGCTTGTTCTCATTGCCATCGCCAGTTGGGTTGGTTGGGTTTAGGCAACAGCAGTGACATCGGTTAGGGTTAGGGGACGAATGTCAGGGTAAGACAATCAGAGGCAGAGTAAGGCAGAGCAGGGCGGGTCATGCCTTCACTATCCTAGGAAATGCAAACTTGTCTGAGGCTTCCTTATTGGCTCTCACTTTCCAAACACCATTTTCTGAATGTAAGCCAGTTAGCATAGCTTGCTACCTTCCTTTTTCCAAGCGGAATACAAACTTAACAGCACAATGGGACCTCTATATTTGTAGATGCTAGGAAGGGACAGAATAAAACACAAATAACACAAAACTAACACTAGGGGGGCATGGTGAAAAAGGGGGTAAACACCCAGTATTCATGTTCACATGCTATATAGGGATTTAATGTGTCAATGAAAGAAGTTAGCACTCATTCCAAAAGTCACTAAAAGTCACCAGATGAAGGTCTCATTTGCATATTGGTAATGTCATCATTAGTGGAAGCATTAAAACTTTGCTGAAATAGATTCAACAGAAAAATCCTCAACAAAACATTTGACTGGCATGAGAGCTATGGCTTATACTAACACAGCACCATATTGTGCTTCCTATAGAGTGGTACAGGGATGACTTTTTTGGAGGCAAACCCAGAATCTAGTGCCACCCTGGTTCCCTTAACAAAAGGCCGACAGGATTTTTCCATTGGATTTCAGATACTCTGGCGCAAACAAAGGTTTATGATACTAAGTTTTGTTCAACAAGATAATCTTCAAAAATGAGCACCACTTTCATGATTTTTGAAAAGTAAATGTGATCTCCAGAAGTAAAAAGCTTACGTTAGGCTATAAACTACACCGCAGTCACATGACTTCAAGGTCACCACCTTGACAAGGCTGTATAGCTGTTTTCAGCGTAATGACGTTCTGCAGTCTCATTTAGCCACTTGTTAGCAACTGTTATCTTAAGGTGTGTAAATGCTTCAAATTCACAGATCGGGTATTGACATATGCCACATCATAGAACAAAAATCTTTAAGACCTGTGTTAACCTTAGACCTTATTTCAGGATCCTAACCAAAAACTGAATTCAAAATAAACTCACTGACTTTGTGACGAGGGGAACTGGCAGTTTTAAAATGAAACTCATTTCTGGGTTTTAGGACTCATTCCTGCAGCAATCTATCCAGAGAGCGAGAGCATCAATGTATCCATAGAAACTCAATACAACTCCCACAGCGAGCAGCGTCTCCTCTCCCCTTGCCTGCCCCACACCTACTACACAGTGCAAAAGGAGAGAGGGAAGAGACCCAGTGCTGATGGTGGGAGAGCTGTGGACTGTGACTAATGTAAAGCCCAGTTCAGACCAAAGATGTGATGAATTGAAACAGGCAGCTACTTGCAATGTGCCGTACTGGTTCACAACAATGCAACTAGATGAGACATATCATCTCTAGTCAACAACTCTCTGTACTTCTGTTCTGATTTGCAGCTTTTCAGGATTATTTTGTGGCTGAATATAATTTGTAGCTTCTTAAAATATGAATGAGGATAATGATAGTGAGATACTGGCTACAGCTGCATTTGTGGTAGTGATGACACAGCAAAAAACATTAACAAAACCAGCATCAGATGGACTGTATTCAATGAATACGACACAATAATACAAATAACCAGCACTAATTAATCAGTCAATGAGAATGTGTGTGGGTGGGCGGGGCATAGGCAAATGTAGTGAGCAACAACAGCAACCCACTGCCCAACACCTGAACACCATGAGGACCAAAACCATTTACGGTCATTTTGACTTGGCCAGTGGACTTTACGGGCTGACTGGCTACAGAAACAAGTGACCAGTCTTACATTCTACAACCAGCCGCTGGCGTTTTGACCAGCTGAGTGCCAGGTGACACCATCAGCCGGCTTGAATCAGGCTCAGACTGGCCAATTCGCATCACTGCAACTTTTCTCTGCAACGTTCTAAAGCGGTTATACCTCGTCGTGAATCTTTGGTCTAAACTGGGCTTTATTCTACGCAGCATTAATGGAAATGTTTTACACGATAATATATTTTTACTTTTTCCCCGGATGGTCTCAGTAAGTCGTTAAATTTATTGCTAGTTGCTTAGTATAAAATAAAGTTGCTAGGAGAGTCTGAAAAGTCACTAAATCTATTGGGAAAATTGCTAAGTTGGCAACACTGCTTCAGTCAGTAGCACATCATGAAAGTTGAGTTTCTAAGCAACGCCAGCTCTCAACTGATGCCATGAACAATGCCCGATCAGAAGCTTGGAGCTTAGACACAATTGGCACTAACATTTCCAAAAATAGTTTTATCTTCTTTTTACAATGGAAAAATTTGTCCAGTAGCTGCAGTATAACAGTATTTTCTTGGACAAAAAGTAAGGAGCATTTACATTTCAGTTTTAAGTAAGGCGTGAAAGTTTAAATGGTTCATAATACTACTTTGACATACTTCTGAGCAAACAGGGCTTTATGCAGAAACAGGAAACTGAATGGAAACGGTTTGTGATCTATTTGTCAGGATACATAAATATCTGTAGGGGCAAAACACTTTCATGTTCTGTGTGTTTGCATCAGAGCAGCTCTCGTCTGCTGCTGACAACCATCACTGAGGCAGTGTGCAGTGTATGGCCAGTGGAGTCATGTCTGCCTCTGACCCTGGCCCTTTAAAAACCAATCTATGGTTCACTCTTTCAGGTCTTACAACCTTAGCAGAAATGGAAGCATTAACAATCCCCACAAACACCGTGGCAAACTTCCTACAGCATCCTTTTCCTGGCTGTAATCAAAGGCCATTCAAAGAACCCAACATGAAAGTTTCAAAGCAGAGCATGGCACCCCCTCCAAGCTAGTTTACAGTCAGGTTACTGGTCTCATCACTGCAAATATGCAACCACTGTGAGTTTAGCACAAGTGTGATTCCAGGGCATGGTATTTATTTTTTGCTCAATGCTTCAGTTGCAACAGGATTGTGTTAGCCACGGTTTGTAACTACCCTGCGTTCTACTGTGATGATTTATCTGTTTGGAGGTGCACAACTTTTAAAGGACTGAATAACAAACATGAAGCAGATGAAGGGTTTTTTCTGCACTCAAAATTATGGTGATCATCAGTGTATCATATGCCTATTAGGCACCAGATGCTGAATATAATGGGCTGACATACACTAACACATCAGAATGTACATCATTCACAGTGAAATTTTTTGAAGATTAGATGTTTCCTGTCCAGCAAAAGCAATTAAGATTACACTTCTAAACTCTGGACGTGGATACTTTAACCTTAGATTCAAATTTGGCCTGCGGTGTTACTCTCACTGAAAGATTCATGTGTGGCGAAAGCAGCCGACAGTCATTCATTTTAAATGAAAGCCAGCAATTAGGAGTAGCTGTTACTGTGGGAGCAGTGAACCGCTGGTGCCCAGAGCAATAAGTTTTAGCTAGAGCTGAGACCAACTTAACGAAGATTTGAGGCCATCTCAGGGATTCGATTAAATTTCTGCTGTATCTTACTCTGGACTAAATACCTGTTAGACTTCAACAGGTTGGAGTTTCAAAATCTACTGATGTTTTTGTTGGGGTGTAACGATCCATCGCTCTGGATCGTCATATCAATTTAATGATCAACAATCTAATGTCACTGATGCAAAGTGAACACATCAATCTTTATCATCATCTTTAGGATATGCTTTTATTGTGAAATTCCATGTCATTGTCAAACAGCAGCAGGCAGATAGCAAGCAGCCGAGAGATAGACGATAAAGATAATATTGTTTTCTCAGGAATAAATCAGCAGTGTGGTAATGTTTTTGATTTCTGAGAAAATACCGACCAACACACAAAGCACATGCCGTGTGTAAACAATGCTGTTATCAGATGAGCCACTGCGTACCGGCCTGGACGAGCATCTTACTCCACTGACTTCTCTCTTGTTTTTTTTTTTTGTTTGTTTTTCTTTTTAAAGATTTTTTTGGGCATTTTCAAGCCTATAATCAATAGGACAGATGAGTGTGAAGGGGGGAGAGAGAGAGGGAGTGACATGCAGCAGAGGGCCACAGGCTGGAGTCGAACCCGGGCCGCTGCGGCAACAGCCTTGTACATGGGGTGCCTGCTCTACCACTAAGCCACCGGCGCCCCACTCCACTGACTTCTCTTGAGCAGAACCATTGTAATCAAGTGAGTGACATCATTGGACGGCATCGCCAATGCACGCAATGGAAGTTTCCAGTAGTAACAAAATTGCTGATTAAATTGATTATAGGGCTGGGCGATATGACCAAAATCTCATATCACGATATAGCACAATTTAATCCAATGAATAAAAAAGTTGACTAGATAAAAAGAGAGAGGGCGAGCAGCTGTGGTCGAGCAAGCAAGAAAGTGAGTGAAGAGAGGGAGCGCTGGTGGCGAGAAAGCTGGTCAATCAGATCAATAAAACGTTATTTTCTGATTGTTTCACAGCGGTTATGTTCTAAAGCACAAACACACCCACAACCCCACACACCTCCACGCAACACTGACGCTATACTCCGCACCACCCGATTTGGTCTGATTACTGTCACCGTCTCACTGCGTTTCTGCGGGGCTGAGCCCAGTGTGTGCAGCGCAGCAGAACAGACAGCGGAGTTATATAAACTCGTTATGTTACTGTAAGTGCCGTAAAAGCTTTGCAAATTAAAAAGCAAAGAAGAACAATTTATCAATGAGATCCGTGCAAAAGATGGACAGACTCCAAATGACGAAAAATATTGCCATATAAAGTGTAATTTGCATCACAACAATAGAGCAAAATATTAAATGATAGACATTTTTCTCTCGTCACACGATATATATCGTCATATCGCGCAGCCCTAATTGATTACCTACAAACTTTTGTTCAACAAGTACAGATATTTATTTTTACTCAAATAACAAGCATGGACCTTTTCTTTGAATTCTCAATTATTGCCTCCTCCATTCTGTCTTTCCAACCTGTAGAATATGACCCGCCCACTGATGTCTTCACAGCTCGGGTCGAGGAAAACCTGCTATTTTTTGGTTTCAGCTGTGAACCACATTTTTGGGTTTTGAACCTATTTATTTTTGGTCAAAATGCTCGAAATGGTTCGAAATGAGGTGTGGAAACCAGAGCAGAACCAGTTCCATGTTGGTGAAAATGGGGGGTTTTTGGGTAAACCTTTCACAGATGGGCCTATGACCCCTCAGGTGGGGTTTTATATAGAACCCTGTAAAAGGGTTCTAGGTAGAGCCTCTGCAAAAGGTTATACAGGAACGAAACAATCTTCTCCTATAGGACAAACACCTAGTTTGCACCTTTTTTTCTTAGAGTGTAGTTATTGGCAGCTGTTAGAAAAATCAACTACATGCAGTAAAAACCACAGAGCTTCTCGTTCAATAAAGTTAGCCAAGAAAAAAAACTTTCTGGTATTCAAAAGACAAGGTTTTTCAAAAGCACAGGTTCACCTCATGTCTGACTTTAAAAGAAAAATATCAGCGTCTCAGAACAATGTAACTTGGTAGCGGCACAATAGTATACCTGCCAAAACCAGCAGCAGAATAGATGAGGCAGGAACCCAAAGTGAGAGCCTGACACATTTCCATGCAGCCAGTCATTCAGCGCTCATTGTTCAGACCAATTTCCGTTTTCGTCATGTTATTGTACAAGGAGCTCATGTCTTCACCACGACTGACGACTGCAAAAATTTGCATAGCAAATTCACACTAAAGGGGGTTTATACAAGCTTTATTCCCTGCCAGAATTATTCACTTCATCTGAGAAAGGTAGTCAGGAGGTGGTAATAGGGCAGACGGTTGATTGCTGAATGGAGTACGACATTGACGTGTCATTTAATGTGGGCTCAGAGGAAGATAAGGGACTGGCATTTAAGTGAAAGCTCACCTGGGGCCCAGGGGGAGAGAAAATGAATGCAAATGTGAGAAGAGGCAGAAGTGGCGACATTACGACTAATTCAACCCACAAAAGAAAAGTTAAGAAGTTCAAATTGGTGAGGCAGGTGAAACAGCAGCACAAAGACCTCCACTGCCACTGCTAATACCGGTATTCACCTGAGTATGCCACACAACTTTTGTGTCAAAGCCAAGTCCTATTTTGACAGGAACAATTGCAACATCTTTACTTTACCTCTGCCTACTCCTTCCATGAGGGAAGCACTCAAATGTAGAGAATGCAACAATATTTGAGGACCAGAATTCTTAAGCAACTCTGCAAACATGAAGATAATGGCATCTTTTTACCATCGTCTCAGAAAGACGTGTTAACACTGCAGCTGAGGTTAGTCAAGGGTAGTTACATAAGGCTGAACTGAAAACATTACTTTGGAAAGGAACAGCCTCAAACATTAAATACTTCAGAGAGTTCATCCAGACAGCTTTTATATCAATGATGTACTTTTCTGAGTCTGTATGGTTCAGAAAAATTTCCTAACCAAATAACTCCCGATAGACTGGATGCTAATTTTCTCTGAGCAAAGACTAAAACTGGACATCTCGCCACAATCAAATGAATGAAGATATTTCTGTCAAGCTGAAAAGGACTGTCCACACATAGGAACTGATGCAGGGGGAATATTGATAGTGCTTTAGTTTTAGGAACTGATAAGAGTCTGGTTGGGATGATGGAGCGGCTTGTCTCGGAGCAGTAAACTGCAGGTTGTGTCGACATAATGGCTGACTGCACCTAACCCTGTAGCACTGGTTAGATGTCTTGAAACTCTCTGCTTTTTAAACTGTGGCTGTAAAACTCAGTGAAATGCAAGAACATCATCAGGACCATGGACAGCACTGCATTCTTAGCTTACAGGGACAGACTGATGACATCACCATTACTGTGGCATTGTGGGCTATTAAGTATTTTTGACATTTTCTTAAGCAAAAATGCCAAAACGTTTTAAACCCGGCTTCTCATACATGAAAATGTGCTGGTTGTTTTTGTCAAAGTTGGGCATTTTAACATGGAGGTCTACGGGAACAGACTCACTCTTGGAGCCAGCCTCCTATTTGAGGAAGGGCAATATTTTGGGACTTATGCATTGGCTTCAGTTTTCAGCCCTGGAAGTTGCCGCTGACTCAAAAAACGCACTGTTGCAAGTGTTGTGGTTCCAAACATTCTGCTGGAATGATACCCTTTTTCAGAACTTTACTTTCTCTTTTATAACAAAAACTTGATTTTTAAACAAGCTGCAGGGGTGACGTAGTAGACTGAAATGCAGTTCTGCTCCTCTGCTCTTTTGTGATCACACATAAAACTAATCTTCTGTCTCTGTCTGCCTGTGTGTCTATTTGTGTCTGCTAATCTAGCAGAGATACTTAGCTATAACTGAGAATACAGAAAAGTAGCTTGACCTGACACGGAAACTGTTGCAGCAGAATGGCACTGCAGCGATAGTTGTGGCTTGCTGGGAAGCCAATGGAGCAGCCGTTGGAGCTCTGTTGCAGGCTTCGACATCAGGGCATTGCCCAGCACTTCTTCCTCTTGTCAAGCCAGGCGTATGGTGCCAAACCTACATTTGGCACCAATGGATTTAACGTGAAACATACTCAGGTCCGTACCCTTAAAAGTACTTAGTCCTAACTCAAATAACCTCTACTATTATCTGCTCTGCAAGGCCTGTAAAACCATTTCTCTACATCCCATAGCCTTTACATCTTATCAGAGCTTTGGCCTTTGTGTTGATACTCCCTGTGAAATGAAAAGATGACAAGCAGCACTTGTATCAGGGCATGGCCGCCTGCTCAGCTGAGGAGGAACCTCATACTAGAGTTCAAGTAAATTTGGGACCTCGTTGCAAAGAGACTAATTAAGTTCAGCTTTTAAAATTGACAGAAGCCCCTCTGTCAGCTGAGTCAAATCTGTCAGACCATGTGGTATTTTAAACACGTGAATGCTCAGTTGGAACTGCTGTGATTTTCACACTAAAGCTGTAATCACAAGTCTTT